>NC_084612.1:82809836-83097336 GCF_033978795.1 Nerophis ophidion | reverse complement strand
AAGTTAGTAAAGTAAGGCTCCGCTTGTCCACAAATATGCTAGCTTGATGCTAACGTACCTAGATCACTCCAGCAGCACTGAGAGTCGACTCGGCCAAACAACGTCTGGGGTAATGTTGCAATTTTCAACGCCAACAAAGAAATCGACTTGAAAAAAAACACTCCGACATTAGTAAAGCAAGGCCCCGCTTGTCCAAAAATGTGCTAGCTTGATGCTAATGTACCTAAATCACTCCAGCAGCACTGAGAGCAGACTCTGCCAAACTATGTCTGGGGTCATGTTGCAATTTTTAACGGCAACAAAGTGATTGATTTAAAAAAAAAAAAAAAAAAAACACTCCGAAGTTAGTAAAGTAAGGCCCCGCTTGTCCACAAATATGCTAGCTTGATGCTAACGTACCTAAATCACTCCAGCAGCACTGAGAGCCGACTCGGCCAAACTACGTCTGGGGTAATGTTGCAATTTTCAACGCCAACAAAGCGATCGACTTGAAAAAAAAAAAAACTCTCCGAAGTTAGTAAAGTAAGTCTCCGCTTGTCCACAAAAAATGCACTAGCTTGATGCTAATGTACTTAGATCACTCCAGCAGCACTGAGAGCAGACTCGGCCAAACGACG
Source organism: Nerophis ophidion (assembly GCF_033978795.1). NCBI lineage: Eukaryota > Metazoa > Chordata > Actinopteri > Syngnathiformes > Syngnathidae > Nerophis > Nerophis ophidion. The sequence goes on along the minus strand of NC_084612.1, from coordinate 83,096,719 downwards.
TCTGGGGTAATGTTGCAATTTTCAACGCCAACAAAGAAATCGACTTGAAAAAAAACACTCCGACATTAGTAAAGCAAGGCCCCGCTTGTCCAAAAATGTGCTAGCTTGATGCTAATGTACCTATATCACTCCAGCAGCACTGAGAGCAGACACGGCCAAACGACGTCTGGGGTAATGTTGCAATTTTCAACGCCAACAAAGAAATCGACTTGGAAAAAAGACGCTCAGACATTAGTAAAGTAAGGCTCCGCTTGTCCAAAAATGTGCTAGCTTGATGCTAACGTACCTAGATCACTCCAGCAGCACTGAGAGTCGACTCGGCCAAACGATGTCTGGGGTCATGTTGCAATTTTTAACGGCAACAAAGTGATTGATTAAAAAAAAAAAAAAGCGCTCCTAAGTTAGTAAAGTAAGGCTCTGCTTGTCCAAAAATGTGCTAGCTTGATGCTAATGTACCTAAATCACTCCAGCAGCACTGAGAGTCGACTCGGCCATACTATGTCTGGGGTAATGTTGCAATTTTTAACGGCAACAAAGTGATTAATTAAAAAAAAAAAAAAAAAAAAAAACACTCCAAAGTTAGTAAAGTAAGGCTCCGCTTGTCCAAAAATGCGCTAGCTTTTTGCTAATGTACCTAAATCACTCCAGCAGCACTGAGAGCAGACTCGGCCAAACTACGTCTGGGGTCATGTTGCAATTTTCAACACCAACAAGGCGATCGACTTGAAAAAAAAAAACTCTCCGAAGTTACTAAAGCAAGGCTCCGCTTGTCCACAAAAAATGCACTAGCTTGATGCTAATGTACCTAGATCATTCCAGCAGCACTGAGAGCCGACTCGGACAAACTACGTCTGGGGTAATGTTGCAATTTTCAACGCCAACAAAGCGATCGACTTGAAAAAAAAAAAAACCTCTCCGAAGTTAGTAAAGCAAGGCTACGCTTGTCCACAAAAAATGCACTAGCTTGATGCTAATGTACCTTGATCACTCCAGCAGCTCGGACAAACTACGTCTGGGGTCATGTTGCAATTTTCAACGCCAACAAAGCGATCGACTTGTAAAAAACAAAAACTCCGAAGTTAGTAAAGTAAGGCTCCGATTGTCCACAAAAAATGCAGTAGCTTGATGCTAATGTACCTAGAGCACTCCAGCAGCACTGAGAGCCAACTCGGACAAAAGACCTCTATGTAATGTTGCAATTTTCCCCCCCAAAAAATAAAAATGTACGCACCAAGAATGAAGCACAGCCCCCTTGCTATTGAATTGAGGGTTAAATCACCAAAAATAATTCCCAGGCGTGGCCACGGCTGCTGCTCACTGCTCCCCTCACCTCTCAGGGGGTTATAGAGGGTGATGGGTCAAATGCAGAGAATTTTTTCACCATACCTAGTGTGTGTGTGTGTGTGTGTGTGTGTGTGTGTGTGTGTGTGACAATCATGGGTACTTGAACTTTATTTGTCTTTATTTGGTTCTTGATCACATCCGGGTCACCTAAACCGGTGGTCCCCAACCACCGGGCCGCAGAAGAATTTTTTATTAATTTTTATTTAAAAAAAAAAATAAAATACATTTTTTATTTGTTTATTTTATTTTTTTATTAAATCAACACAAAAACACAATATACACTTACAATTAGTGCACCAATCACAAAAACCTCCATTTTTCATGACAAAAACGTCCCCTTTTTCATGACAAAGAAAAAACGTGACCCGACCTGGGATAGAAACTGGATGGATACATTGTTGTGTTGCATATTTTTGATTTTCTTCAGTTTCCCAATTTTATTTTTGGACTAAAACGCGCCTGTGAAGACCTGTTAGCACCCTGGGGGGCGCAGCGTTACGTCTAAGTCATTGGTGTCAAACTCTGGCCCGCGGGCCAAATTTGGCCACGCCGTGTAATTTATTTTGGCCCTTTGAGGCAATATCAAATTAACATTAACTTATACCCGTCAACCCTCCCGATTTTCCCGGGAGACTCCCGAAGTTCAGTGCCCATCCCGGCCCGTCCCCCAATAATATTGGGGCCGTAAAAGCACTGCCTTTGGCGTTTTCTACATGTCGCCACGTCCGCTTTTCCTCCATACAAACAGCGTGCCGGCCCACTCACATAATATATGCAACTCATACACACACACAAGTGAATGCAAGGCATACTTGGTCAACAGCCATACAGGTCACACTGAGGGTGGCCGTATAAACAACTTTAACACTGTTACACACCGCAAACAAGAATGACAAACACATTTCGGCAGAACATCCACACCGTAACACAACATAAACACAACCCGACAGATACCCAGAACTCCCTGCATCACTAACTCTTCTGGGATGCTACAGTATACACCCCCCCGCTACCACCGAACCCGGCTCCAACTCAAACCCGCCGCCGAAAAGAGGCATTCAATTTTTTTTCATTTGATATACAATTGATATTTTTTAATCCCCTTTTTCATGACAAAAGAAAAAAAGAAAAAAAAAAAAAAAAAAAGGATCCCCCTGTCCCCCCACCCCACCCGGGCCGCGGGAAAAATTATTAAGCGTTGACCGGTCGGCGGATACAAAAAGGTTGGGGACCACTCACCTAAACCGAGAAGACCCCTGAAGGGGGTCACCGATGGACGTCTTCTCCCCCTCCGGAGACCACCTGACACCCCCCACCCCCCCCCCCCCCCCCCGCCCCCAACCCCCGTAGACCACCTGCCAGATCAAACGAAGCCTAATCCTCCCCAAGAAGCCGGGGGGAGATCAGGGTCATCACCATTGGTGGGAAGTTATTACATCAATAATTCATGAAAACATTCATTTTGATTCATTATTATGTTTTGAGTAATGGCCGTTTTTAAATCTCATTAAAATTCACAAAAGTGTAAAAAATATATATATTTTTTCAACGCTTAAATCTCGGCATCAACTTCAGCTCCGTCGGCCAATTGTACGTTTTTACAATGTTTGTTTGTTTATTTCATGGGTATTTTGTCGAAGAAAACTTTTTTTTTTAAATAGAAAACACATAAAATATGCAATATTTTCCCCAAAAATATTTTAAAGTGGAATATTTGATGTGAAGTCATTAGATCAACAATTCATAACAACATTGATTTTGATTCATTATTATTTTTCTAACAATAACAGTTAAAACCCACTAAAATTCAAAAGGGTAACAGTTATAAAAGTGTTAAATAAAATAAATTGTATATATATATATATATAATATATATATTTGACTTTCAACACTTAAATCATTGTTTTTGCCAGAGAAAATTTTTTTTTTTTCACGACAAACACACAAAATATGCAATATTTCACCCCCCCAAATCATTTAAAATTTTTGATAATTAAATCAATAATTCCTAACATTGTTTTTGATCCACTATCATTTTTTAATTATGACAAAAAAAAAATTCTTAGTAAGTAAAAATACATTTTTACTTTCAACACTTAAAACACTTAAGATCTATCCATCGATTATACATTTTTATTATCATTTTATTTATTTTATGCTGGGTTTTTTTTGAGAGAAAATATTTTTTATGGCAAACACAAAATATGAAATATTTTCCCCCCCAAAAAACACTTAATATTGGAATATTTTATGTGAAGTCAGCTGATCAATAATTTATAACATTGATTTTTATTCATTATTATTTTGCAAACATTGAAAATTTTACTAAAATTCTAAAGGGCCAAACTCATTAAAGCGTTAAAAAATAAATCATATATATTTTTTTAACTTTCAACACTTAAACACTTTTTTCACAACAAACACACAAAATATGCAAAATCCCCCCCCCCCCAAAAACATTTAAAATTGGATTTTTTTGATAATTAAATCAATAATTCATAACAACATTGATTTTGATCCACTATCATTTTTGAATTATGACAAAAAAATATTCTTAGGGATAAAGAAAAGAGCCACACAAAATACATTTTTACTTTCAACACTTAAATTACTGGATGGAACTTAAGATCTATCCATCGATTATACATTTTTATTATTATTTTATTTTATTTATTTTATGCAGGTTTTTTTTTTAGAGAAAAATAATTTTTTTATTACAAACACAAAATATAAAATATTTTCCCGCAAAAAAAACATTTAATATTGGAATATTTTGTGTGAAGTCATTTTTTTAATAATTTATAACATTGATTTTGATTCATTATTATTTTGCTAACAATGAAAAATTAACAAAAATTCAAAAGGGCCAAACTCATTAAAGCGTTAAAAAATAAATCATATATTTTTTTTTAACTTTCAACACTTAAATCATTATTTTTGTCCGAGAAAATGTACTTTTTTCACGGCAAACACACAAAATATGCAAAATCCCCGCCCCCCTCCCCCCAAAAAAACATTTAAAATTTGATTTTTTTGATGATTAAAGCAATAATTCATAACAAAATTGATTTTGATCCACTATCATTTTCGAATTATGACAAAAAATATTCTTAGGGATAAAAAAAGGGCCACACAAAACAAATTTTTACTTTCAACACTTAAATCACTGGATGGGACTTAAGATCGATACATCAATTATACATTTGTATCATTTTTTATAATTTTTTAAATTTTATGCAGTTTTTGTCAGAGAAAACTTTTTTTTTTTTACGGCAAACACACAGAATATGAAATATTTCCCTAAACCCCCCAAAAAATCTAAAATTTGAATATTTGATGTGAAGTTATTAGATCAATTATTCATAACATTGATTTTGATTCATTATTATTTTTCGAACAATGACAAGTGAAAAATCCACTAAAATTCAAAAGGGCCACACTCATTAAAGTGTTAAAATATATATATATATATATATATATATATATAGATATATATATATATATATATCTATATATCTATAGATATATATATATATATATTTATTTATTTTATTTTTTTTTCTTACTTTTAGCAGTTAAATCATTATTTTTGTCTGAGAAAATGTACTTTTTCACGGCAAATACACAAAATATGCAATATCCCCCCCCCCAAAAAAAACATTTAAAATAGGAATATTTGATGTGAAGTCATTGGATCAATATTTCATAACATTGATTTTTGATTCATTATTATTTTTTGAATTATGACAGTTGAAAAAGTAAAAAAAAAGCCCCAAAAATTTGTAGGGATTAAACACACAAAACACACAAAATATGAAATATTTTCTCCCAAAAAACATTTAAAATTTAAATATTTGATGTGAAGTTATTAGATCAATAATTCATAGCAACATTTATTCTGATTCATTATTATTTTTTGAAAAAAAACAGGTGAAAAAGCCACTAAAATTCATAAGGGCGACACTCATTAAAGTGTTAAAAAATAATATATATATATATGTATATTTTATTTTTACTTTTAACAATTAAATCATTATTTTTGTCTGAGAAATTTACTTTTTCACGGCACACACACAAAATATGCAATATCCGCCCCCCCCCCCCAAAAACATTTAAAATAGGAATATTTGATGTGAAATCATTAGATCAATAATTTATAACATTGATTTTGATTCATTATTATTTTTTTAATTATGACAGTTGAAAAAGACAAAAAAAAGCCCAAAAAAGTCTTATGGATTAAACACACAAAACACACAAAATATGAAATATTTTCTCCCAAAAACATTTAAAATTTAAATATTTTATGTGAAGTTATTAGATCAATAATTCATAGCAACATTTATTCTGATTCATTATTATTTTTTGAAAAAAAAAACAGGTGAAAAAGCCACTAAAATTCATAAGGGCGACACTCACTAAAGTGTTAAAAAATAATATATATATATATATATATATGTATATTTTATTTTTTTTTTATATTTACTTTTGACAATTAAATCATTATTTTTGTCCCCCCCATAAAAACATTTAAAAAAGGAACATTTGATGTGAATTCGTGAAATCAATATTTCATAACAACATTTATTATTATTTTTGAATTATGAAAGTTGAAAAATACAAAAAAAAAGATGAGAAAATTCTTATGGATAAAAAAAGGGCCATGGAAAATAAATTTTTACTTTCAACACTTAAATCACTGGATGGAACTTAAAATCTATCCATCTATTATACGTTTTTATTATTTTTGTATTTTTTTCTATTTTACTCTTTTTTTTTTTTCAGAGAAAACATATTTTTTTACGGCAAACACAAAATGTGAAATATTTCCCCCAAAATTATTCAAAGTGGAATATTTGATGTTATTTAATCCATAATTTAGAACAACATTTTTGGAGCAATGACACTTCTAAAGATAAAAAAACTGCTTGTCAGTTTTTATTTTATTTTATTAGACTTAACATTGCGACTTTTTCTGGTGACATTTCACCTGTTTGCTCCTTTAATCCACTTTTTTATGTATTTCTTCCGTATGAATATTTATTGTGCTGTAAAAAAACAAAAAAAAATATAATTGTGTGGGCGGTGAATATCCACTTTCCGTTCTTCCCGACTGCAGCGTTACTGCATGGGAACTCAGCATCCAGACAGAAAATGTCTCCTGAAGAAGCGTCAACATGCTGACCTTTGACACGCCGACTCGTCTCCTCCAGTTGCCGGGCGGATTTCATGCGGCCTCGGGACTTTTCAGCATTCCTCAAGAGCCCCGAGGACCGTGAAACACAAACCCAAAACTTAAATCTGGCTAAAGTCTTGTTTTTTGGATACGGTATCAAAACGGTCACGGGAGAAGTGCAGTGGAAGAGTGAAAGTCTGGGTCTGTCCCTGGGTCTATCTGGTGCACCGCAGACCTCCTCTGGGACCTGAGACTGTCCCTGGGTCTTTCAGGTGGACCGCAGACCTCCTCTGGGACCTGAGACTGTCCCTGGGTCTATCTGGTGCACCGCAGACCTCCTCTGGGACCTGGGTCTGTCCCTGGGTCTATCTGGTGCACCACAGACCTCTTCTAGGACCGGGGTCTGTCCCTGGGTCTATCAGGTGCACCGCAGACCTCTCCTTGGACCTGAGACTGTCCCTGGGTCTGTCCCTGGGTCTATTAGGTGCACCACAGACCTCTTCTAGGACCTGGATCTGTCCCTGAGTCTATCAGGTGCACTGCAGACCTCCCCTGGGACCTGAGACTGTCCCTGGATCTGTCCCTGGGTCTCCCAGGTGCACCACAGACCTCCTCTGGAAAATGGGTCTGTCCCTGGGTCTATTAGGTGTACCGCAAACCTCCTTTGGGACCTGGGTCTTTCCCTTGGTCTATCAGGTGGACCGCAGACCACCTCTGGGATCTGGGTCTGTCCCTGGGTCTATCAGGTGCACCACAGACCTCCTTTGGGACCTTGGGTCTGTCCCTGGGTCTATCAGGTGCACCACAGACCTCCTCTGGACCTGTGTTTTTTCCTTGGGTTTATCAGGTACACCGCAGACCTCCTCTGGGACCTAGGTCTGACCTTGGGTCTTTCCCTGGGTCTATCAGGTGCACCGCAAACCTCCTCTGGGACCTGGGTCTGACCTTGGGTCTGTCCCTGGGTCTATCAGGTGCACCACAAACCTCCTTTGGGACCTGGGTCTTTCCCTGGGTCTATCAGGTGGACCGCAGACCTCCTCTGGGACCTGGGTCTGACCTTGGGTCTGTCCCCGGGTCTATCAGGTGCACCGCAAACCTCCTCTGGGACCTGCGTACCTGTGTCTTTCCCTGGGTTTATCAGGTGCACCACAGACCTCCTCTGGGACCTGAGTCTGACCTTGGGTCTTTCCCTGGGTCTATCAGGTGCACCGCAGACCTCCTCTGGGACCTTGGGTCTGACCCTGGGTCTATCAGGTGCACCAAATACCTCCCCGGGGACCCGGGTCTGTCCCCGGGTGTATCAGGTGCACCACGGACCTCCTCTGGGACCTGGGTCTTTCCTTGGGTGTATCAGGTACACCGTAGACCTCCTCTGGGACCTGGGTCTGACCTTGGGTCTTTCCCTGGGTCTATCAGGTGCACCGCAGACCTCCTCTGGGACCCGGGTCTGTCCCTGGGTCTATCAGGTGCACTGCAGACCTCCTCTGGGACCTTGGGTCTATCAGGTGCACCACAGACCTCCTTTGGGACCTGTGTACCTGTGTCTTTCCCTGGGTGTATCAGGTGCGCCGCAGACCTCCTCTGGGACCTGACCTTGGGTCTGTCCCTGGGTCTATCAGGTGCACCACAGACCTCCTCTGGGACCCGGGTCTGTCCCTGGGTCTTTCAGGTGCACCGCAGACCTCCTCTGGGACCTTGGGTCTGTCCCTGGGTCCATCAGGTGCACCACAGACCTCCTCTGGGACCTGAGTCTGACCTTGGGTCTGTCCCTGGGTCTATTCAGGTGCACCACAGACCTCCTTTGGGACCTGGGTCTATCCTGGGTCCATCAGGTGCACCGCAGACCTCCTCTGGGACCTGAGTCTGACCTTGGGTCTGTCCCCGGGTGTATCAGGTGCACCACAGACCGTGTCTGGGACCTGAGTCTGACCTTGGGGTCTGTCCCTGGGTCTATCAGGTGCACTGCAGACCTCTTCTCTAAGCACATAACCACATTTTTCAGGAAGCTTCTATGCTATATTCCCTTAATTTCCCCGACTAATCCAAAGACTCCCGTCTTGAGGTCTGGGTTTCTGTTTCTTGTTGGGTTTTTACGAGCCCTCTTAGATCAGCATGGTTCTTCCGCCTGCGTCCACGCTGGACTGAAACTCGGCAAACGGCGTAAATAGCGAGCCTCAATTTTCTCTGCTGGGGGTCCTGCTGGAATGCCTGGCGATGAGTTTAAGGGCTGTGGGAAACGTCAGCGCTCGCTAAATGTCAACAGACGCTCCCCGACATGTGGTCGACGGTAGAACTGAACGCTGCTCTCACAGTTCTTAGGTTTATTTATACTCAACAAGTTCTTCTTGGACTTGTAAATTGTGTTTTTAGTTGAGGAAACAATCAATCAATGTTTATTTATATAGTCCTAAATCACCAGTGTCTCAAAGGGCTGAACAAGCCGCTATGACATCCACAGTACTGAGCCCACATCAGGGCAAGGAAAAACTCAACCCAATGGGATGACAATGACAAACCTTGGAGAGACCCGCATTTTGTGAGAGTCCAGTCCATAGTGGATCTAACATAATAGTGAGAGTCCAGTCCATAGTGGATCTAACATAATAGTGAGAGTCCAGTCCATAGTGGATCTAACATAATAGTGTGAGAGTCCAGTCCATAGTGGATCTAACATAATAGTGTGAAAGTCCAGTCCATAGTGGATCTAACATAATAGTGAGAGTCCAGTCCATAGTGGATCTAACATAATAGTGTAAGAGTCCAGTCCATAGTGGATCTAACATAACAGTGAGAGTCCAGTCCATAGTGGATCTAACATAATAGTGAGAGTCCAGTCCATAGTGGATCTAACATAATAGTGTGAGAGTCCAGTCCATAGTGGATCTAACATAATAGTGTGAAAGTCCAGTCCATAGTGGATCTAACATAATAGTGAGAGTCCAGTCCATAGTGGATCTAACATAATAGTGTAAGAGTCCAGTCCATAGTGGATCTAACATAACAGTGAGAGTCCAGTCCATAGTGAAACTAACATAATAGTGAGAGTCCAGTCCATAGTGGATCTAACATAATAGTGTGAGAGTCCAGTCCATAGTGGATCTAACATAATAGTGAGAGTCCAGTCCATAGTGGATCTAACATAAAAGTGTGAGAGTCCAGTCCATAGTGGATCTAACATAATAGTGAGTGTCCAGTCCATAGTGGATCTAACATAATAGTGAGATTCCAGTCCATAGTGGATCTAACATAATAGTGTGAGAGTCCAGTCCATAGTGGATCTAACATAATAGTGTGAAAGTCCAGTCCATAGTGGATCTAACATAATAGTGAGAGTCCAATCCATAGTGGATCTAACATAATAGTGGGAGTCCAGTCCATAGTGGATCTAACATCATAGTGAGAGTCCAGTCCATAGTGGATCTAACATAATAGTGTGAGAGTCCAGTCCATAGTGGGTCTAACATAATAGTGAGAGTCCAGTCCATAGTGGATCTAGCATAATAGTGAGAGTCCAGTCCATAGTGGATTTAACATAATAGTGAGAGTCCAGTCCATAGTGGATCTAACATAATAGTGAGAGTCCAGTCCATAGTGGATTTAACATAATAGTGAGAGTCCAGTCCATAGTGGATCTAACATAATAGTGAGTGTCCAGTCCATAGTGAATCTAACATAATAGTGAGAGTCCAGTCCATAGTGGATCTAACATAATAGTGTGAGAGTCCAGTCCATAGTGGATCTAACATAATAGTGAGAGTCCAGTCTATAGTGGATCCAACATAATAGTGAGAGTCCAGTCCATAGTGGATCTAGCATAATAGTGAGAGTCCAGTCCATAGTGGATCTAACATAATAGTGAGAGTCCAGTCCATAGTGGATCTAACATAATAGTGAGAGTCCAGTCCATAGTGGATCCAACATAATAGTGAGAGTCCAGTCCATAGTGGATCTAACATAATAGTGAGAGTCCAGTCCATAGTGGATCTAACATAATAGTGAGAGTCCAGTCCATAGTGGATCTAACATAATATTGAGAGTCCAGTCCATAGTGGATCTAACATAATAGTGAGAGTCCAGTCCATAGTGGATCTAACATAATAGTGTGAGTCCAGTCCATAGTGGATCTAACATAATAGTGAGAGTCCAGTCCATAGTGGATCTAACATAATAGTGTAAGAGTCCAGTCCATAGTGGATCTAACATAATAGTGTAAGAGTCCAGTCCATAGTGGATCTAACATAATAGTGAGAGTCCAGTCCATAGTGGATCTAGCATAATAGTGAGAGTCCAGTCCATAGTGGATTTAACATAATAGTGAGAGTCCAGTCCATAGTGGATCTAACATAATAGTGAGAGTCCAGTCCATAGTGGATCTAACATAATAGTGTGAGAGTCCAGTCCATAGTGGATCTAACATAATAGTGAGAGTCCAGTCCATAGTGGATCTAACATAATAGTGTGAAAGTCCAGTCCATAGTGGATCTAACATTAATAGTGTGAGAGTCTAGTCCATAGTGGATCTAACATAATAGTGTGAGAGTCCAGTCCAGAGTGGATCTAACATTAATAGTGTGAGAGTCTAGTCCATAGTGGATCTAACATAATAGTGTGAAAGTCCAGTCCATAGTGGATCTAACATTAATAGTGTGAGAGTCCAGTCCATAGTGGATCTAACATAATAGTGTGAAAGTCCAGTCCATAGTGGATCTAACATTAATAGTGTGAGAGTCTAGTCCATAGTGGATCTAACATAATAGTGAGAGTCCAGTCCATAGTGGATCTAACATAATAGTGAGAGTCCAGTCCATAGTGGATCTAACATAATAGTGTGAGAGTCCAGTCCATAGTGGATCTAACATAATAGTGAGAGTCCAGTCCATAGTGGATCTAACATAATAGTGTGAAAGTCCAGTCCATAGTGGATCTAACATTAATAGTGTGAGAGTCTAGTCCATAGTGGATCTAACATAATAGTGAGAGTCCAGTCCATAGTGGATCTAACATAATAGTGTAAGAGTCCAGTCCATAGTGGATCTAACATAACAGTGAGAGTCCAGTCCATAGTGAAACTAACATAATAGTGAGAGTCCAGTCCATAGTGGATCTAACATAATAGTGTGAGAGTCCAGTCCATAGTGGATCTAACATAATAGTGAGAGTCCAGTCCATAGTGGATCTAACATAATAGTGAGAGTCCAGTCCATAGTGGATCTAACATAATAGTTTGGGAGTCCAGTCCATAGTGGATCTAACATAATAGTGAGATTCCAGTCCATAGTGGATCTAACATAATAGTGAGATTCCAGTCCATAGTGGATCTAACATAATAGTGTGAGAGTCCAGTCCATAGTGGATCTAACATAATAGTGTGAAAGTCCAGTCCATAGTGGATCTAACATAATAGTGAGAGTCCAATCCATAGTGGATCTAACATAATAGTGAGAGTCCAGTCCATAGTGGATCTAACATAATAGTGAGAGTCCAGTCCATAGTGGATCTAACATAATAGTGAGAGTCCAGTCCATAGTGGATCTAACATAATATTGAGAGTCCAGTCCATAGTGGATCCAACATAATAGTGAGAGTCCAGTCTATAGTGGGTCTAACATAATAGTGAGAGTCCAGTCCATAGTGGATCTAACATAATAGTGAGAGTCCAGTCCATAGTGGATCTAACATAATAGTGAGAGTCCAGTCCATAGTGGATCTAACATAATATTGAGAGTCCAGTCCATAGTGGATCTAACATAATAGTGAGAGTCCAGTCTATAGTGGGTCTAACATAATAGTGAGAGTCCAGTCCATAGTGGATCTAACATAATAGTGTGAGAGTCTAGTCCATAGTGGATCTAACATAATAGTGTGAGAGTCCAGTCCATAGTGGATCAAACATAATAGTGTGAAAGTCCAGTCCATAGTGGATCTAACATAATAGTGAGAGTCTAGTCCATAGTGGATCTAACATAATAGTGTGAGAGTCCAGTCCATAGTGGATCTAACATTAATAGTGTGAAAGTCCAGTCCATAGCGGATCTAACATAATAGTGAGAGTCCAGTCCATAGTGGATCTAAAATAATATTGAGAGTCCAGTCCATAGTGGATCTAACATAATAGTGAGAGTCCAGTCCATAGTGGATCCAACATACTAGTGAGAGTCCAGTCCATAGTGGATCTAACATAATAGTTTGGGAGTCCAGTCCATAGTGGATCTAACATAATAGTGAGAGTCCAGTCCATAGTGGATCTAACACAATATTGAGAGTCCAGTCCATAGTGGATCTAATATAATAGTGAGAGTCCAGTTCATAGTGGATCTAACATAATAGTGAGAGTCCAGTCCATAGTGGATCTAACATAATAGTTTGGGAGTCCAGTCCATAGTGGATCTAACATAATAGTGAGAGTCCAGTCCATAGTGGAACTAACATAATAGTGAGAGTCCAGTCCATAGTGGATCTAACATAATAGTGAGAGTCCAGTCCATAGTGGATCTAACATAATAGTGAGAGTCCAGTCCATAGTGGATCCAACATACTAGTGAGAGTCCAGTCCATAGTGGATCTAACATAATAGTTTGGGAGTCCAGTCCTTAGTGGATCTTACATAATAGTGAGAGCGTAGTCCATAGTGGGTCTAACATAATAGTTTGGGAGTCCAGTCCATAGTGGATCTAACATAATAGTTTGGGAGTCCAGTCCATAGTGGATCTAACATAATAGTTTGGGAGTCCAGTCCATAGTGGATCTAACATAATAGTGTGAGAGTCCAGTCCATAGTGGATTTAACATAATAGTGTGAGAGTCCAGTCCATAGTGGATCTAACATAATAGTGAGAGTCCAGTCCATAGTGGATCTAACATAATAGTGAGAGTCCAGTCCATAGTGGATCTAACATAATATTGAGAGTCCAGTCCATAGTGGATCTAACATAATAGTGAGAGTCCAGTCTATAGTGGGTCTAACATAATAGTGAGAGTCCAGTCCATAGTGGATCTAACATAATAGTGTGAGAGTCTAGTCCATAGTGGATCTAACATAATAGTGTGAGAGTCCAGTCCATAGTGGATCAAACATAATAGTGTGAAAGTCCAGTCCATAGTGGATCTAACATTAATAGTGTGAAAGTCCAGTCCATAGCGGATCTAACATAATAGTGAGAGTCCAGTCCATAGTGGATCTAAAATAATATTGAGAGTCCAGTCCATAGTGGATCTAACATAATAGTGAGAGTCCAGTCCATAGTGGATCCAACATACTAGTGAGAGTCCAGTCCATAGTGGATCTAACATAATAGTTTGGGAGTCCAGTCCATAGTGGATCTAACATAATAGTGAGAGTCCAGTCCATAGTGGATCTAACACAATATTGAGAGTCCAGTCCATAGTGGATCTAATATAATAGTGAGAGTCCAGTCCATAGTGGATCTAACATAATAGTGAGAGTCCAGTCCATAGTGGATCTAACATAATAGTTTGGGAGTCCAGTCCATAGTGGATCTAACATAATAGTGAGAGTCCAGTCCATAGTGGAACTAACATAATAGTGAGAGTCCAGTCCATAGTGGATCTAACATAATAGTGAGAGTCCAGTCCATAGTGGATCTAACATAATAGTGAGAGTCCAGTCCATAGTGGATCCAACATACTAGTGAGAGTCCAGTCCATAGTGGATCTAACATAATAGTTTGGGAGTCCAGTCCTTAGTGGATCTTACATAATAGTGAGAGCGTAGTCCATAGTGGGTCTAACATAATAGTTTGGGAGTCCAGTCCATAGTGGATCTAACATAATAGTTTGGGAGTCCAGTCCATAGTGGATCTAACATAATAGTTTGGGAGTCCAGTCCATAGTGGATCTAACATAATAGTGTGAGAGTCCAGTCCATAGTGGATTTAACATAATAGTGTGAGAGTCCAGTCCATAGTGGATCTAACATAATAGTGTGAGAGTCCACAGTTTGGGTTGGGGTTAGGATTGTATACAACCAGCCGGAAAAGCAATGCATTCAACAACCGAATAACAACCATGGTGCGTTGCATTTGCCATCTTGGATCTTGTTACAAACCAAGTGTCCAGTCTGGCCATGTCTTTGAACCATGGTTCACATCCGTTGTCTTCACCCTTGTAGGCGGAACTTAGAGTAAGCAAGACTTAGCTAGACCCTTCTCCCACTGCCAGATACCGACTGGCTACAGAATCCATGCCCTCAGCCAGTTCTGTGGATCCTTTAGAATCCAACCTTAAGATATCTTCCTCACCTCTGTTTGTTCCACATGTTGGTTCAGTTTTCTATAGGTGTTGACAGATCAGACTCGTCAGGGAGTTGTTTTAAGGTGCCAATTTTTTTTTATTTTTATGAATTACTCATCACAATGAATGCCCTTGGGCTGTTGAGAGAAGCCACCAGGCCAAATGTTCACTTCTGAAACTCTCGCTAATCCTGGGCGGGTTTTCTCTTTTCTTTGATCAGGCCGCAGTACAACGGTAAATTCTGTCCGGGCTCCAACCGTCTCAACCAGCTGTGTAACACCCGGCCCTGCCCGCACAACACGGGGGACTTCCGGACCCAGCAGTGCGCCGAGTACAACAGCAAGCCCTTCAGGGGCTGGTACTACAAGTGGAGGCCGTACACCAAAGTAGAAGGTAAATATTCAAAGTTGACTTTGTCCTTGGATGCAAGGGAGTAGGTTTGATTTTGAGATTGGTGGGGACACAAAAGTTTTTTTACATTAGCGATCATAATTTCACGTCATGCAGATTTTATCGGACAGGGGTAGGGAACCTATGGACTCTAGAGCCAGATGTGGCTCTCTTGATGACCGCATCTGGCTCTCGGATAAATCTGATAAGTAATGAATAATTCCACTTGAAATGATAGTGTTAAGAATAACGTTCAAAATATGAAAACGCTCATGCATTTGAATTCGTCCATCCGTTTTCCTACAGCACCTATTCAAGAAGTTGCCTTAAGGGTAAGAAATGATTTATTATTGGTTAGTGTAGGGCTAGCCCTCTTGGGGGTTCTTCAACAAGGCCCAGGTGGGCCGTTTACACACCTGTCGCTGATTTCGAGACCGGTCCTGGCAACACCCCGCAGGCCACGCCCCCTCCTAAGTTAGCTTCAGAATAACAACGTTATTACAAAGAATAAGAGACCTATTATACTCTAGAAATGTTGGTCTGGATTAAAAATGCACACTTTTAGTTGTGTTCAGTGTGAAAAATATATTATATGGCTCTTGGGGACATCTCTACGCTGCTGATCCGCCTCCGCTTGAGATGGTTTCCTGTGGACGGGACTCTGGCTGCTGTCTTGGATCCGCTTTGAACTGAACTCTCGCGGCTGTGTTGGAGCCACTATGGATTGAACTTTCACAGTATCATGTTAGACCCGCTCGACATCCATTGCTTTCGGTCCCCTAGATGGGGGGGGTTGCCCACATCTGAGGTCCTCTCCAAGGTTTCCCATAGTCAGTATTGTCACTGGCGTCCCACTGGGTGTGAGTTTTCCTTGGCCTTTTGTGGGTTCTTCCGAGGATGTTGTAGTCGTAATGATTTGTGCAGTCCTTTGAGACATTTGTGATTTGGGGCTATATAAATAAACATTGATTGATTGATAATGAATAATTCCACTTGTAATGACAGTGTTAAAAATAACGTTCAAAATATGAAAATGCTCATGCATTTGAATTCGTCCATCCGTTTTTCTACAGCACCTATTCAAGAAGTTGCCTTAAGGGTAAGAAATTATTTATTATTGGTTAGTGTAGGGCTAGCCCTCTTGGGGGTTCTTCAACAAGGCCCAGCTGGGCCGTTTACACACCTGTCGCTGATTTCGAGACCGGTCCTGGCAACACCCCGCAGGCCACGCCCCCTCCTAAGTCAGCTTCAGAATAACAACGTTATTACAAAGAATAAGAGACCTATTATACTCTAGAAATGTTGGTCTTAATCAAAATTGCACACTTTTAGTTGTGTTCAGCGTGAACAATATATTATATAGCTCTTACGTAAATATCGGTTGGGGACATCCGCCTCCGCTTGGGATGGTTTCCTGTGGACGGGACTCTGGCTGCTTTGAACTGAACTCTCGCGGCTCTGTTGGAGCCACTATGGATTGAACTTTCACAGTATCATGTTAGACCCGCTCGACATCCATTGCTTTCGGTCCCCTAGAGGGGGGGGGGGGGGTTGCCCACATCTGAGGTCCTCTCCAAGGTTTCTCATAGTCAGCATTGTCACTGGCGTCCCACTGGGTGTGAGTTTTCCTTGGCCTTTTGTGGGTTCTTCCGAGGATGTTGCAGTCGTAATGATTTCTGCAGTCCTTTGAGACAATTGTGATTTGGGGCTATATAAATAAACATTGATTGATTGATTGATTGGTAATGAATAATTCCACTTGTAACGACAGTGTTGAAAATAACGTTCAAAATATGAAAACGCTCATGCATTTGAATTCGTCCATCCGTTTTTCTACAGCACCTATTCAAGAAGTTGCCTTAAGGGTAAGAAATTATTTATTATTGGTTAGTGTAGGGCTAGCCCTCTTGGGGGTTCTTCAACAAGGCCCAGGTGGGCCGTTTACACACCTGTCGCTGATTTCGAGACCGGTCCTGGCAACACCCCGCAGGCCACGCCCCCTCCTAAGTCAGCTTCAGAATAACAAGGTTATTACAAAGAATAAGAGACCTATTATACTCTAGAAATGTTGGTCTTAATTAAAAATGCACACTTTTAGTTGTGTTCAGCGTGAACAATATATTATACAGCTCTTACGTAAATATCGGTTGGGGACATCCGCCTCCGCTTGGGATGGTTTCCTGTGGACGGGACTCTGGCTGCTTTGAACTGAACTCTCGCGGCTGTGTTGGAGCCACTATGGATTGAACTTTCACAGTATCATGCTAGACCCGCTCGACATCCATTGCTTTCGGTCCCCTAGATGGGGGGGGGGGGGGGGTTGCCCACATCTGAGGTCCTCTCCAAGGTTTCTCATAGTCAGCATTGTCACTGGCGTCCCACTGGATGTGAGTTTTCCTTGCCCTTTTGTGGGTTCTTCCGAGGATGTTGTAGTCGTAATGATTTGTGCAGTCCTTTGAGACATTTGTGATTTGGGGCTATATAAATAAACATTGATTGATTGATTGATTGAATATTTGGCTTCTTGGCTCTCTCTGCAAAAAAAGGTTGCCGACCCCTGCAATAGCGGCTGGATATTGCTAGGGGTCCTGTCCCTAGCGTCCCTACCCAATTCTACGCCCTTGCTTGGAAATTTCAAGTCCTCTCTCAGCTACTTGCCTGTAATTGGAACATTCCGGCCAAAGATTTTCAATCTTTTAAGAGCTTTCGTAAGACACCACGTAATTTGTTGTATTCCGACGCTCAGAACAAGAGCGGGGAGCGTCTGATTGGCCGGCTCCCAAACACACAAAGCAGCGCTTTCGGCCGGCCGGCGAGCTTTGTCTCGTCTTAATTCGGCTTGATCTTCTGTATTCCGCGCCGTGCCGTCCCAGCCCCAATCTCTTTAATGGGCTTTTTTTTCCCTGCCATGCCGAGCTCTATTTACTGCCGGCTTGTCTGGGGCCAAAGAAGCTGGAGGAAACTATCACTGTGTGTGATATGCATGGCAGGCATGCAGCCACTTGCACCCCCTCTGCACAGTGGGGAGGGATTTGAAAAAGGAAGCCTCCTGGCCCTGAGCGAGTGCAGAGAAAGGGAGGGTAGTGAAGGACAGCGGTGTGTTTGGCCGCCGTCCCAGGACTCTTTAGACTCTTGATGAATGGGAGGTTATGTTTGGAGGAACCTATTCTAAAGTGCCTTCGGGACCTCGGGCCAAGTCACCTTTGTTGTCGTTCATTTCAACCGCGGGCAGCTGCTCAGACTCGAATTTTCAAGCAGACAATAAATCCCCCAGAGAAGACTTCGTTGTCCGTGCCTGTCTTCCGAGTCCAGGTTTAACCCCAACAACCACCTTTGCTTAGTCAGTCAGTCTGGTTTTGGCAGAACGACCCGGAAGGTAGGCGCAAGTACCAGACTCGATATGACAATATTCCTGGTAACTACTGGGGTTGGGGCAGTTCTTGAGGTTTCGGGACCTCAGGACAAGTCACCTTTGTTGTCGTTTATTTCAACCGCGGGCAGCTGCTCAGACTCGAATTTTCAAGCAGACAATACATCGTTGTCCGTGCCTGTCTTCTGAGTCCAGGTTTAACCCCAACAACCACCTTTGCTCAGTCAGTCAGTCTGGTTTTGGCAGAACGACCCGAAAGGTAGGCGCAAGTTCGAGACTCAATATGACAATATTCCTGGTAACTACTGGGGTTGGGGCAGTTCTTGAGGTTTCGGGACCTCGGGCCAAGTCACCTTTGTTGTCGTGCATTTCAACCGCGGGCAGCTGCTCAGACTTGAATTTTGAAGCAGACAATAAATACCCCAGAGAAGACTTTGTTGTCAGTGCCTGTCATCTGAGTCCAGGTTCAACCCCAACAACCACCTTTGCTCAGTCAGTCAGTCTGGTTTTGGCAGAACGACTGAAGAGATTTGTCGTTTGTGAAGCTAGGCGCAAGTACCAGACTCGATATGACAATATTCCTGGTAACTACTGGGGTTGGGGCAGTTCTTGAGGTTTCGGGACCTCAGGACAAGTCAACTTTGTTGTCGTTCATTTCAACCGCGGGCAGCTGCTCAGACTCGAATTTTCAAGCAGACAATAAATCGTTGTCCGTGCCTGTCTTCTGAGTCCAGGTTTAACCCCAACAACCACCTTTGCTCAGTCAGTCAGTCTGGTTTTGGCAGAACGACCCGAAAGGTAGGCGCAAGTTCGAGACTCAATATGACAATATTCCTGGTAACTACTGGGGTTGGGGCAGTTCTTGAGGTTTCGGGACCTCGGGCCAAGTCACCTTTGTTGTCGTTCATTTCAACCGCGGGCAGCTGCTCAGACTCGAATTTTGAAGCAGACAATAAATCCCCAGAGAAGACTTTGTTGTCAGTGCCTGTCTTCCGAGTCCAAGTTTAACCCCAACAACCACCTTTGCATAGTCAGTCAGTCTGGTTTTGGCAGAACGACCCGGAGATTTGTCGTTTGTGAAGGTAGGCGCAAGTACCAGCCTCGATATGACAATATTCCTGGTAACTACTGGGGTTGGTGCAGTTCTTGAGGTTTCGGGACCTCGGGCCAAGTCACCTTTGTTGTCGTTCATTTCAACCTCGGGCAGCTGCTCAGACTCGAATTTTGAAACAGACAATAAAGCCCCAGAGAAGACTTCGTTGTCAGTGCCTGTCTTCTGAGTCCAGGTTTAACCCCAACAACCACCTTTGCTCAGTCAGTCAGTCTGTTTTTGGCAGAACGACCCGGGAGATTTGTCGTTTGTGAAGGTAGGCGCAAGTACCAGACTCGATATGACAATATTCCTGGTAACTACTGGGGTTGAGGCAGTTCTTGAGGTTTCGGGACCTCGGGCCAAGTCACCTTTGTTGTCGTTCATTTCAACCGCGGGCAGCTGCTCAGACTCGAATTTTCAAGCAGACAATAAATCCCCCAGAGAAGACTTCGTTGTCAGTGCCTGTCTTCTGAGTCCAGGTTTAACCCCAACAACCAGTTTTGCTTAGTCAGTCAGTCTGGTTTTGGCAGAACGACCCGGGAGATTTGTCGTTTGTGAAGGTAGGCGCAAGTACCAGCCTCGATATGACAATATTCCTGGTAACTACTGGGGTTGGTGCAGTTCTTGAGGTTTCGGGACCTCGGGCCAAGTCACCTTTGTTGTCGTTCATTTCAACCTCGGGCAGCTGCTCAGACTCGAATTTTGAAACACACAATAAAGCCCCAGAGAAGACTTCGTTGTCAGTGCCTGTCTTCTGAGTCCAGGTTTAACCCCAACAACCACCTTTGCTCAGTCAGTCAGTCTGGTTTTGGCGGAACGACCCGGGAGATGTGTCGTTTGTGAAGGTAGGCGCGAGTACCAGACTCGATATGACAATATTCCTGGTAACTACTGGGGTTGGGGCAGTTCTTGAGGTTTCGGGACCCCGGCTCAAGTCACCTTTGTTGTCGTTCATTTCAACCGCGGGCAGCGGCTCAGACTCGAATTTTCAAGCAGACAATAAATCCCCAGAGAAGACTTCATTGTCAGTGCCTGTCTTCTGAGTCCAGGTTTAACCCCAACAACCACCTTTGCTCAGTCAGTCAGTCTGGTTTTGGCAGAACGACCCGGAAGGTAGGCGCAATAACCAGACTCGATATGACAATATTCCTGGTAACTAAAGGGGTTGCGGCAGTTCTTGAGGTTTCGGGAGCTCGGGCCAAGTCACCTTTGTTGTCGTTCATTTCAACCGCGGGCAGCTGCTCAGACTCGAATTTTCAAGCAGACAATAAATCCCCAGAGAAGACTTTGTTGTCAGTGCCTGTCTTCTGAGTCCAGGTTTAACCCCAACAACCACCTTTGCTCAGTCAGTCAGTCTGGTTTTGGCAGAACGACCCGGGAGATTTGTCGTTTGTGAAGGTAGGCGCAAATACCAGACTCGATATGACAATATTCCTGGTAACTACTGGGGTTGGGCCAGATCTTGAGGTTTCGGAAACTCGGGGCAAGTCACCTTTGTTGTCGTTCATTTCAACCGCGGGCAGCTGCTCAGACTCGAATTTTCAAGCAGACAATAAATCCCCAGAGAAGACTTTGTTGTCAGTGCCTGTCTTCCGAGTCCAGGTTTAACCCCAATAACCACCATTGCTTAGTCAGTCAGTCTGGTTTTGGCAGAACGACCCGGAAGGTAGGCGCAAGTACCAGACTCAATATGACAATATTCCTGGTAACTAAAGGGGTTGCGGCAGTTCTTGAGGTTTCGGGAGCTCGGGCCAAGTCACCTTTGTTGTCGTTCATTTCAACCGCGGGCAGCTGCTCAGACTCGAATTTTCAAGCAGACAATAAATCCCCAGAGAAGACTTTGTTGTCAGTGCCTGTCTTCTGAGTCCAGGTTTAACCCCAACAACCACCTTTGCTCAGTCAGTCAGTCTGTTTTTGGCAGAACGACCCGGGAGATGTGTCGTTTGTGAAGGTAGGCGCAAATACCAGACTCGATATGACAATATTCCTGGTAACTACTGGGGTTGGGCCAGATCTTGAGGTTTCGGAAACTCGGGGCAAGTCACCTTTGTTGTCGTTCATTTCAACCGCGGGCAGCTGCTCAGACTCGAATTTTCAAGCAGACAATAAATCCCCAGAGAAGACTTTGTTGTCAGTGCCTGTCTTCCGAGTCCAGGTTTAACCCCAATAACCACCATTGCTTAGTCAGTCAGTCTGGTTTTGGCAGAACGACCCGGAAGGTAGGCGCAAGTACCAGACTCAATATGACAATATTCCTGGTAACTAAAGGGGTTGCGGCAGTTCTTGAGGTTTCGGGAGCTCGGGCCAAGTCACCTTTGTTGTCGTTCATTTCAACCGTGGGCAGCTGCTCAGACTCGAATTTTCAAGCAGACAATAAATCCCCCAGAGAAGACTTCGTTGTCAGTGTCTGTCTTCTGAATCCAGGTTTAACCTCAACAACCACCTTTGCTCAGTCAGTCAGTCTGGTTTTGGCAGAACGACCCGGAAGGTAGGCGCAAGTTCGAGACTCAATATGACAATATTCCTGGTAACTAAAGGGGTTGCGGCAGTTCTTGAGGTTTCGGGAGCTCGGGCCAAGTCACCTTTGTTGTCGTTCATTTCAACCGCGGGCAGCTGCTCAGACTCGAATTTTCAAGCAGACAATAAATCCCCAGAGAAGACTTCGTTGTCAGTGCCTGTCTTCCGAGTCCAGGTTTAACCCCAACAACCACCTTTGCTCAGTCAGTCAGTCTGGTTTCGGCAGAACGACCCGGAAGGTAGGAGCAAGTTCGAGACTCAATAAGACAATATTCCTGGTAACTACTGGGGTTGCGGCAGTTCTTGAGGTTTCGGGACCTCGGGCCAAGTCACCTTTGTTGTCGTTCATTTCAACCGCGGTCAGCTGCTTAGACTCGAATTTTCAAGCAGACAATAAATCCCCCAGAGAAGACTTCGTTGTCAGTGCCTGTCTTCTGAGTCCAGGTTTAACCCCAACAACCACCTTTGCTTAGTCAGTCTGTCTGGTTTTGGCAGAACGACCCGGGAGATTTGTCGTTTGTGAAGGTAGGCGCAAGTACCAGACTCGATATGACAATATTCCTGGTAACTACAGGGGTTGGGGCAGTTCTTGAGGTTTCGGGACCTCGGGCCAAGTCACCTTTGTTGTCGTTCATTTCAACCGCGGGCAGCTGCTCAGACTCGAATTTTCAAGCAGACAATAAAACCCCCAGAAAAGACTTCGTTGTCAGTGCCTGTCTTCTGAGTCCAGGTTTAACCCCAACAACCACCTTTGCTCAGTCAGTCAGTCTGGTTTTGGCAGAACGACCCGGAAGGTAGGCGCAAGTACCAGACTCAATATGACAATATTCCTGGTAACTACAGGGGTTGCGGCAGTTCTTGAGGTTTCGGTAGCTCGGGCCAAGTCACCTTTGTTGTCGTTCATTTCAACCGTGGGCAGCTGCTCAGACTCGAATTCTGAAGCAGACAATAAATCCCCAGAGAAGACTTTGTTGTCAGTGCCTGTCTTCTGAGTCCAGGTTTAACCCCAACAACCACCTTTGCTCAGTCAGTCAGTCTGTTTTTGGCAGAACGACCCGGGAGATTTGTCGTTTGTGAAGGTAGGCGCAAGTACCAGACTCAATATGACAATATTCCTGGTAACTACAGGGGTTGGGGCAGTTCTTGAGGTTTCGGGACCTCGGGCCAAGTCACCTTTGTTGTCGTTCATTTCAACCGCGGGCAGCTGCTCAGACTCGAATTTTCAAGCAGACAATAAATCCCCAGAGAAGACTTTGTTGTCAGTGCCTGTCTTCTGAGTCCAGGTTTAACCCCAACAACCACCTTTGCTTACTCAGTCAGTCTGGTTTTGGCAGAATGACCCGGAAGGTAGGCGCAAGTACCAGCCTCGATATGACAATATTCCTGGTAACTACTGGGGTTGGGGCAGTTCTTGAGGTTTCGGGACCTCGGGCCAAGTCACCTTTGTTGTCGTTCATTTCAACCTCGGGCAGCTGCTCAGACTCGAATTTTGAAACAGACAATAAAGCCCCAGAGAAGACTTCGTTGTCAGTGCCTGTCTTCTGAGTCCAGGTTTAACCCCAACAACCACCTTTGCTCAGTCAGTCAGTCTGGTTTTGGCGGAACGACCCGGGAGATGTGTCGTTTGTGAAGGTAGGCGCAAGTACCAGACTCGATATGACAATATTCCTGGTAACTACTGGGGTTGCAGCAGTTCTTGAGGTTTCGGGAGCTCGGGCCAAGTCACCTTTGTTGTCGTTCATTTCAACCGTGGGCAGCTGCTCAGACTCGAATTTTGAAGCAGACAATAAAGCCCCAGAGAAGACTTCGTTGTCAGTGCCTGTCTTCTGAGTCCAGGTTTAACCCCAACAACCACCTTTGCTCAGTCAGTCAGTCTGGTTTTGGCAGAACGACCCGGGAGATTTGTCGTTTGTGAAGTTAGGCGCAAGTACCAGACTCGATATGACAATATTCCTGGTAACTCCTGGGGTTGGGGCAGTTCTTGAGGTTTCGGGACCTCGGGCGAAGTCACCTTTGTTGTCGTTCATTTCAACCGCGGGCAGCTGCTCAGACTCGAATTTTGAAGCAGACAATAAATCCCCAGAGAAGACTTCGTTGTCAGTGCCTGTCTTCTGAGTCCAGGTTTAACCCCAACAACCACCTTTGCTCAGTCAGTCAGTCTGGTTTTGGCAGAACGACCCGAAAGGTAGGCGCAAGTTCGAGACTCAATATGACAATATTCCTGGTAACTACTGGGGTTGGGGCAGTTCTTGAGGTTTCGGGACCTTTGGCCAAGTCACCTTCGTTGTCGTTCATTTCAACCGCGGGCAGCTGCTCAGACTCGAATTTTGAAACAGACAATAAATCCCCAGAGAAGACTTCATTGTCAGTGCCTAACTTCTGAGTCCAGGTTTAACCCCAACAACCACCTTTGCTCAGTCAGTCAGTCTGTTTTTGGCAGAACGACCCGGGAGATTTGTCGTTTGTGAAGGTAGGCGCAAGTACCAGCCTCGATATGACAATATTCCTGGTAACTACTGGGGTTGGTGCAGTTCTTGAGGTTTCGGGACCTCGGGCCAAGTCACCTTTGTTGTCGTTCATTTCAACCGTGGGCAGCTGCTCAGACTCGAATTTTCAAGCAGACAATAAATCCCCAGAGAAGACTTTGTTGTCAGTGCCTGTCTTCTGAGTCCAGGTTTAACCCCAACAACCACCTTTGCTCAGTCAGTCAGGTTTTGGCAGAACGACCCGGGAGATTTGTCGTTTGTGAAGGTAGGCGCAAGTACCAGACTCGATATGATAATATTCCTGGTAACTACTGGGGTTGGTGCAGTTTTTGAGGTTTTCCACTGGTTCAAAACAAGTACTTCGAGACGGGGACCGATTGGGAGCCTGTTACCGGGAAGAGACCTCCTAGATTATTATATTCTACGGCTTTTGAAAAAACGAGAGGCGACAAGAACCGAGGATTATGAATTAACTGCACAAAAAAGGAGTAAGTTTATCCAATAGTTTAAAGTCCGAAGCGTTTTGCTCAAAACCGGAACTTCACGCTTGCGCGAAGACCGCGTCACTTCCTTTTTTCAAGCTTACGACGGAGCTTCTGCGATGCCACATATTTAAATGTTTATCCATGTTTTGTCCAAAAAAAAAATAGCTTACCTCGGAGTAAAAGAGAACAATGATACTAAAATACCGTATTTCCTTGAATTTCCGCCGGGGCGCTAATTAATTTAAAACCTCTTCTCACTCCGGCGCTTACCAAAAAGCATGCGGTAAATTTAGGCCTGCGCTTATAAATTTGAGTGTGATGTAAGGATACCATCATGAAAAGCACATTTAATAAAATGGTCTTACCTTTACTTATAAATAAAGCCCATACGCAGCTCCTTCTGATCAAAAGCATCGATAACTTGTTCATAGAAGTCTTCCTTATCTTTCTTCAGTTTTAAAAGTCTCTATGTCTCGATGGAGATCTTCCTTTATTACCTCCTGCTTTGATTGAAAGTCCAGTTTAGAAAACGGTTTTATTTTAGATATGTAATCCTCCATGTTAAAAGTGCAAACGAGAGGAAAAAATAAACGATCGCTGCTTGTTGTCACTTCTTCTGCAGCCGAGTAGTCGCAAGAAGGATCACTAGCGCCCTCTACCACCAGAAGGCGGGAGTCATTTAATGGATCATATATTTGACACACGCAGCTACGGTATATTAATAAAACATAGCTGCTTACTGTTCTTTTTAGCATATTCAATAGCTTGGACCTTAAATCCTACTGAATAGCCCTTAGTCTTCTTCCCTTTATCCGATTTCAAATGATTGAAATCAGCCTCCTCCATTTTGAAAATGATGACAGGTGAAGTCTCACTCGTGACGTGACGAGTTTGACCCTGTGGAAATTCTAGGCATATGCTAATTATTTTGCGAAACGAGTTTGACCTGGCGTTAATCCTGAGCCGGCGGTAATGTTAAGCATGCGCTAATTATTTTGCGAAGTAATTCAAGGAAATACGGTATACAATATACAAAAAGACATAAAATGGCCAATTTTTAACCACTTTCACTCCTCTGCCATTTCAATGAACGACACACTACTGACACCGGTCGGGTATTTTATTTTTAGTGAAGTGAATTATATTTATATAGCGCTTTTTCTCTAGTGACTCAAAGAGCTTTACATAGTGAAACCCATTATCTAAGTTACATTTAAACCAGTGTGAGACAGGAAGTGATGTAGCCTTTGCACATGTGTGGACCCTTTAGGTCAGGGGTGTACAAACTTTTTAACTGGGGGGGTGGATTGGACTAAAAAAGTTAGGTCGAAAACTGACTACATGCAAAGTAACTATATGTTTATATACATATATATATATATATACATATATATATATATATATGTATGTATGTATGTATGTATATATACATACATATATATATATATATATATATATATATATATGTATGTATGTATGTGTATATATGTATGTATGTATGTATATACAGTATATATATGTATATATATATATATATATATATATATATATATATATATATATATATATATATATATATTCGTGTGTGTTTGTGTACATATAATAATAACATAATGGATATATAGTTAATAATTGATATAATATAATTATAGTAATATCATATAAAGTATATATAAATAATAGTATGTAAAAGTTGGACTCCTACCATGTTTACTTCTGTGATGACCTCTTCAACGCTTTGTAATCAGTCAGAAATATCAAGCAGCTAAAAGTCAAACATGGACAATGTGGACCTAGTTTTTGGCATTTTTCCCATCATGCCTTGCAACGGATTTAAATGGGTGTAATTTTGAATTTTATGGTGCTTGGACTTTTTTTTTATTATAACAGGTTTTGTTATGTGTGACAAAGTGTGTTGACTTCGTGCCGGTTGAACCTTTTTTTTTTTTTTGCACCATGACTAGGAAAGGTTGTTTCGATTGGGTTGTACAAATAAATGCTGTGTTTGGTATTCTTCTTCCTCCAAACATGACCAGTTGAGTTCATACCAAAAAGTTCTATTTTGGTTTCATCTGACCACATGACATTCTCCCAATCCTCTGCTGTATCATCCATGTATCCATTTTGCTATAAACTCAACTGGTGGTGTTTGGAGGAAGAAGAATACTGAGTTGCATCCCAAGAACACCATACCTACTGTGAAGCATGGGGGTGGAAACATCATGCTTTGGAGATGTTTTTTTTGCTAAGGGGACAGGACGATTGATCCGTGTTAAGGAAAGAATGAACGGGGCCATGTATCGTGAGATTTTGATCCAAAACCTTTGAATGGTTGACCAAATACTTATTTTCCACCATAATTTACACATAAATTCTTAAAAATTCCTACAATGTGAATTCCTGGATTATTTTTTCACACTCTGTCTCTCACAGTTGAAGTGTACCTATGATGAACATTACAGACCTCTGTCATCATTTTAAGTGGGAAAACTTGCACAATCGCTGGCTGACTAAATACTTTCTAGCCCCACTGTATAAACCAGGGGTCGGGTACATTTTTGGTTGAGAGAGCCATTAAGCCAAATATTTCAAAACGCATTTCCGTGAGAGCCGTATAATATTTTTTAAACACTGAATACAACTAAATGCGTGCATTTTTAAGTAAGACCTGATCATGTTCTGTTTAGTTATGTTCTGTTTGGTTTTTGACTCCATTAGCTCCTGTTTTTGCGCACCCTGGTTTGTTTTTGTTTCCATGACTCCACCAATCAGTTCACCTGTTTTCACGACTCACACACCTGATTTACTTGCACTCACGTACCTGTTGTCAATCACCACGTCACCATTGAAGCCTGCAGTTGCCAGGCAGTCAGCCTAGCGACATCACCTTCTACTCACCCTCTGTCACCTCCTACACACCTACGTTATCCATGCCGACGATCCGTGCTCTTTCTAGGGTCCAAGTATGTTTTTCATGCCATAGTTTATAAGTTTTATTTTATGTTCATAGTTCTCCCATTGTGCGAGTTTTAGTTTTCATAGCCAACTTTTTAACCTCCACTGAGAGCGCCTTTTGTTTATACCCTTTGTTTTTGTAATATTTTCGAGGTTAAGATTAAAGATGTCGTTACTTTCACGCCATGTCCGTTCCAATCGCTTTGCACCACGGGGAAAAACAACCAAACCGTAGTCCAGGTCTTGACAAGACCAACATTTTTAGAGTATAATAAGTCTCTTATTCTTTTTAACCCTTGTATTATGTTGAAAAAAATTACATTGATTATGTTGCGGGTCGTTTTGACCCGTACTGTGTAAATGCACTCAAAACAGTCAAGAAAACAGGTTAAACCAATAACAATTTTATTTTAGGTTATATAAACATTTTGAAAAGTGACATACATTACATTTTTTTATTCCAATTGTATTATGTTAAGGGTCAATTTGACCCATTTCAGTTTTTGTGTTGATCAAAGTACTGGTTATCCTGTCTTTTTCTGGCTGAAATCTGGTGACTTTTCCTCATCTAGGGTCTTGAACTGCTGTGTAAAATCTGGACCCTTTGTTGTGTAGTGGAATGTTTGTGCAGAGTTTGTATAAAAAGATGATGTTGCGAGTCATTTTGACCCAGGCGCTTTAATGTGGGTAAATAGCTGTTCAGGTCCAAAAATAAACGTGTCTCCTTGATGTACTTTTTACTTTGATGTACAATTGTTTGTAATTGGATTGTCTCTGAGACCCAGAGCCAGGTGTGTGAAGAGAGGGAACTTTCTCACACTTGTCCTTGTCTCCCCAGATGTCATCCTTCTGGAGCTCATTTTTGGTGAGTTTGTCAAAGAGATGACATGAGAACAGTGACAAGGACAAGTGTGACAAAGTTCCCTCTCTGGGTCTCAGAAGCAATCACAATACAAATAACTGTACATCAAAGTAAAAAGTACATCAAAGAGACTTGTTTATTTTGGCTATAAACCCACATTAAAGTATCTGGGTCAAAATGACCCGCAACACCATATTTGTATACTAAATGTGTAAAAGTATAACAACTACTAAATGTGTAAAAGTACTACAACTTCTAAATGTGTAAAAATACTAGAACTACGACTAAATGTGTCAAATTGCTAAAACTACTAAATGTGTAAAAGTACTACAACTTATAAATGTGTCAAATTACTACTACTACTAAATGTGTAAAAGTAATACAACGACAACTGAATGTGTAAAAGTACAACTTCTAATGAATGTGTGAAAGTACTACTACTACTATTAAATGTGTAAACCTACTAGAACTACTACTAAATGTGTACAAGTAAAACAACTACTAAATGTGTAAAAGTATTACAACTACTAAATGTGTAAAAGTATTACAACTACTAAATGTGTAAAAGTACTACTACCACTAAATGTGTAAAAGTACTACTACCACTAAATGTGTTAAAGTATTGCAACGGCAACTAAATGTGTAAAAGTACTACGACAACTGAATGTGTAAAAGTACAACTACTAATAAATGTGTAAAAGTACTACTACTACTATTAAATGTGTAAACGTACTAGAACTACTACTAAATGTGTACAAGTAAAACAACTACTAAATGTGTAAAAGTACTACTACCACTAAATGCGTAAAGGTACTACTACCACTAAATGTGTTAAAGTATTGCAACGACAACTAAATGTGTAAAAGTACTACAACTACTATTAAATGGGTAAACGTACTACAACTATTTAATGTGTAAAAGTACTACAACTACTAATTGTGTAAAAGTATAATTACTACTAAATGTGTACAAGTGCTACAACTACTAAATGTGTAAAAATACTATTACTACTAGATGTGTAAAATGATGACTATAATGTTCTTAGAATCTTGAGATAATGCGAAAAAGCAATAAACATTTTTTCAAACATAACTTCTAAACAACACATGCAAAATGGCTAATAACCATCCATCCATCCATCGATTTTCTACCGCTTATTCCCTTTTGGGGGCGTGGGGGGCGCTGGCGCCTATCTCAGCTACAATCGGGCGGAAGGCGGGGTACACCCTGGACCAGTCGCCACCTCATCGCAGGGTCAACACAAATAACGCCTGAAATAATGCATCTTTGGGAGTTTTACTCGAAACATATGCTTTTTTTTAAATGTTACAAATGCAAAATGTATTTTTTTGACTCAATATGACTATAATGTTCTTTGAATCCTGAGATAATGCAAACTCTGCAAGACATTCCGCTACACAACAAAGTGTCCAGATTTTTACACACCAGTTCATGAGGAAAAGTCGCCAAATTTCAGCAAGAAAAAGAAAGGATGACCAGTACTTTGATCAACACAAAAACTGAAATGGGTCAAATTGACCCTTAACATAATAATCGTTATTTTTAATTGCACCAATAATAAATATATTACTTCTTACCATTGGACAGGTGCGATAGAAAACGGATGGTTGAATTAAAAAGTTTTATGACTTGAACGTACTACAACTATTTAATGTGTAAAAGTACTACAACTACTATTAAATGGGTTAACGTACTACAACGATTTAATGTGTAAAAGTACTACAACTACTAATTGTGTAAAAGTATAATTACTACTAAATGTGTACAAGTGCTACAACTACTAAATGTGTAAAAATACTATTACTACTAGATGTGTAAAATTATGACTATAATGTTCTTTGAATCCTGAGATAATGCAAACTCTGCAAGACATTCCGCTACACAACAAAGTGTCCAGATTTTTACACACCAGTTCATGAGGAAAAGTCGCCAAATTTCAGCAAGAAAAAGAAAGGATGACCAGTACTTTGATCAACACAAAAACGGAAATGGGTCAAATTGACCCTCAACATAATAATCGTTATTTTTAATCGAACCAATAATAAATATATTACTTTTTACCATTGGACAGGTGCGATGGAAAACGGATGGTTGAATTAAAAAGTTGTATGACTTGAACGTTATTTTTAACACTGTGCTTACCATCGTTATTATCCATTACTTATCGTGTTAAGCAACGTCAGCTAAGTTTTATCCGAGACTGCATCTGGCTCTAGACCCATAGGTTCCCTACCCCTGGTGTAAACTCTCAGACCTCGTGGTCGGTGGTAGTGGGTTTCAAACGTTGTTTTGTTTATTTCAAACCGGGAAGTGGCCATTGATCTAAAAGTGAACGTTTCCGGATGCTTCCGCAGACGAAGACGTCTGCAAGCTGTACTGCAGCGCCGTGGACTTCGACTTCTTCTTCGCCATGTCCGGCAAGGTCAAAGACGGCACCTCCTGCTCCGACCACAAAGGCGACGTCTGCATCGACGGGGTTTGCGAGGTATTTTCACTCTCTTCTACTTGCCGTCCCGTCGAATGGAACTCCAATGCCGGGTCCGCAGCGGGAAAGTCAGGTGGCCTCGGCTGCGGGCAAAAGGACCGCAAGTGTCGCCTTTCAGCGGCTGTCAAGAGCGCGTTTCTAAACGATAATTTCAAAACTCTGACCGTGGTCTTTCCTCCGTCTTGCGGTCCGACCTAAACCGAGGCGTCGACACTTACTTTGTCAAGTTTGGGGGGGGACGCGGAGCAGAAAACTTTGGGCCGCTCACTGAATCCCAAGGAGTCGCCACAGTGTTGCTGTTGGCGGCCCGCCAGACCCGGGCTTGAATTGACACGGACGTGAACCGGTGTCAGCAATTATGGTGCTTGTGGCGCACGGTACATAGTCCTGCACATGCAGTGGTCCAGGACCGGACTGGATGTGGCGACACATAATACGCCGCTTTAGATAACCCTTTCACTTTATCATCCGCGAAGAGCAGATGTGTCCCGGCTTCTCCCAGTCCAACATAAATAAGCTAAGCTTTATTCAGGTTCTGCCTAAGGTCTGGTTATACCCAAATATAAACGCAACACTTCTGTTTTTGCTCCCGTTTTCGCATGAGTTGAACTCGAAGATGTAGAACTTGGACAAGACCTGGTCCCACGGATGAAGTGCTGGCTGTCCACTATGGACTGGACTCTCGCTATTATGTTAGATCCGCTATGGACTGGACTCTCACAATATTATGCTAGATCCACTGAGAACTGGACTCTCACTATTATGTTAGATCCACTATGGACTGGACTCTCACGATATTATGCTAGATCCACCATGGACTGGACTCTCACTATTATGTTAGATCCACTATGGACTGGACTCTCGCTATTATGTTACGTCAACTATGGACTGGACTCTCACTATTATGTTGGATCCACTATGGACTGGACTCTCACTATTATGTTAGATCCACTCTGGACTGGACTCTCGCTATTATGTTAGATCCACTATGGACTGGACTCTCACTATTATGATAGATCCAGTATGGACTGGACTTTCGCACTATTATGTTAGATCATCTATGAACTGGACTATCACTATTATGTTAGATCCACTATAGACTGCACTTTCACTATTATGTTGAATCCACTATGGACTGGACTCTCACTATTATGTTAGATCCACTCTGGACTGGACTCTCGCTATTATGTTAGATCCACTATGGACTGGACTCTCACTATTATGTTAGATCCACCATGGACTGGACTCTTACTATTATGTTAGATCCACTATGGACTGGACTCTCACTATTATGTTGGATCCACTATGGACTGGACTCTCGCTATTATGTTAGATCCACTATGGACTGGACTCTCACTATTATGTTAGATCCACCATGGACTGGACTCTTACTATTATGTTAGATCCACTATGGACTGGACTCTCGCTATTATGTTGGATCCACTGTGGACTGGACTCTCACAATATTATGCTAGATCCACTCGACGTCCTTTGCACTAGTAGCCCTAGGTTAAGGGGGTCCTCACATCTGTGGTCCTCTCCAAGGTTCCTCATTGTCCCATTGGGTTGAGTTTTTCCTTGCCCTGATGTGGGATCTGAACCGAGGATGTTGTTGTGGCTTGTGCAGCCCTTTGATACATTTGTTATTTAGGGCTATATAAATAAACATTGATTGATTGATATTCCTCTCAAGTATCGGTCACAAATCTGTCTAGAACTGTGTAAGTGAATGTTGGTCCACTCCTTTTCAACGGCTGGATACTGGCAGGAAGTGGAACACGTCGATCCACAGCATCCCAGACATGCTCAATGGCTGACTTGTCCGCCCAGTATGCCGGTTGGATGTACTGCCAAATTCTCTGAGACGGCTTATGGTAGAAAAATGAACATTCAATTTAAAAAATAATGTTAACGAGGTTTTAATTAAGTTTTCAAATCAGATTAATCACATGATTACTTGCTGGCGTAACTGAAATTTGTTTAATGAAATACCCCAATATTTGCACAAAAATTTGATTTTATTGTCAGAATGTTATCCTGAAACGTTTTTTAAGGTTTTACTTGAATGCTCTTAATTTTTTTGCAAAAAAATGTAGTTATTTTTTATCTAAAGTTCTTACAGGATGTGTTTTAGAGTAAACTAGTCCGGAATCTCCTCGTTCATTGCCCATTCAAGTCGGGTACGGCGACAGACTCCAGTCATATTGAGAACCTCGATGAGGATGATGACTATTCAGATGAGCTTTCATTGAGACGATTTCTCACAGTTTATGCAGAAATTGTTGCAGCAGCTGTCCGGGTGGCTGGTTGTGGAGGTCTTGGGCGAGTGTGGTTGCACATGGTCTGTGTTTGTGAGGCCGGTTGGATGTACTGCCAAATTGTCTGAGACGGTTCATGGTAAAGAAATGAACATTAAATTCGCGGGCAGCAGCTCGGGTGGAAATTCCTGCAGTCAACTAGGTCTTAATTCATTTTTTAAATCAGATTAATCACATGATTACTCGCTTGCGTGATTAAAATTTGCTTAAGAAAATACCCCAATATTTGCACAAAAATGCAATTTTACTGTCAGAATGTAATTTAGGAAGGTTTTTTCAGGTTTCACTTGAATGCATGTCATTTATTTGCACAAAAAACTTGGTTAGTTTTATCTAAAGTTCTTTCAGGATGTGTGTTGGAGTAAAATAGTCGGATTCTACTCGCACATTGCCCACTCAAGTCCGATACGACGACGGACTCTAGTCATATTGAGACCTTGATGAGGTTGACGAGTATTCAGATGAGCTTTCCCTGAGACGGGTTCTCGCAGTTTGTGCAGAAATTATTTGGATGTACAAACCAATTGTTGCAGCAGCTGTTTGGGTGGCTGGATGTGGAGGTCTTGGGCTGGTGTGGTTACACACGGTCTGCGTTTGTGAGGCCGGTTGGATGTACTGCCAAATTCTCTGAGACGGCTTTTGGGACATAAATGAACATTCAATTCGCGGGCAGCAGCTCGGGTGGAAATTCCTGCAATCAACTAGGTCTTAATTAATTTTTTAAATCAGATTAATCACATGATTACTCGCTTGCGTGATTAAAATTTGCTTAAGAAAATACCCCAATATTTGCACAAAAATGCAATTTTACTTTCAGAATGTAATTTAGGAAAGTTTTTTTCAGGTTTCACTTGAATGCATGTCATTTATTTGCACAAAAAACTTGGTTAGTTTTATCTAAAGTTCTTTCAGGATGTGTGTTGGAGTAAAATAGTCGGATTCTACTCGCACATTGCCCACTCAAGTCCGATACGACGACGGACTCTAGTCATATTGAGACCTTGATGAGGTTGACGAGTATTCAGATGAGCTTTCCCTGAGACGGTTTTTCACAGTTTGCGCAGAAATTATTTGGATGTACAAACCAATTGTTGCAGCAGCTGTCTGGGTGGCTGGATGTGGGATCTTGGGCTGGTTTGGTTACACATGGTCTGCGATTGCGAGGCAGGTTGGATGTACTGCCAAATTGTCTGAGACAGCTCATGGTAGAGAAATGAACATTCAATTCGCGGGCAGCAGCTCGGGTGGAAATTCCTGCAGTCAACTAGGTCTTAATTAATTTTTTAAATCAGATTAATCACATGATTACTAGCTTGCGTGATTGAAATTTAATTAAGAAAATACCCCAATATTTGCAAAAAAATGCAATTTTACTGTCAGAATGTCATTTAGGAACGTTTTTTCAGGTTTCGCTTGAATGCATGTCATTTATTTGCCCCAAAAACTTGGTTAGTTTTATCTAAAGTTCTTTCAGGATGTGTGTTGGAGTAAAATAGTCGGATTCTACTCGCACATTGCCCACTCAAGTCCGATACGATGACGGACTCTAGTCATATTGAGACCTTGATGAGGTTGACGAGTATTCAGATGAGCTTTCCCTGAGACGGTTTCTCATAGTTTGTGCAGAAATTATTTGGATGTACAAACCAATTGTTGCAGCAGCTGTCTGGGTGGCTGGATGTAGGATCTTGGGCTGGTTTGGTTACACATGGTTTGCAATTGTGAGGCCGGTTGGATGTACTGCCAAATTCTCTGAGACGGCTTTGGGGAGAGAAATGAACATTCAATTCACGGGCAACCACTGGTACACAACAACAAAAAAATGCATGATTAATGTAAGTGTGTTCATGATTAATAATTTCTGCGATTTAATCACATTAATATAACTCATATTAATATTAATTTTCTCATTTTGTCAGCCCTAAAGTTAACATAATAGACATTAGTTGTCACTCTTTCTTGATCCCAATTTGGGGATTTCTTGAAAAGCAATGAAAAGCAACAATCAACCGTAACAGTTGGAGTTGTGTTGCTAGCTGCCAATCAAACAAACACCACGAATGACAGTAGTAGGCTAACATACAAATGACTATCACCTAGCAAGGCTAAAATCCCATTTTTTGGTGTGCTTTTTTTGCAGGCCGTGGGCTGCGATCAGATTTTAGGTTCCAAAGCCTCTCTGGATGCGTGTGGCGTTTGTAAAGGGAACAACTCCACCTGCAAATTGTACAAGGGCCAATACACCCTGCAGCACAGAGCCAACGGTAAGATCGCACATTTCCCTATTTTTAGGGTCCTTGGCCATGGGGCAAGGACCCTATTGAAACTGCTGTGTTTTATTATTATTCCGCACCTACTCGCTGTAATCTGACCCCCTTAACATGCTTCAAAACTCACCAAATTTGACACACACGTTGGTATAGCGAACTTTCCCAACATATTAAGCAACCAATCCCCCAAAATGAAAATTGCGCTCTAGCGCCCCCTAGGAAAAAATTACAGACAAAACTTCATGTAACTTCTGTTAGGAATGTCATAGCGACATGAAACAAAAACTCCTATGTAGGTCTGACTTAGACCCAATTTTCATACACTCACTTCTTTCAGCAAAAATCTACAGGAAGTTGGCAAAAACCCCTTCAAAATAAAATTTGCGCAAAAAATGCAATTTTTGACCCCTTTAAAATGCTTCAAAAGTCACCAAACTTGGTGCACACATAAGGACTGGCGAATATTGCGATCTAATGAAAAAAACCAAGCCCCAAAACTCAAAATTGCGCTCTAGCGCTATTTTTGAATAAAACACTGAAAAAACTGCTCCTAGGAAGAAAACACAGACACAACTGCTTGTAACTTCCGGTAAGAATGTCGGAGGGACATGAAACAAAAACCTCTATGTAGGTCTCGCTTAGACCTACATTTCATAGATTGACACCCCCCAACAATAATCAACAGGAAGTTTGCAATCCCCCCTTCAAAACAAAAGTTTTGTAAAAACCGGTCACCTTTCTTCAAACATTATCTCCTCTGAGTGCGTTTGTTGTTTTGGCTTCAAACTCGCACAGGAGAGAGATTGAACCATTCTGATTAAAAGCATAGAACAGAGTTTTGATAAGTTCTCAGGTTTTGATTTTACGCGCCTTCAAAGAACCCCTGTGCAAAGTCTCCTAAAAAATGTCATTTTTGCCTCTTTGAGCTGTTATTTGACCCCCTTAAAATGCTTCTAAACTCACCAAACTTGACACACACATCAGGTCTGGCAAAAATTGAGATCTGATGAAAAAACCTAACCTCAAAACTCAAAATTGCGCTCTACCGCCCCCCTAGGAATACAACACGGACAAACTGCTCCTAGGAAGAAAACACAGACAAAACTGCTTGTAACTTCCGGGAGTAATGTCAAAGAGACATGAAACAAAAAACACTATGTAGGTCTCACTTAGACCTACATTTTAATAATTAACATACTTTAGCAAAAATCAACAGGAAGTTTGATATTTTCACTTCAATACAACAACTGCATTACTTTCACAATGCATTAGATTCTCAAAATAGTGGCTCCAAGGCGTCTTCTAACGCTTATCCGGCCGTGGGTCTCGGGGGCAGCAGCCAAAGGCGGACCCGACCAACGCTGCTTGCAGCTTTATTCAACTTTAAATCTGATAATACACACATTTAACTACTTCAACTGTGAATTGTCTATCTCAGGCAACTTTATTTTATTACGGTACAAGGTTCTTTCACCGGGGATAAATCATTGGAGTACAAGACTGCAAGTAACAGGAGTGAGTTTTTAGCGTAGAATCAGAAAACACATGGAATATAGCTCATTTATGACACGACAATACCATGACTCATTTAAAAATAAATTAATAAATATTAAAAAATTATTGTTATCAAATAAAGATAATATATATAGTTCAAATTAGTCAATAAAATAGTTATTAGTACACTTCTGCTCCACAGGTTGTCCTTATTATTTTAAAGGAAATAAATATTGATCGACTTATTACAAGTAAAAAAAAAATGTTAACATAGTTTTTAGTCTGTAATAGAAAAAATTTAAAGTACATAAATTTGCCTCATTTAAATTATGAACATGAATCGTTGGATACAAAAATATAACATTTGTGATCTCAATTAATCAATTTATTAATTTCATTTATTTTCCTGATCTGTGCCGGCACATTTTCAGTGGCATATATCAACAAGGTTTTAAAAAGGTGACAGAGATATTATGTAACGAAACCAAGACGTTTGTGGTGGAAATCTTTGGGCACCTAAAGATTCGATCGAACTCCGATTCGATTGAGAGTCAATTCTTGATTCAAACCGGTTTTTGCAATGGAATTTTTGGCTGTAGGAATTATATATATATATATATATATATATATATATATATATATATATATATATATATATGTATATGTATATGTAGGTGTGGGAAAAATCACAAGACTACTTCATCTCTACAGAACTGTTTCATGAGGGGTTCCCTCAATCATCAGGAGAGTTTCCAATTGTTGCAGCAGCTCTCTGGGTGGCTGGATGTGGGATCTTGGGCTGGTGTGGTTACACATGGTCTGCGATTGTGAGGCCGGTTGGATGTACTGCCAAATTCTTTTTAGACAGCTTTTGGGAGAGAAATGAACATTCAATTCACGGGCAACTCTCCTGATGATTGAGGGAACCCCTCATGAAACAGTTCTGTAGAGATGAAGTAGTCTTGTGATTTTTCCCACACCTACATATCGCGCTCTACCACGGTATCGAGCACTATTCTCTGGATAATCCAATCAAGATATATATATATATATATATATATATATATATATATATATATATATATATATATATATATATATATTTAATCAAGAATTGTTAAGAATCGAGAAAGAATTATAATGAATATATACATACACTATATGTATATATATATATATATATACACACACACTATATTAATGTAAATATATGTATGTATGTATGTATACATATAGACATATATATGTCTATATGTATACATACATACATACATAAATGACAAACAAGGATGCTCAAATGTTACAAAAAAAAATATTTTTATCAGAAGAACACACAAATATCGATTCACATCTGGATCGCGATTCTTATTCATCCCGATTCTAAATCGATCCATGATTTTTAAAAGTCGATTAAAAAAAAAATTATACAAATAAACAGTATATATATATATATATATATATATATATATACTGTTTATCCGTATACTTTTTTTTAATCGCGATTCTTATTCATCCCGATTCTAAATTGATCCATGATTTTTAAAAGTCGATTAAAAAAAAAATTATACAAATAAACAGTATATATATATATATACTGTTTATCCGTATACTTTTTTTTAATCGACTTTTAAAAATCATGGATCGATTTAGAATCGGGATGAATAAGAATCGCGATCCAGATGTGAATAATAATAAAAAGTATTTTTTTTGTAACATTAGAGCATTTTTGTTTGTCAGAAGTGGGGCGGCATAGCTCGGTTGGTAGAGTGGCCGTGCCAGCAACTCGAGGGTCGCAGGTTCGATCCCCGCTTCCGGCCATCCTAGTCACTGCCGCTGTGTCCTTGGGCAAGACACTTTACCCACCCGCTCCCAGTGCCACCCACACTGCTTTAAATGTAACTTAGATATTGGGTTTCACTATGTAAAGCGCTTTGGGTCACTAGAGAAAAGCGCTATATAAATATAATGCAGTTCAGAAGTGTCCCAATTGGACATGATCATGTCATGTTTTGTTCGAATGTCTCATCCAATATCCGATCTTTGCCCCAGAGTACTACTCCATGGTCACCATCCCGGCGGGCGCCCGCAGCATCCGTGTGGAGGAGATGGAGGTGTCCGGCAGCTACCTGGCGGTGCGCTCGCTGAAGAGGAAGTACTACCTGACCGGGGACTGGACGGTGGACTGGCCGGGGGAGTTCCACATCGGAGGAGCCGTGTTCAGCTACCAGCGCTCCTTCAACACGCCGGAGAGCCTCCGCGCCGCCGGGCCGACTAATGAGACGCTGGTGTTTGAAGTAAGCCGCGTGCTGATTGGCCGTGACAGGCTGCCTGACAAGAGCTGCTGTCCCACTGTTCTTTTTCTATCTCCAACGCCACCGCTCCTTTAAAGGCCTCAGAGCCGGTCTGGAAGGGGACCCGCTCGGCGGGGGGTCCGGCTTGAAGGGTTAAGGTGTTGTGTAGCAGACTTTGAAAGCTTTAATCTCAATTATGGTTCAAAGTGTCCCTGCTAATAGTGGGAAGAAAGGGACAAAAGGTTGAAGATGTAAGGGTCAATCAAATCGCTGTACGCTGTCAACTTAAAAAAAAAGCCAAAGACAAAGGGCCCGGTCTACGGAAGGTTGGCGTGTATTAAAATGTGCAAACTTGATAGCACGCAAAACTCATCTCGCTCGGAAAATTTTGATACCAACGTTAATGCAATTTGTCTCTAATAAGTCACAGCTAGCATTAAGGTTTGATACGTAACGTCTGCTTGTAGCGTTTTAACAACAAATATGTAAATATCCAGCGCATTCTTAGATTTACAAATGTTGTAAAAAAAAAATGTTAATATTTTTGCGGGCTAACAAAAAACACAATGAAGAGGACTTCTGTTTTGTTTGATCAGCCGTTTTACTGCCGCGTCACAGACACCGTTTGGAAACAATTAAGGTATGTGAATAAACATTTACGGAATATTTCTGTGCAAATAACTAATTTTAGAACGTTTATACCTGGATTATAGATGGAAAAATATTTTTCTTATAAAATTTAGTGGGCGGGGCTTATATATTGGTGCATACGGTACTGAGAAAAATCCGAAATTTTGATACCAACATTAATACAATTTGTCTCTAATAAGTCGCAGCTAGCATTAAGGTTTGATATGTAACGTCTGCTTGTAGCGTTTTAAAAACAAATATCTAAATATACCGCGCATACTTCTATTTACAAATTTTGTACAAAATTTAATTTTTTTTCTTATTACATAGCATATTTTTGCTCTTTTTAATTTTTTAATTTTTTTTTTGTCATGAAAAAGGGAGGTTTTTTGGGACAGTGCACTAATTTTAAGTGTATCTTGTGTTCTTTATGTTGATTTAATGAATAAAAAAAAAAATTAAAAAAAAATAATAAAAAAATAGAAATAATAAAAATTATTAACAAATTATTTTGCGGCCCAGTGGTTGGTTATTTAAGGACAAAATTGCAATAAAAAACATATTTTCAATGTATCCTAAGATTTTTCGTTAAAATAAAGCCAATAGTGCACATGATTGTGGTCCCCTTCATTTAGAAAAGTACTGAAAAGTCTCTCAAACGAGGACCGTCTACAAAACCTGCTCATCGCAGCCATCAATCCCGACTTCTTCATTTAACTTTTTTTGTATTTTTAATGGGCACAAATGTAACTTTTTTTTTTTTTTTTTTGTGTAGAAGACTTTGAAAGCTTTAATCTCAATTATGGTTCAAAGTGTCCCTGCTAATAGTGGGAAGAAAGGGA
Source organism: Nerophis ophidion (assembly GCF_033978795.1). Classification (NCBI taxonomy): domain Eukaryota; kingdom Metazoa; phylum Chordata; class Actinopteri; order Syngnathiformes; family Syngnathidae; genus Nerophis; species Nerophis ophidion. The sequence goes on along the minus strand of NC_084612.1, from coordinate 83,055,440 downwards.
CAAAAGGTTGAAGATGTAAGGGTCAATCAAATCGCTGTACGCTGTCAATTTAAAAAAAGCCAAAGACAAAGGGCCCGGTCTACGGAAGGTTGGCGTGTATTAAAATGTGCAAACTTGATAGCACGCAAAGCTCATCTCGCTCGGAAATGTTGATACCAACGTTAATGCAATTTGTCTCTAATAAGTCACAGCTAGCATTAAGGTTTGATACGTAACGTCTGCTTGTAGCGTTTTAAAAACAAATATGTAAATATCCCGCGCATTCTTAGATTTACAAATGTTGTAAAAAAAAAATGTTAATATTTTTGCGGGCTGACAAAAAACACAATGAAGAGGACTTCTGTTTTGTTTGATCAGCCGTTTTACTGCCGCGTTTGGAAACAATTAAGGTATGTGAATAAACATTTACGGAATATTTCTGTGCAAATAACTCATTTTAGAACGTTTATACCTGCGCCTTGTAGTCCGGTGTGGATTATAGATGGAAAAATATTTTTTTTATAAAATTTAGTGGGTGGGGCTTATATATTGGTGCATACGGTACTGAGAAAAATCAGAAATTTTGATACCAACATTAATACAATTTGTCTCTAATAAGTCGCAGCTAGCATTAAGGTTTGTTATGTAACGTCTGCTTGTAGCGTTTTAACAACAAATATTGAAATATACCGCGCATACTTCTATTTACAAATTTTGTACAAAAATTTTACTTTTTTTTCTTGCTACATAGCATATTTTTGCTCTTTTTAATTTTTTATTTTTTTTTCTTTGTCATGAAAAAGGGAGGTTTTTTGGGATAGTGCACTAATTGTAAGTGTATCTTGTGTTCTTTATGTTGATTTAATGAATACAAAAATAAAATAAAAAAAAATAATAAAAAAATAGAAATATAAAAAATTATTAACAAATTCTTTTGCGGCCCAGTGGTTGGTTATTTAAGGACAAAATTGCAATAAAAAACTTATTTTTAATGTACCCTAAGATTTTTCGTTAAAATAAAGCCAATAGTGCACATGATTGTGGTCCCCTTCATTTAGAAAAGTACCGAAAAGTCTCTCAAACGAGGACCGTCTACAAAACCTGCTCATCGTAGCCATCAATCCCGACTTCTTCATTTAACTTTTTTTGTATTTTTAATAGGCACAAATGCAATTTTTTAATTTTTTTTGTGTAGAAGACTTTGAAAGCTTTAATCTCAATTATGGTTCAAAGTGTCCCTGCTAATAGTGGGAAGAAAGGGACAAAAGGTTGAAGATGTAAGGGTCAATCAAATCGCTGTACGCTGTCAACTTAAAAAAAAAGCCAAAGACAAAGGGTCCGGTCTACGGAAGGTTGGCGTGTATTAAAATGTGCAAACTTGATAGCACGCAAAGCTCATCTCGCTCGGAAAATTTTGATACCAACGTTAATGCAATTTGTCTCTAATAAGTCACAGCTAGCATTAAGGTTTGATATGTAACGTCTGCTTGTAGCGTTTTAAAAACAAATATGTAAATATCCCGCGCATTCTTAGATTTACAAATGTTGTAAAAAAAAATGTTAATATTTTTGCGGGCTGACAAAAAACACAATGAAGAGGACTTCTGTTTTGTTTGATCAGCCGTTTTACTGCCGCGTCACAGACACCGTTTGGAAACAATTAAGGTATGTGAATAAACATTTACGGAATATTTCTGTGCAAATAACTCATTTTAGAACTTTTATACCTGCGCCTTGTAGTCCGGTGTGGATTATAGATGGAAAAATATTTTTCTTATCAAATTTAGTGGGTGGGGCTTATATATTGGTGCATACGGTACTGAGAAAAATCAGAAATTTTGATACCAACGTTAATACAATTTGTCTCTAATAAGTCACAGGTAGCATTAAGGTTTGTTATGTAACGTCTGCTTGTAGCGTTTTAAAAACAAATATCGAAATATACTGCGCATACTTCTATTTACAAATTTTGTACAACATTTTACTTTTTTTTCTTATTACATAGCATATTTTTGCTCTTTAATTTTTTTGTTTTTTTCTTCGTCATGAAAAAGGGAGTTTTTTGGGGGATAGTGCACTAATTGTAAGTGTATCTTGTGTTCTTTATGTTGATTTAATGAATAAAAAAATAAAATAAAAAAATAATAATAAAAAAATAAAAATAATAAAAATTATTAACAAATTATTTTGCGGCCCAGTGGTTGGTTATTTAAGGACAAAATTGCAATAAAAAACATATTTTTAATGTACGCTAAGATTTTTCGTTAAAATAAAGCCAATAGTGCACATGATTGTGGTCCCCTTCATTTAGAAAAGTACCGAAAAGTCTCTCAAACGAGGACCGTCTACAAAACCTGCTCATCGTAGCCATCAATCCCGACTTCTTCATTTAAATTTTTTTGTATTTTTAATAGGCACAAATGTAACTTTTTTTTTTTTTTTTTGTGTAGAAGACTTTGAAAGCTTTAATCTCAATTATGGTTCAAAGTGTCCCTGCTAATAGTGGGAAGAAAGGGACAAAAGGTTGAAGATGTAAGGGTCAATCAAATCGCTGTACGCTGTCAACTTAAAAAAAAAGCCAAAGACAAAGGGTCCGGTCTACGGAAGGTTGGCGTGTATTAAAATGTGCAAACTTGATAGCACGCAAAGCTCATCTCGCTCGGAAAATTTTGATACCAACGTTAATGCAATTTGTCTCTAATAAGTCACAGCTAGCATTAAGGTTTGATACGTAACGTCTGCTTGTAGCGTTTTAAAAACAAATATGTAAATATCCCGCGCATTCTTAAATTTACAAATGTTGTAAAAAAAAAATGTTAATATTTTTGCGGGCTGACAAAAAACACAATGAAGAGGACTTCTGTTTTGTTTGATCAGCCGTTTTACTGCCGCGTCACAGACACCGTTTGGAAACAATTAAGGTATGTGAATAAACATTTACGGAATATTTCTGTGCAAATAACTCATTTTAGAACTTTTATACCTGCGCCTTGTAGTCCGGTGTGGATTATAGATGGAAAAATATTTTTCTTATCAAATTTAGTGGGTGGGGCTTATATATTGGTGCATACGGTACTGAGAAAAATCAGAAATTTTGATACCAACGTTAATACAATTTGTCTCTAATAAGTCACAGCTAGCATTAAGGTTTGTTATGTAACGTCTGCTTGTAGCGTTTTAAAAACAAATATCGAAATATCCCGCGCATTCTTAGATTTACAAATGTTGTAAAAAAAAAAATGTTATATTAATACGTTGCATATTTTTGCGGGCTAACCAAAAACACAATGAAGAGGACTTCTGTTTTGTTTGATCAGCCGTTTTACTGCCGCGTCACAGACACCGTTTGGAAACAATTAAGGTATGTAAATAAACATTTACAGAATATTTCTGTGCAAATAACTCATTTTAGAACGTTTATACCCGGATTATAGATAGAAAAATATTTTTCTTATAAAATTTAGTGGGTGGGGCTTATATATTGGTGCATACGGTACTGAGAAAAATCAGACATTTTGATACCAACGTTGATACAATTTGTCTCTAATAAGTCACAGCTAGCATTAAGGTTTGATATGTAACGTCTGCTTGTAGCGTTTTAAAAACAAATATCTAAATATCCCACGCATACTTATATTTACAAATTTTGTACAAATTTTACTTTTTTTTCTTATTACTTAGCATATTTTTGCTCTTTTTAATTTTTTTTTTTTTTTTTTGTCATGAAAAAGGGAGTTTTTTTTGGGATAGTGCACTAATTGTAAGTGTATCTTGTGTTCTTTATGTTGATTTAATAAATAAAATAAAAAAATAATAAGAAAAAAATAAAAAATAAAAATAATAAAAATTATTAACAAATTCTTTTGCGGCCCAGTGGTTGTTTATTTAAGGACAAAATTGCAATAAAAAACATATTTTTAATGTACCCTAAGATTTTTCGTTAAAATAAAGCCAATAGTGCACATGATTGTGGTCCCCTTCATTTAGAAAAGTACCGAAAAGTCTCTCAAACGAGGACCGTCTACAAAACCTGCTCATCGTAGCCATCAATCCCGACTTCTTCATTTAACTTTTTTTTGTATTTTTAATGGGCACAAATGTAACTTTTCTTTTTTTGTGTGTGTAGAAGACTTTAAAAGCTTTAATCTCAATTATGGTTCAAAGTGTCCCTGCTAATAGTGGGAAGAAAGGGACAAAAGGTTGAAGATGTAAGGGTCAATCAAATCGCTGTACGCTGTCAACTTAAAAAAAAAGCCAAAGACAAAGGGCCCGGTCTACGGAAGGTTGGCGTGTATTAAAATGTGCAAACTTGATAGCACGCAAAGCTCATCTCGCTCGGAAAATTTTGATACCAACGTTAATGCAATTTGTCTCTAATAAGTCACAGCTAGCATTAAGGTTTGATATGTAACGTCTGCTTGTAGCGTTTTAAAAACAAATATCTTAATATCCCACGCATTCTTAGATTTACAAATGTAGTAAAAAAATTTTTTTATATTAATACGTTGCATATTTTTGCGGGCTAACAAAAAACACAATGAAGAGGACTTCTGTTTTGTTTGATCAGCCGTTTTACTGCCGCGTCACAGACACCGTTTGGAAACAATTAAGGTATGTAAATAAACATTTACAGAATATTTCTGTGCAAATAACTCATTTTAGAACTTTTATACCTGCGCCTTGTAGTCCGGTGTGGATTATAGATGGAAAAATATTTTTCTTATAAAATTTAGTGGGTGGGGCTTATATATTGGTGCATACGGTACTGAGAAAAATCTGAAATTTTGATACCAACGTTAATACAATTTGTCTCTAATAAGTCACAGCTAGCATTATGGTTTGATATGTAACGTCTGCTTGTAGCGTTCTAAAAACAAATATCTAAATATACCGCGCATACTTATATTTACACATTTTGTACAAATTTTACTTTTTTTTCTTATTACCTAGCATATTTTTGCTCTTTTTAATTTTTTTTTTTTTTTCTTTGGCATGAAAAAGGGAGTTTTTTTTGGGATAGTGCACTAATTGTAAGTATATCTTGTGTTCTTTATGTTGATTTAATAAATAAAAATTAAAAAAATAATAATAATAATAAAAAAATAAAAATAATAAAAATTATTAACAAATTATTTTGTGGCCCAGTGGTTGGTTATTTAAGGACAAAATTGCAATAAAAAACATATTTCTAATGTTTCCTAAGATTTTTTGTTAAAATAAAGCCAATAGTGCACATGATTGTGGTCCCCTTCATTTAGAAAAGTACCGAAAAGTCTCTCAAACGAGGACCGTCTACAAAACCTGCTCATCGTAGCCATCAACCCCGACTTCTTCATTTAACTTTTTTTGTATTTTTAATAGGCACAAATGTAACTTTTTTTTTTTTTTTTTTTTCGTGTAGAAGACTTTGAAAGCTTTAATCTCAATTATGGTTCAAAGTGTCCCTGCTAATAGTGGGAAGAAAGGGACAAAAGGTTGAAGATGTAAGGGTCAATCAAATCGCTGTACGCTGTCAACTTAAAAAAAAAAGCCAAAGACAAAGGGCCCGGTCTACGGAAGGTTGGCGTGTATTAAAATGTGCAAACTTGATAGCACGCAAAGCTCATCTCGCTCGGAAAATTTTGATACCAACGTTAATGCAATTTTTCTCTAATAAGTCACAGCTAGCATTAAGGTTTGATACGTAACGTCTGCTTGTAGCGTTTTAAAAACAAATATGTAAATATCCCGCGCATTCTTAGATTTACAAATGTTGTAAAAAAAAAATGTTAATATTTTTGCGGGCTGACAAAAAACACAATGAAGAGGACTTCTGTTTTGTTTGATCAGCCGTTTTACTGCCGCATCACAGACACCGTTTGGAAACAATTAAGGTATGTAAATAAACATTTACAGAATATTTCTGTGCAAATAACTCATTTTAGAACGTTTATACCTGCGCCTTGTAGTCCGGTGTGGATTATAGATGGAAAAATATTTTTCTTATAAAATTTAGTGGGCGGGGCTTATATATTGGTGCATACGGTACTGAGAAAAATCTGAAATTTTGATACCAACGTTAATACAATTTGTCTCTAATAAGTCACAGCTAGCATTAAGGTTTGATGTGTAACGTTTGCTTGTAGCGTTTTAAAAACAAATATCGAAATATCCCGCGCATACTTCTATTTACAAATTATGTACAAAATTTTACTTTTTTTTCTTATTACCTAGCATATTTTTGCTCTTTTTAATTTTTTTTTTTTTTCTTTGTCATGAAAAAGGGAGTTTTTTTTGGGATAGTGCACTAATTGTAAGTGTATCTTGTGTTCTTTATGTTGATTTAATAAATAAAATAAAAAAATAATAAGAAAAAAATTAAAAATAAAAATAATAAAAATTATTAACAAATTATTTTGCGGCCCAGTGGTTGTTTATTTAAGGACAAAATTGCAATAAAAAACATATTTTCAATGTATCCTAAGATTTTTCGTTAAAATAAAGCCAATAGTGCACATGATTGTGGTCCCCTTCATTTAGAAAAGTACCGAAAAGTCTCTCAAACGAGGACCGTCTACAAAACCTGCTCATCGTAGCCATCAATCCCGACTTCTTCATTTAACTTTTTTTGTATTTTTAATAGGCACAAATGCAATTTTTTAATTTTTTTTTGTGTAGAAGACTTTGAAAGCTTTAATCTCAATTATGGTTCAAAGTGTCCCTGCTAATAGTGGGAAGAAAGGGACAAAAGGTTGAAGATGTAAGGGTCAATCAAATCGCTGCACGCTGTCAACTTAAAAAAAAAGCCAAAGACAAAGGGCCCGGTCTACGGAAGGTTGGCGTGTATTAAAATGTGCAAACTTGATAGCACGCAAAGCTCATCTCGCTCGGAAAATTTTGATACCAACGTTAATGCAATTTGTCTCTAATAAGTCACAGCTAGCATTAAGGTTTGATATGTAACGTCTGCTTGTAGCGTTTTAAAAACAAATATCTTAATATCCCACGCATTCTTAGATTTACAAATGTAGTAAAAAAAATGTTTTATATTAATACGTTGCATATTTTTGCGGGCTAACAAAAAACACAATGAAGAGGACTTCTGTTTTGTTTGATCAGCCGTTTTACTGCCGCGTCACAGACACCGTTTGGAAACAATTAAGGTATGTAAATAAAAATGTACAGAATATTTCTGTGCAAATAACTAATTTTAGAACGTTTATACCTGGATTATAGATGGAAAAATATTTTTCTTATAAAATTTAGTGGGCGGGGCTTATATATTGGTGCATACGGTACTGAGAAAAATCTGAAATTTTGATACCAACATTAATACAATTTGTCTCTAATAAGTCGCAGCTAGCATTAAGGTTTGATATGTAACGTCTGCTTGTAGCGTTTTAAAAACCAATATGTAAATATCCCACGCGTTCTTAGATTGACAAATGTTGTAAAAAAAAATGTTATATTAATATTTTTGCGGGCTAACAAAAAACACAATGAAGAGGACTTCTGTTTTGTTTGATCAGCCGTTTTACTGCCGCGTCACAGACACCGTTTGGAAACAATTAAGGTATGTAAATAAACATTTACAGAATATTTCTGTGCAAATAACTCATTTTAGAACGTTTATACCTGCGCCCTGTAGTCCGGTGTGGATTATAGATGGAAAAATATTTTTCTTATAAAATTTAGTGGGTGGGGCTTATATATTGGTGCATACGGTACTGAGAAAAATCAGAAATTTTGATACCAACGTTAATACAATTTGTCTCTAATAAGTCACAGCTAGCATTATGGTTTGATATGTAACGTCTGCTTGTAGCGTTCTAAAAACAAATATCTAAATATACCGCGCATACTTCTATTTACAAATTTTGTACAAAATTTAATTTTTTTTCTTATTACCTAGCATATTTTTGCTCTTTTTAATTTTTTTTTTTTTCTTTGTCATGAAAAAGGGAGTTTTTTTTGGGATAGTGCACTAACTGTAAGTGTATCTTGTGTTCTTTATGTTGATTTAATAAATAAAAATAAAAAAAATAATGATAATAAAAAAATAATAATAAAAAAATAAAAATAATAAAAATTATTAACAAATTATTTTGCGGCCCACTGGTTGGTTATTTAAGGACAAAATTGCAATAAAAAACATATTTTCAATGTACCCTAAGATTTTTCGTTAAAATAAAGTCAATTGTGCACATGATTGTGGTCCCCTTCATTTAGAAAAGTACCGAAAAGTCTCTCAAACGAGGACCGTCTACAAAACCTGCTCATCGTAGCCATCAACCCCGACTTCTTCATTTAACTTTTTTTGTATTTTTAATAGGCACAAATGTAACTTTTTTTTTTTTTTTTTGTGTAGAAGACTTTGAAAGCTTTAATCTCAATTATGGTTCAAAGTGTCCCTGCTAATAGTGGGAAGAAAGGGACAAAAGGTTGAAGATGTAAGGGTCAATCAAATCGCTGTACGCTGTCAACTTAAAAAAAAAGCCAAAGACAAAGGGCCCGGTCTACGGAAGGTTGGCGTGTATTAAAATGTGCAAACTTGATAGCACGCAAAGCTCATCTCGCTCAGAAATTTTGATACCAACGTTAATGCAATTTGTCTCTAATAAGTCACAGCTAGCATTAAGGTTTGATATGTAACGTCTGCTTGTAGCGTTTTAAAAACAAATATGTAAATATCCCGCGCATTCTTAGATTTACAAATGTTGTAAAAAAAAAAATGTTAATATTTTTGCGGGCTGACAAAAAACACAATGAAGAGGACTTCTGTTTTGTTTGATCAGCCGTTTTACTGCCGCGTCACAGACACCGTTTGGAAACAATTAAGGTATGTAAATAAACATTTACGGAATATTTCTGTGCAAATAACTCATTTTAGAACGTTTATACCTGCGCCTTGTAGTCCGGTGTGGATTATAGATGGAAAAATATTTTTCTTATCAAATTTAGTGGGTGGGGCTTATATATTGGTGCATACGGTACTGAGAAAAATCTGAAATTTTGATACCAACGTTAATACAATTTGTCTCTAATAAGTCACAGGTAGCATTAAGGTTTGTTATGTAACGTCTGCTTGTAGCGTTTTAAAAACAAATATCGAAATATACTGCGCATACTTCTATTTACAAATTTTGTACAACATTTTACTTTTTTTTCTTATTACATAGCATATTTTTGCTCTTTAATTTTTTTGTTTTTTTCTTCGTCATGAAAAAGGGAGTTTTTTGGGGGATAGTGCACTAATTGTAAGTGTATCTTGTGTTCTTTATGTTGATTTAATGAATAAAAAAATAAAATAAAAAAATAATAATAAAAAAATAAAAATAATAAAAATTATTAACAAATTATTTTGCGGCCCAGTGGTTGGTTATTTAAGGACAAAATTGCAATAAAAAACATATTTTTAATGTACGCTAAGATTTTTCGTTAAAATAAAGCCAATAGTGCACATGATTGTGGTCCCCTTCATTTAGAAAAGTACCGAAAAGTCTCTCAAACGAGGACCGTCTACAAAACCTGCTCATCGTAGCCATCAATCCCGACTTCTTCATTTAACTTTTTTTGTATTTTTAATAGGCACAAATGTAACTTTTTTTTTTTTTTTTTTGTGTGGAAGACTTTGAAAGCTTTAATCTCAATTATGGTTCAAAGTGTCCCTGCTAATAGTGGGAAGAAAGGGACAAAAGGTTGAAGATGTAAGGGTCAATCAAATCGCTGTACGCTGTCAACTTAAAAAAAAGCCAAAGACAAAGGGCCCGGTCTACGGAAGGTTGGCGTGTATTAAAATCTGCAAACTTGATAGCACGCAAAGCTCATCTCGCTCGGAAATTTTGATACCAACGTTAATGCAATTTGTCTCTAATAAGTCACAGCTAGCATTAAGGTTTGATATGTAACGTCTGCTTGTAGCGTTTTAAAAACAAATATCTAAATATCCCACGCATTCTTAGATTTACAAATGTTGTAAAAAAAAATGTTAATATTTTTGCGGGCTGACAAAAAACACAATGAAGAGGACTTCTGTTTTGTTTGATCAGCCCTTTTACTGCCGCGTCACAGACACCGTTTGGAAACAAGGTATGTAAATAAACATTTACAGAATATTGCTGTGCAAATAACTAATTTTAGAACGTTTATACATGTGCCTTGTAGTCCGGTGTGGATTATAGATGGAAAAATATTTTTTTTATAATATTTAGTGGGTGGGGCTTATATATTGGTGCATACGGTACTGAGAAAAATCTGAAATTTTGATACCATCATTAATACAATTTGTCTCTAATAAGTCGCAGCTAGCATTAAGGTTTGTTATGTAACGTCTGCTTGTAGCGTTTTAACAACAAATATCTAAATATCCCACGCATACTTCTATTTACAAATTTTGTACAAATTTTACTTTTTTTTCTTATTACCTAGCATATTTTTGCTCTTTTTAATTTTTTTTTTCTTTGTCATGAAAAACGGAGGTTTTTTGGGATAGTGCACTAATTGTAAGTGTATCTTGTGTTCTTTATGTTGATTTAATAAATAAAAAAATAAAATAAAATAAAAAAAATAAAAAAATAAAAAATAAAAATGATTAACAAATTCTTTTGCGGCCCAGTGGTTGTTTATTTAAGGACAAAATTGCAATAAAAAACATATTTTTAATGTCAACAATAAAGTTGTTCAAATGCAACGATACGTATACATAATGATAGCTAGAAAGATAATTTTAAAATTTTTTTAAAAAAAAGATGAAGGAATACCGAAAGATGAAAGGGGAGAGAGAGAGGCAACCTATATTAATCTTGTAGATTGTTATAGTAACAATGGTTTAAGCTCTGTCAATATGCCTTGTGTTACCCAGTTTTCAAATGTAACTTTTCTATTGTAGGTTGGAGTGTTTTGTGCTCCTGAGTTAATGTTGCTGATTAATTCTGATTTATTTAGTTTTTTTCATTTTACATTTTATATCAGGATTTGTATTTTTTTTTTTTTCATTTCAAGCAAACTTATTGTTGTCCCGATACCGATAGTTTGGGACCAGTACCAAAATTATTTTGATACTTTTCGGTACTTTTCTAAATGAAGGGGACCACAATCATGTGCACTATTGGCTTTATTTTAACGAAAAATCTTAGGGTACATTAAAAATATGTTTTTTATTGCAATTTTGTCCTTAAATAAACAACCACTGGGCCGCAAAGGAATTTGTTAATATTTTTTATTATTTTTATTTTTTATTTTTTTATTATTTTTTTTATTTTATTTATTAAATCAACATAAAGAACACAAGATACACTTATAATTAGTGCACTATCCCAAAAAAACCTCCCTTTTTCATGACAAAGAAAAAAAAAAAAAATTAAAAAGAGCAAAAATATGCTATGTAATAAGAAAAAAAAAGTGAAATTTTGTACAAAATTTGTAAATAGAAGTATGGGCGGTATATTTAGATATTTGTTTTTAAAACGCTACAAGCAGACGTTACGTATCAAACCTTAATGCTAGCTGTGACTTATTCGAGACAAATTGTATTAACGTTGGTATCAAAATTTCAGATTTTTCTCAGTACCGTATGCACCAATATATAAGCCCCACCCACTAAATTTTATAAGAAAAATATTTTTCCATCTATAATCCACACCGGACTACAAGGCGCAGGTATAAACGTTCTAAAATGAGTTATTTGCACAGAAGTATTCTGTAAATGTTTATTTACATACCTTAATTGTTTCCAAACGGTGTCTGTGACGCGGCAGTAAAACGGCTGATCAAACAAAACAGAAGTCCTCTTCATTGTGTTTTTTGTTAGCCCGCAAAAATATCAGAGAAAATAACAAAAATATGCAACGTATTAATATAAAAACATTTTTTACGAAATTTGTAAATCTAAGAATGCGTGGGATATTTACATATTTGTTTTTAAAATGCTACAAGCAGACGTTACGTATCAAACATTAATGCTAGCTGTAAGTTATAAGTGACAAATTGTATTATCATTGGTGTCAACATTTCCGTTTTTTAAGCCCCACCCACAAAATTTTGTAAGAAAAAAATTATGTTTCCATATACACGTATAAGCCGCAGCTATATAGGTTGTGAAATGAGTTTTTTACGCAGAAATATTCTCTAAATGTTTATTTACATACTCTAATTGTTTCCAATCTGTGTCCGTGACAGGGCAGTAAAACGGCTGATCAAACAAAACAGAAGTCATCTTCATTGCGTTTTTTATAAGCCCGCTTAATGTCAGAAAAAAGAGAAAAAGTCTGCAATCTAATAAGAATTTTTATTTTATTTTATTTCGTCCAAAACTTGTAAATCTAAGTAAATAAAAAAAATATTGTCGGCAACGGTAAAGTTTAGATCCATGAAGGAAAGAAGACAGTGAACTGAATACATTTACTTATGCATAGAAATGTGTTTTCTTTTTCTATTTTTAATTAATTTAGAATTGTTTATGACAAGCTATTTCCAAAACGAAATATAAAATGTGAGATATAAAATTTTAAAGCATTTGTTTTCAAAAAGCTTACAAAATAGCGGGGCCTCAAATATTTCCTCAATGCTAGTGTAAGTTAATAATACTGACACGGGCACTCGTAAATGTGTTAGCATATTAGCTAATGCTAGTAACACCAGCTTCATTACATTACTGTGGCACGTACAAAAATGCGCGAAAACACTCCTGCAGACATCACACATAGGACGCTTTAGTCAGTATGAATTGTTTTAGTTGTATTGTAAAACTTAAAAACGTTGCTTGGATCGATGTATGGAGAATTCATACGAGTAGAAACGCTATGGACGGCACACTTCAACTTTAAACAGGGAAACACTCACGGGGATTCACCTGGCAGCCCCTGCAGTGAACGAACTCTTCCAAAAGATGGCGCCGTAGCACCAAAAAACAACACACCACTTAAGTGTCTTTGCATGTGTTTGATGGAAACTATTTGCTTAATGGCCGTCAGCAACAAAAACTCCATAAATCGTCCGCTCCATTTTATAAGCCGCAGGGGTTAAAGCGAAGGAAAAAAAGTAACGGCTTGTAGTTCAGAATTTACGGCCACAATATGAGAGGAGAATATGCAATTATAACTGTTTGGCACTCGCAATATGATTTATCAAGACTGAAGTTGTTTTTACGGGTGTTGTACACACAACATGTTTCCTCGGGTTGAGTCTGACCAGAAGAGGGTCGGCGCGACCAGTCAGAAAAGGGACGATAATAAGAGAGCGGCCGATGATCTTCTCCGCAGTCCTGGTCACCCTTCTAAAGTGATTACGTTGCAATCACGTGAGGAGGAGAGCAGTCTTTACCCGCCGTGAAGCGTGAGAATGTGACGGCGTACAAGGTGGATCCGCCTGAGGGCCAGGTCGCAGTCGTTGTTACTCACAGCCTGGCTGGGGGTTGCAGCATACCTGTGTATATAGCACTCGCAATACGATTTATCAAGACTGATGTTGTTTTCACGGGCGTCGTACACCCAACACGTTTCCTCGGGTTAAGTCCGACCAGAAGAGGGTAGGCGCGACCAATCAGAAAGGGAGGGGAGTTGCCGGGATGATAATAAGAGGGCGGCCGATGATCTTCTCCGCAGTCCCGGTCACCCTTCTAAAGTGATTTGGTTGCAATCACGTGAGGATGAGAGCAGTAAAGAGGGGATGAATAAGGTCAGGGGGCGGAGCATCTGAGTCTTTACCCGCCGTGAAGCGTGAGAATGTGACGGCGTGCAAGCTGGATCCTCTTGAGGGCCAAGTTGCAGAGTCGTTGCTACTCACAGCCTGGCTGGGGGTTGCAGCATTCCTGTGTATATAGCACTCGCAATACGATTTATCAAGACTGATGTTGTTTTTCACGGGCGTCGTACACACAACACGTTTCCTCGGGTTGAGTCCGACCAGAAGAGGGTAGGCGCGACCAGTCAGAAAAGGGACAATAATAAGAGAGCGGCCGATGATCTTCTCCGCAGTCCCGGTCACCCTTCTAAAGTGATTTCGTTGCAATCACGTGAGGAAGAGAGCAGTAAAAAGAGGACAAAGAAGGTCAGGGGGTGGAGCGTCTGAGTCTTTACCCGCCGTGAAGCGTGAGAATGTGACGGCGTGCAAGGTGGATCCTCCTGAGGGCCAAGTTGCAGAGTCGTTGGTACTCACAGCCTGGCTGGGGGTTGCAGCATACCTGTGTATATAGCACTCGCAATACGATTTATCAAGACTGATGTTGTTTTCACGGGCGTCGTACATGCAACATGTTTCCTCGGGTTGAGTCCGACCAGAAGAGGGTAAACGCGACCAATCAGAAAAAGAGGGGAATTGCTGGAATGATAATAGGAGGGCGGCCGATGATCTTCTCCGCAGTCCTGGTCACCCTTTTAAAGTGATTACGCTACAATCACGTGAGGAAGAGAGCAGTAAAAAGGGGACAAAGAAGGTCAGGGGGCGGAGCATCTGAGTCTTTACCCGCCGTAAAGCGTGAGAATGTGACGGCGTACAAGGTGGATCCGCCTGAGGGCCAGGTCGCAGTCGTTGTTACTCACAGTCTGGCTGAGGGTTGCGGCATACCTGTGTATATAGCACTCGCAGTACGATTTATCAAGACAGAAGTTGTTTCCTCAGGTTGAGACTCACCAGAAGAGGGTAGGCGCGACCAGTCAGAAAAGGGACGATAAAAAGAGAGCGGCCGATGATCTTCTCCGCAGTCCTGGTCACCCTTCTAAAGTGATTACGTTGCAATCACGTGAGGAGGAGAGCAGTCTTTACCCGCCGTGAAGCGTGAGAATGTGACGGCGTACAAGGTGGATCCGCCTGAGGGCCAAGTTGCAGAGTCGTTGGTACTCAGGCTGGCTGGGTGTTGCGGCATTCCTGTGTATATAGGACTCGCAAGGCGATTTATCAAGACTGATGTTGTTTTTCACAGGCGTCGTACACACAACACGTTTCCTCGGGTTGAGTCCGACCAGAAGAGGGTCGGCACGACCATTTAGAAAGGGAGGAGAGTTGCCGGGATGATAATAAGAGGGCGGCCGATGATCTTCTCCGCAGTCCTGGTCACCCTTCTAAAGTGATTACGTTGCAATCACGTGAGGAGGAGAGTAGGACGAAGGGAAGTAGGAAATAAGAAGTGCATTGAAGAGGGGATAAAGAAGGTCAAGGGGCGGAGCGTCTGAGTCTGCCGTGAAGCGTACAAGGTGGATCCTCCTGAGGGCCAAGTCGCGGAGTCGTTGGTACTCACAGTCTTGCTGGGTGTTGCGGCATTCCTGTGTATATAGCACTCGCAATACGATTTATCAAGACTGATGTTGTTTTTCACGGGTGTCGTACACCCAACACGTTTCCTCGGGTTGAGTCCGACCAGAAAATGGTAGGCGCGACCAGTCAGAAAAGGGACGATAATAAGAGAGCGGCCGATGATCTTCTCCGCAGTCCTGGTCACCCTTCTAAAGTGATTAAGTTGCAATCACGTGAGGAGGAGAGCAGTAAAAAGGGGACAAAGAAGGTCAGGGGGCGGAGCTTCTGAGTCTTTACTCGCCGTGATCGTCAGAATGTGACGGCGTGCAAGGTGGATCCGCCTGTGGGCCAGGTCGCAGTCGTTGTTACTCAGTCTGGCTGGGTGTTGCGGCATACCTGTGTATATAGCACTCGCAATACGATTTATCAAGACTGATGTTGTTTTTCACGGGCGTCGTACACACAACATGTTTCCTCGGGTTGAGTCCGACCAGAAGAGGGTAGGCACGACCTGTCAGAAAAGGGACGATAATAAGAGAGCGGCCGATGATCTTCTCCGCAGTCCTGGTCACCCTTCTAAAGTGATTTTGTTGCAATCACGTGAGGATGAGAGCAGTAAAGAGGGGATAAATAAGGTCAGGGGGCGGAGCATCTGAGTCTTTACCCGCCGTGAAGCGTGAGAATGTGACTGCGTGCAAGGTGAATCCTCCTGAGGGCCAAGTTGCAGAGTCGTTGTTACTCACAGCCTGGCTGGGGGTTGCGGCATACCTGTGTATATAGCACTCGCAATACGATTTATCAAGACTGATGTTTTTACGGGCGTCGTACACACAACATGTTTCCTCGGGTTGAGTCCGACCAGAAGAGGGTCGGCACGACCAATCAGAAAGGGAAGGGAGTTGCCGGGATGATAATAAGAGGGCGGCCGATGATCTTCTCCGCAGTCCTGGTCACCCTTCTAAAGTGATTTCGTTGCAATCATGTGAGGAGGAGAGCAGTAAAAAGGGTACAAAGAAAGTCAGGGGGCAGAGCGTCTGAGTCTTTACCCGCCGTGAAGCGTGAGAATGTGACGGCGTACAAGGTGGATCTGCCTGAGGGCCGAGTCGCAGAGTCGTTGTTACTCACAGTCTGGCTGGGGGTTGCAGCATACCTGTGTATATAGCACTCGCAGTACGATTTACACCCAACACGTTTCCTCGGGTTGAGTCCAACCAGAAGAGGGTAGGCGCGACCAATCAGAAAAAGAGGGGAATTTCTGGGACGGTAATAAGAGGACGGCCGATGATCTTCTCCGCTGTCCTGGTCACCCTTCCAAAGTGATTTTGTTGCAATTATGTGAGGAGGAGAACAGCACAAGGGGAAGTAGGAAAGAAGAAGTGCATTGAAGAGGGGATAAAGAAGGTCAGGGGGCGGAGTGTCTGAGTCTTTACCTGCCGTGAAGCGTACAAGGTGGATCCGCCTGAGGGCCAAGTCGCAGAGTCGTTGGTACTCACAGTCTTGCTGGGGGTTGCAGCATACCTGTGTCAGCGCAAGCATCTGGTTTCTCTTCAACTCTGACCTCCGGGGTATAGAAACAGAAGTGGAAACCAGGTGAGGTTTGTACTCCTTTCTGTAAATCTCCCGTGTGGCATTTCCTAGAAGTGCTTCGTTCCCCCGGTTCCTGTGGTTTGACTCCAAGAAGGTCGGACCTTGTCGGAGTTGTGAAGAAGAAAGCTCACACCGCATTTGTAAGACGAAGACATCTTTAGGGAGGACTTCTAAATCTTGTATCTTTTTTTCAACAATTGTAAAATATCACCGAGTAAGCTGGCGTTGCATTCCAGGAAACTGGGAAATCCTAAATTTAGGACTCCTGACAAGGAAAATTGCAGGGTAACGCCACTTGAAATACAACATTGCACACGCACCACGTCCTGTCGTCACATGGCGCCCCCTACAGCTCGTGGTCTAAATGCCCGTCAGAACCACAGAACTGTCTCGGATGAGCTCGGGCCCAGCGAATCCGCCGGGTGTTGTTGATAAATGGCTTTTGGCTTTGCATGGTAGAGTTACAACTTGCACTTACAGATGTAGCGATTAACTGTAGTTACTGACAGTGGTTTTTTGAAGGGTTCCTGAGCCCATGTGGCGATATCCTTTACACACTGATGTCGGTTTTTGATGCATGATATTACGGCGCGCAGATGGTGAAATAGCTGGTTGAGAAATGTTGTTCTTAAACAAATTTGTTCAGGCAGTTGTTGACAAAGTGGCGACCCTCGACCCCGTCCTTGTTTGTGAACGACCGAGCATTTAATGGAAGCTGCTTTTATATCCAATCATGGCACCCACCTGTTGCCAATTAGCCTGCTCACATGAATGAAGGTTCCAAATAAGCGTTTGATGAGCGTTTCTCAAAGTTCTCAGTATTTTTTGCCACTTGTGCCAGCTTTCTTGAAACATGTCGCTGGCCTCAAATTCAAAATGAGCTATTATTTGCGGAAAAAAAAAAAAAAAAAATTCCATTCCGAACGTTAAATATCTTTTTTTTGCAGTCTATTCAATTGAATTTCAGTAGAAAAGGATTTAGCAAATCATTGTATTCTGTTTTTATTTACCATTTAGTGCTAGCTTCATTTCAGTCCTGCAGAAATCACACATGGGACGCTTTAGTCACTAAGAATTGTTTTAGTTGTATTGTAAAACTTCCAAACGTTGCTTGGATCGATGAATGGAGAATCCATGCGAGTAGAAACGCTATGGATGGCTAGGAGATGAACGCACTTCTACTTTAAAAAGTTAAAAAAGTTAGAGTTAAACTTGAACTTAAAGTAAACAGTAAACTTCAACTTTTTAACTTTAACTTTTAATCTATACGAGTAGGAACGCTATGGACGGCTGGGAGACAAACACACTTCTACTTTAAAAAGTAAAAAAAGTCAAAGTTAAACTTAAACTTAAAGTAAACAGTAAACTTGAACTTTTTAACTTTTAACTTTTAATCCATACGAGTAGAAATGCAATGGACGGCTAGGAGACGAACGTACTTCTACTTTAAAAGGTTCAAAAAGTGAAAGTTAAACTTAAAGTAAACAATAATCTTTAATTTCTTAACTTTAACTTTTAATCCATACAAGTAGAAACGCTATGGACGGCTAGGAGACGAACTCACTTCTACTTTAAAAAGTTAAAGTTAAAATTAAACTTAAAGTTAAACTTAAAATAAACTGTAAAATTTAGCTTTTTAACTTTAACTTTTAATCCATACAAGTAGTTACGCTATGGACGGCTAGGAGACAAATACACTTCTACTTTCAAATGTTAAAAAATTTAAACTTAAACTTGAATTTAAAGTAAACAATAAACTTGAACTTTTTAACTTTAACTTTTAATCTATACGAGTAAACACGTTATGGACGGCTAGGAGACGAACGCACTTCTACATTAAAAAGTTAAAGTTAAACTTAAAGTAAACTTTAACTTTTTAATTTTAACTTTTACTCCATACGAGTAGAAACGCTATGGATGGCTAGGATGACGAACGCACTTCTACTTTAAAAAGTTAAAAAAGTTCAAGTTAAAGTTAAATTTAAAGTTAAACTTAAAGTGAACAGTAAACTTTAACTTTAACTTTTAATCCATACGAGTAGAAACGCGATGGACGGCTAGGAGACGAACGTACTTCTACACTAAAAGGTTCAAAAAGTTAAAGTTAAACTTAAAGTAAACACTAATCTTTAATTTCTCAATTTTAACTTTTAATCCATACAAGTAGTTACGCTATGGACGGCTGGGAGACGAATGCACTTCTACTTTCGAATGTTAAAAAACTTAAAGTTAAACTTAAATTTAGATTTAAAGTAAACAGTAAACTTGAACGTTTTAACTTTAACTTTTAATTTATACGAGTAAGAACATTACGGATGGCTAGGAGACGAATGCACTTCTACTTTAAAAAGTTCTAAAAGTTAAAGTAAACAGTAAACTTTAACTGTTTAACTTTAACTTTTAATCCGTATGAGTAGTAATCGCAATGGACGGCTAGGAGACGAACGCACTTCTACTTTAAAAAGTTAAAATAGTTAAAGTAAACTTAAAGTAAACATTAAATTTGAACTGTTTAACTTTAACTTTTAATCCGTATGAGTAGAAACGCTATGGACGGCTGGGAGACGAACGCACTTCTACTTTAAAAAAGTTAAAAAAGGTCAAAGTTAAACTTAAACTTAAAGTAAACAGTAAACTTGAACTTTTTATCTTTAACTTTTAATCCATACGAGTAGAAACGCGATGGATGGCTAGGAGACGAACGCACTTTTACTTTAAAAGGTTGAAATAGTTCAAGTACACTTAAAGTAAACATTAAATTTGAAATTTTTAACTTTCAATTTTAACCCGTATGAGTAGAAATGCTATGGACGGCTGGGAGACAAACGCACTTCTACTTTAAAAAGTTAAAACAGTTAAAGTTAAACATAAACTTAAAGTAAACAGTAAACTTGAACTTTTTAAATTGAACTTTTAATCCATACGAGTAGAAACGCTATGGATGGCTAGGAGACGAACGCACTTCTACTTTAAAAAGTTAAAATTGTTAAAGTAAACTTAAAGTAAACATTAAATTTGACCTTTTTAACTTGAACTTTTAATCCATATGAGTAGAAACGCTATGGACGGCTAGGAGACAAACGCACTTCTACTTTAAAAGGTAAAAAAAGTCATACTTAAACCTAAACTTAAAGTAAACCGTAAAATTTTACTTTTTAACTTTAAATTTTAATCCGTACGAGTAGAAACGCTATGGACGGCTGTGAGACAAACGCACTTCTACTTTAAAAAGTTAAAAAAGTTAAAAGTAAACTTAAATTTAAAGTAAACAATAAACTTGAACTTTTTAACTTTAACTTTTAATCTATACGAGTAGGAACGTTATGGATGGCTTGGAGACGAACTCACTTCTACTTTAAAAAGTTAAAATAGTTAAAGTAAACTTAAAGTAAACATTAAATTTGAACTTTTTAACTTTAACTTTTAATCCATATGAGTAGAAATGCTATGGACGGCTGGGAGACAAACGCACTTCTACTTTAAAAGGTAAAAAAAGTCAAAGTTAAACTTAAACTTAAAGTAAACCGTAAAATGTTACTTTTTAACTTTAAATTTTAATCCATACGAGTAGGAATCTTATGGACGGCTGGGAGACAAACGCACTTAAAGTTAAAAAAGTTAAAGTTAAACTTAAAGTAAACAATCAACTTTGACTTTTTAACTTTAACTTTTAATCTATACGAGTAGAAATGTTATGGACGGCTGGGAGACGAACGCATTTCTACTTTAAAAAGTTCAAAAAGTTAAAGTAAACAGTAAAGTTTGACTTTTTAACTTTAACTTTTAATTAATACGAGTAAAAACGTTATGGACGGCTAGGAGACGAACACACTTCTACTTTAAAAAGTTCAAAAAGTTCAACTTAAAGTAAACATTAATCTTTAATTTTTTAACTTGAATTTTTAATCCATGCGAGTAGAAACGCTATGGACGGCTAGGAGACGAATGCACTCCTACATTAAAAAGTAAAAAAAGTTAAGTTGAATTTAAAGTAAACAGTAAACTTTAACTTTTTTAACTTTAACTTTTAATCCATACGAGTAGAAACGCTATGGACGGCTGGGAGACGAACCCACTTGCACTTTAAAAAGTTCAACAAGTTAAAGTTAAACTTAAAGTAAACTGTAAAGTTTGACTTTTTAATTTCAACTTTTAATTAATACGAATAAAAACGTTACGGACGGCTAGGAGATGAACGCATTTCTACTTTAAAAAGTTCAAAAAGTTAAAGTTAGACTTAAAGTAAACACTAATTCATTTTTTAACTTGAATTTTTAATCCATGCGAGTAGAACGCTATGGACGGCTAAGAGACGAATGCACTCCTACTTTAAAAAGTAAAAAAAAAGTTAAGTTATATTTAAAGTAAACAGTAAACTTTAACTTTTTTAACTTTAATTTTTAATCCATACGAGTAGAAACGCTATGGACGGCTAGGAGACGAACGCACTTGTACTTTAAAAGGTTAATAAAGTTAAAGTTAAACTTAAACTTAAAGTAAACTGTAAACTTAAACTTTTTTAACCTTAACCTTTAATCCATACGAGTAGAAACGCTATGGATGGCTAGGAGACCAATGCACTTCTACCTCACAAAGTTAAAAAATTTAAAGTTAAAGTTACACTCAAAGTTAAATTTAAATTAAACAGTAAACTTTAACTTTTAATCCATGCGAGTAGAAACGCTATGGACGGCTGGGAGACGAACGCATTCTACTTTAAAAAGTTCAAAAAGTTAAAAGTAAACTGTAAAGTTTGACTTTTTAACTTTAACTTTTAATTAATACGAGTAAAAACGTTACGGACGGCTAGAAGATGAACGCACTTCTACTTTAAAAAGTTCAAAAAGTTAAAGTTAGACTTAAAGTAAACACTAATCTTTCATTTTTTAACTTGAATTTTTAATCCATGCGAGTAGAAACGTTATGGACGGCTAGGAGACGAATGCACTCCTACTTTAAAAAGTAAAAAAAAGTTAAGTTATATTTAATGTAAACTGTAAACTTTAACTTTTTTAACTTTAACTTTTAATCCATGCGAGTAGAAACGCTATGAACGGCTGGGAGACGAACGCATTCTACTTTAAAAAGTTCAAAAAGTTAAAAGTAAACTGTAAAGTTTGACTTTTTAACTTCAACTTTTAATTAATACGAGTAAAAACGTTACGGACGGCTAGGAGACGAACGCATTTCTACTTTAAAAAGTTCAAAAAGTTAAAGTTGGACTTAAAGTAAACACTAAACTTTCATTTTTTAACTTGAATTTTTAATCCATGCGAGTAGAAACGTTATGGACGGCTAAGAAACGAATGCACTCCTACTTTAAAAAGTAAAAAAAGTTAAGTTGAATTTAAAGTAAACAGTAAACTTTAACTTTTTTAACTTTAACTTTTAATCCATACGAGTAGAAACGCTATGGACGGCTAGGAGACGAACGCACTTCTACTTAAAAAAGTTCAAAAAGTTAAAGTTAAACAAAAAGTAAACTGTGAAGTTTGACTTTTTAACTTTAACTTTTAATTAATACGAGTAAAAACGTTATGGACGGCTAGGAGATGAACGCATTTCTACTTTAAAAAGTTCAAAAAGTTAAAGTTAGACTTAAAGTAAACACAAATCTTTCATTTTTTAACTTGAATTTTTAATCCATGCGAGTAGAAACGCTATGGACGGCTAGGAGACGAATGCACTCCTACATTAAAAAGTAAAAAAAGTTAAGTTGAATTTAAAGTAAACATTAAACTTTAACTTTTTTAACTTGAACTTTTAATCTATATGAGTAGAAACGCTATGGACGGCTAGGAGACCAATGCTTTTCTACCTTACAAAGTTAAAAAATTTAAAGTTAAAGTTAAACTTAAAGTAAACAGTAAACTTTAACTTTTAATCCATACGAGTAGAAACGCTATGGACGGCTAGGAGACGAACGCACTTGCACTTTAAAAAGTTCAAAAAGTTAAAGTTAAACTTAAAGTAAACTGTAAAGTTTGACTTTTTAACTTTAACTTTTAATTAATATGAGTAAAAACGTTACGGACGGCTAGGAGATGAACGCATTTCTACTTTAAAAAGTTCAAAAAGTTAAAGTTAGACTTAAAGTAAACACTAATCTTTCATTTTTTAACTTGAATTTTTAATCCATGCGAGTAGAAACGCTATGGACGGCTAGGAGACGAATGCACTCCTACATTAAAAAGTAAAAAAAGTTAAGTTGAATTTAAAGTAAACAGTAAACTTTAACTTTTTTAACTTTAACTTTTAATCCATACGAGTAGAAACGCTGTGGACGGCTGGGAGACGAACGCACTTGTACTTTAAAAGGTTAATAAAGTTAAAGTTAAACTTAAACTTAAAGTAAACAGTAAACTTAAACTTTTTTAATCTTAACCTTTAATCCATACGAGTAGAAACGCTATGGATGGCTAGGAGACCAATGCACTTCTACCTCACAAAGTTAAAAAATTTAAAGTTAAAGTTACACTCAAAGTTAAATTTAAATTAAACAGTAAACTTTAACTTTTAATCCATGCGAGTAGAAACGCTATGGACGGCTAGGAGACGAACGCACTCTACTTTAAAAAGTTCAAAAAGTTAAAGTAAACTGTAAAGTTTGACTTTTTAACTTTAACTTTTAATTAATACGAGTAAAAACGTTATGGACGGCTAGGAGACGAACACACTTCTACTTTAAAAAGTTCAAAAAGTTAAACTTAAAGTAAACATTAATCTTTAATTTTTTAACTTGAATTTTTAATCCATGCGAGTAGAAACGCTATGGACGGCTAGGAGACGAATGCACTCCTACTTTAAAAAGTAAAAAAAAAGTTAAGTTATATTTAAAGTAAACAGTAAACTTTAACTTTTTTAACATTAACTTTTAATCCATACGAGTAGAAACGCTATGGACGGCTAGGAGACGAACCCACTTGCACTTTAAAAAGGTTTGGGCACCCCTACTTCAGACTTGACTATTTCTCTCCACATTAGTCTGCTAAAAAGACGTAGGGATGAACACTCTCAGCATCCTCCTCGTCCTTAGGAGAGAAAAGTGCTTTAATCCGTGATCGGCCGCACATCTGCGCCGACTTCCAGACGTCACGGCCGTAATCTGGCCAAGCATCTTCTGGGATTACAAGAAAAAAAAAAGGAAAAAAAAAGGATCTTGAGGTCGGCTGTGAGATTAAAAGATTACTAAATCTGCAACGGAGCTCTTTAACTCTGGGAATCCTCCAAACGTGCTGATAAAACCTTATTTAGAGCTCAAAAACATCCTAGAGACCTTCTTTAATACAGTAGTGCAGTGGTCCCCAACCACCGGGCCGCAGAAGAATTTTTTATTTAAAAAAAAATATTAAAAAAAATATTAAAAAATTTTTAAAAAAATTGTTTTGTTTTTGTTTTATGTATTAAATCAACATAAAAAACACAATGTACACTTACAATTAGTGCACCAACCACAAAAACCTCCCTTTTTCATGACAAAAACGTCCCTTTTTCATGACAAATAAGAAAAAAAATAAAATAAGTAACATCTGCATTCGTTGTTTATACAGTACTTTACTGAAAATTAAAAAACACTTTATTTTTGTTTGAAAAAAATGCCAGTTTATTACCGTAAAAAAGGGTTGTTTTATATATATATATATATATATATATATATATGTATATATACTTTTTTTCTTTGTACCACTTTTATTTTACAGTAAAAGTTTGGCAACTGACCTGCCCTTTTTTTTTTTTTGATTTGATTTAATTTGACCATAAAACCTACAGTAAAATTACAGGAAATGACGTGTCAGTGTTTTATAGTAACATCTGCATTTGTTGTTTATACAGTACTTTACTGAAAATTAAAAAACACTTTATTTTTGTTTAAAAAAAATGCCAGTTTATTACCGTAAAAAGGGTTGTTTTATATATATATTTTTTATATACATATATATTTTTATTATTATTATTATTTTTTATGTTTATTGTACCACTTTTATATTTACAGTAAAAGTTTGGCAACTGACCTGCCCTTTTTTAAAAAAAAAAAAAGATTTAATTTGACCATAAAACCTACAGTAAAATTACAGGAAATGACCTGCCAGTGTTTTACAGTAACATCTGCATTTGTTGTTTATACAGTACTTTACTGATAATTAAAAAACACTTTATTTTTGTTTGAAAAAATTTGCCAGTTTATTACCGTAAAAAAGGGCTGTTTTATATATATATATATATAATTTTTTTTTGTACCACTTTTATTTTTACAGTAAAAGTCAGGCAACTGAGCTGCCCTTTTTAAAAAAAAATATATATATAATTTGACCATAAAACCTACAGTAAAATTACAGGAAATGACGTGCCAGTGTTTTACATTAAAATCTGCATTCGTTGTTTATACAGTACTTTACTAAAAAACACTTTATTTGTGTTTAAAAAAAGTGCCAGTTTATTACCGTAAAAAAAGGTTGTTTTATATATATATATTTATATATATATCTTTTTTTATGTATTTATTTATTTATATATTTTTTTATTGTACCACTTTTATATTTACAGTAAAAGTTTGGCAACTGACCTGCCCTTTTTTTTTTTTTTAATTTTGATTTAATTTGACCATAAAACCTACAGTAAAATTACAGGAAATGACCTGCCAGTGTTTTACAGTAACATCTGCATTCGTTGTTTATACAGTACTTTACTGAACATTAAAAAACACTTTATTTTTGTTTAAAAAAAATGCCAATTTATTACCGTAAAAAAGGGATGTTTTATATATATTTATTTTTTTGGACCAATTTTATTTTTACAGTAAAAGTTTGGCAACTGAGCTGCCCTTTTAAAAAAAAAAATTGATTTAATTTGACCATAAAACCTACAGTAAAATTACAGGAAATGACATGCCAGTGTTTTACAATAACATCTGCACTCGTTGTTTATACAGTACTTTACTGAAAATTAAAAAACACTTTATTTGTGTTTAAAAAAAATGCCAGTTTATTACCGTAAAAAAGGCTTGTTTTATATATATATATATATATATATATATATATATATATATATATATATATATATATATATAATTATTTTTTCGTACCACTTTTATTTTTACAGTGAAAGTTTGGCAACTGACCTGCCCCTTTTTTTTTAAAAATGTGATTTAATTTGAATAATAAAACCTACAGTAAAATTACAGGAAATGACGTGCCAGTGTTTTACAATAACATCTGCATTTGTTGTTTGTACAGTACTTTACTGAAAATAAAAAAAACACATTATTTTTGTTTAAAAAAATGCCAGTTTATTACCGTAAAAATGGGGTTGTTTTATATATATATATATAATTTTTTTTGGGACCACTTTTATTTTTACAGTAAAAGTTTGGCAACTGACCTGCCCTTTTTTTAAAAAAAAAATGATTTAATTTGACCATAAAACCTACAGTAAAATTACAGGAAATGACGTGCCAGTGTTTTACAGTAACATCTGCATTTGTTGTTTATACAGTACTTTACTGAAAATGAAAAAAAAACACTTTTTTTGTGTTTAAACAATTTGCCAGTTTATTACCGTAAAAAAGGGTTGTTATATATATATATATATATATATATATATATATATATATATATATATATATATATATATATATATATATATAATTTTTTTTTTGTACCACTTTTATTTTTACAGTAAAATTTTGGCAACTGACCTGCGCTTTTTTTTTTTTTTATTTGATTTAATTTGACCATAAAACCTGGAAATGACATGCCAGTGTTTTACAGTAACATCTGCATTCGTTGTTTATACAGTACTTTACTGAAAATTAAAAAACACTTGATTTTTGTTTGAAAAAAATGCCAGTTTATTACCGTAAAAAAGGGTTGTTTTATGTATATATATATTCATATATATATATATATATATATTTTTTAAAATTATTATTATTTTTTTTTGTTTTTTTAATGTTTATTGTACCACTTTTATATTTACAGTAAAAGTTTGGCAACTGAGCTGCCATTTTTTAAAAATGTTATTTAATTTGACCATAAAACCTACAGTAAAATTACAGGAAATGACGTGCCAGTGTTTTACAGTAACATCTGCATTTGTTGTTTATACAGTACTTTACTGAAAATTAAAAAACACTCTATTTTTGTTTAAAAAAATGCCAGTTTATTACCGTAAATAAGGGCTGTTTTATATATATATATATATTTTTTTTTTTTTGGACCACTTTTGTTTTTACAGTAAAAGTCAGGCAACTGAGCTGCCCTTTTTAAAAAAAAAAAAATAATATAATTTGACCATAAAACCTACAGTAAAATTACAGGAAATGACGTGCCAGTGTTTTACATTAAAATCTGCATTTGTTGTTTATACAGTACTTTACTAAAAAACACTTTATTTGTGTTTAAAAAAAGTGCCAGTTTATTACCGTAAAAAAAGGTTGTTTTATATATATATATTTATATATATATCTTTTTTTATGTATTTATTTATAATTTTTTTTTTTATTGTACCACTTTTATATTTACAGTAAAAGTTTGGCAACTGACCTGCCCTTTTTTTTTTTAATTTGATTTAATTTGACCATAAAACCTACAGTAAAATGACAGGAAATGACGTGCCAGTGTTTTACAGTAACATCTGCATTTGTTGTTTGTACAGTACTTTACTGAAAATTAAAAAAACACATTATTTTTGTTTAAAAAAATGCCAATTTATTACCGTAAAAAAGGGTTGTTTTATACATATATATATATATTTTTTTATTGTACCACTTTTATATTTACAGTAAAATTTTGGCAACTGAACTGCCCTTTTTTTTTTTTTTATTTAATTTAATTAGACCATAAAACCTACAGTTATTGTTCTTACAGTGCTATACTGTAGTTTTAAAAAGTTTAATTTTTTAGGTAAAATGACAGGAAACCACATGCCAGTGTTTTAAAAAAATCTAAATAATACTTTATTTTAATATTTACATTAGCCAGTTTTTACCGTAAAAAAAATGGTTTTATTATTATTATTTTTTTTTTAATTTTGCTACTTTTATTTTTATAGTAAAATTCTGGCTTTTTTTCCGGAGGTGTGCAAATAATCGAATCCTCACGTGCGGCCTTCAAGTGCAGGATGTGCGCAGCAATGGTGTCGCCAGATAAGTCGCGGGGAGGACCAGGCGGATGTGGTGCAGCTGCAAATTGAGCGCTGCGACCTCCAAGTCAAGCGTTTGTGCGGTGAGATGGTTTCCGGAAGAGAATCCGCATTCTAACGTGCGCTGGACCCTCCGGGGGCGTGTGGCCGCGAGTCAACGATAGCAGCGCCGCTGAAGAACTTTAAGAACTTTGCCACGTCGTCTCGCTCGCTTTCACCCCCGGCAACAAACCCTTCTCTATTTTTTACTGAAAAAACTGAAATATTATTAATAAATGTAATATTTCCATACTTTCCCACCTTCATGAGGCATTTAATTAAACACTTAAAGCCCACTAAACATGAAATGACAACCAATAAGTAGCCTTAAGTGTGTTGAGTGCTATGGTTGTCACCCGGCCACTACAACAGATCCACTACCTGGAAAAACTGAATCAGTTCCTGGGTATTTTTAATGAAACCACGGCCAAACTGGGTCCACTTGGTAGTCGCAGTTTCGACCAATAGCTGTGTCGTTAGCATTTATTTTAAAATTTGTATCGATTTTTACAACATATTAAAATAATATGGTGCTAAACGGTACACATTTTTGGTAATTTTATGTCATTACACGTTATTTGTTTGTTAGTAAAACATTTTTAATGCAATATTTAAAAATGAGCTGATGAAACATCTTGTTTTATTGAAACATTTTAGTCTCATTCCAACGCTGTTGCACTTCCAAGACATTAGATGGCAGTATTGCATATATTGTTATATTGCGCCCTACAAAGTATTGATACTGTAAGTTCATTTTTGTATTTTAAATCGAAATTCAAATAAACCATTTTTTTTTTCAATTTACATTCATGAAAATAAAATGTAATAACCTAAACAAACATTGACCGAATTAATCACCGACTATTCGTTAAATATGTTCCAATTTACCTGTTTTTTGCCAAGACTTGTCTCTAACTATGAAATCAAATCAAACTTGATGTATAAAGCGCTTTTCATACATAAAGGAAATGCAACGCAAAGTACTTTACAAACTTAAAAACAATGCCCCGATGACCCAGATACCCCATTATTGCACACACACAAATTGAGCCAATGCAGACATTTTAAAACTGGTGTGATGTGTAATTTTGGTCTTCATCAGCTGAAAGATAAGAAGACCCAATACTATTTAACATTTATAAACCATGAGAAGACCCTTAAAATTGAGCCAATGCAGAGATTTTAAAACTGGTATAATATGAGCCCGCCTTTTGGCCCTTGATAGCTGAAAGAGGAGAAGGCCAAATACCATAAAAAAAACATGTATAAACCATAAGAAGACCCTTAAAATTGAGCCAATGCAGAGACTTTAAAACTTGTGTAATGTGAGCCCGCCTTTTGGTCTTTGTCAGCTGAAAGATAAGAAGACTAAATACTTTATAACATTACAAACCATTAGAAGACCCTTAAAATTGAGCCAATGCAGAGATTTTAAAACTGGTGTAATGTGAGCCCATGTTTTGGTCTTTGTTAGCTGAAAGATGAGAAGTTCCAAAACCGCAAAAAACAAAACAAATTATAAGCCATAAGAAGACCTTTGAAATTGAGCCAATGCAGACATTTTAAAACTGCTGTTATGTGTAATTTTGGTCTTCATCAGCTGAAAGATAAGAAGACCCAATACTATTTAACATTTATAAACCATGAGAAGACCCTTAAAATTGAGCCAATGCAGAGATTTTAAAACTGGTATAATATGAGCCCGCCTTTTGGCCTTTGTTAGCTGAAAGAGGAGAAGGCCAAATACCGTAAAAAAAACATGTATAAACCATAAGAAGACCCTTAAAATTGAGCCAATGCAGAGACTTTAAAACTTGTGTAATGTGAGCCCACCTTTTGGTCTTTGTCAGCTGAAAGATAAGAAGGCCCTACACTGCAAAAAAAAAACATTAATAAACCATAAGAAGACCTTTAAAATCGAGCCAATGCAGACATTTTAAAACTGGTGTAATGTGAGCCCGCCTTTTGGTCTTTGTCAGCTGAAAGATAAGAAGGCCCAATACGGTAAAACAATTGTAAACCATTTAGAAGACGCTTAGAATTGAACCAATGTGGATTTTTTAAAACTGGTGTAATGTGAGCCCGCCTTTTGGTCTTTGTTAGCTCAAAGATACAGTAATAAAAAACATTATAAACCATTACAAAACCCTTTGTATTGAGCCATTGCAGAAATTTTTAAATGTGTGTAATGTGAGCCCGCCTTTTGGTCCTTGTCAGCTGAAAGACAAGAAGGCCCAATGCCGAAAAAAAACAACAAAAAAAAAACATTTATAAACCATAAGTAGACCTTTAAAATTGAGCCAATGCAGACCTTTTAAAATTGGTGTAATGTGAGCCCGCCTTTTGGTCTTTGTCAGCTGAAAGACAAGATGGCCCAATACCTTAAAAAACATTGTAAACCATTGGAAAACCCTTAGAATTGAGCCAATCAGGAGATTTTAAAACTGGTGTAATATGAGCCCGCCTTCTGGTCTTTGTCAGGACATGCGCCTCTGAATTTTGGAGTAGTCGTAAAGGTGCAATAACCTTTATAGGACGACCAGAAAGCAGGGCATCATAAGAATCTATACAAACCTGTAATAAAAGAATTGGGCGAACTTTGGCTGTATTCCAAATATGATAAAATCTTATTTTTGTTATATTTTTTTATTGTGGTATAGAATTTAAGGTCAGAGTCCACACCCACACCCGGATTTTCCACTTGGACTGATGAACTTTAAGACAATGATTGTAGTTTGGCTATGCCAAGTGGAATCATATAAATATCACAAAGAACCGGACCTAGACTAAAGTGAACTACGTGATGGACTGAAGTGTTCCGCTGTACTAAGACCAAGAGCGAAGCTAAAACCGGTCCTGCTATTTGTGGATCCCCTTGGTGTATAAGTCCCTGGCAATTAAAGGACTCTTCTTGGTCTTCTTGTAGATCCTCCTGCAGGGCAGGAACCCCGGCGTGGTTTGGGAGTACACGCTGCCCCGCGCCGAGAGGAAGCCCGACTACAGCTGGGGCGTGGTGCGCTCCGACTGTTCCGCTCCATGTGCCGGAGGTGAGCTCGGGTTTGGGTGTGAGGTCTCAGCGTTTGTCTTTTTGAGGGCTAGCCCTGGGATCGGGATGGACGACTTTTACGTCCGGAACCTTCCCCACCCCCGGGAGCTTCTCCTGGTATCGGTCTGAGTGCAGGGTGGTTTGTTTTCCTGTTTCACATTCTTGCGAGCGAAAAGAGATTGTTGTTGTTGTGGCACTCCTGGGGAGAACCAGACCCAGTTCACGAACCCATCGACCCATCAAGACAAGAGAAAAAAAACAATAAAAAAAACAAGAAATATGTGGCAACAGACTACGAATAAGTCTTTATACGTAAAAATAAAGTCATCTAGTCTTCAACCCAAAAAAACTAAGACGACATCCAGAACAAGTCAGAACGTATGCTAACATGTAAAAATCTGGCTAGCAATGCAGCTAATGGTGGCAATCCCTTTTTTCCCGTTTTATTTGGGTAAGCACTCCATTTATGTCGAAGTAGCTCATCTTCAAATTCCACATTTGCAGCTTCAGTCTGCACCAACGTTTCCCCCTCTTCTTCGCAATCACTTCTGGAAGCAATAGTTCATCCTCTGTATATTCAGCTTAAAAAAAAAAAGATATGGTTGTGAATCCACATTTGTCCAAAAACGGAACCATTAAAACACATTTCTATACCATAAGAAGACCCTTAAAATCGAGCCAATTTAGAGATTTTAAAACTTGTGTAATGTGAGCCCGTCTTTTGGTCTTTGTCAGCTGAAAGATAAGAAGGCCCTTCACCGAAAAAAACCCCCAAACATTAATAAACCATAAGAAGACCTTTAAAATTGAGCCAATGCAGACCTTTTAAAACTGGTGTAATGTGAGCCCGCCATCTGGTCTCCAACCGGACCTGACGTCACGTGCTGGGCAGCTAACGAAATGTGGCACCGTTTGATTTTACACGACTCTGAACCGTTAAAAAAAACATTTCTATACCATAAGAAGACCCTTAAAATCAAGCCAATTTAGAGATTTTAAAACTGGTGAAATGTGAGCCCGCCTTTTGGTCTTTGTCAGCTGAAAGATAAGAAGGCCCTACACCGCAAAAAAAAAACATTAATAAACCATAAGAAGACCTTTAAAATTGAGCCAATGCAGACCTTTTAAAACTGGTGTAATGTGAGCCCGCCTTCTGGTCTCCAACCGGACCTGATGTCACGTACCAGGCAGCTGTCGAAATGTGGCACTGTTTGATTTTACATGACTCGGAACCGTTAAAAAAACATTTTTATACCATAAGAAGACGCTTAAAATCGAGCCAATTTAGAGATTTTAAAACTTGTGTAATGTGAGCCCGCCTTCTGGTCTCCAACCGGACCTGACGTCACGTGCCAGGCAGCTATCGAAATGTGGCACTGTTTGATTTTACATGACTGGGAACCGTTAAAAAACATTTCTATACCATAAGAAGACCCTTAAAATCGAGCCAATTTAGAGATTTTAAAACTGGTGTAATGTGAGCCCGCCTTCTGGTCTCCAACCGGACCTGACGTCACGTGACAGGCAGCTATCGAAATGTGGCACCGTTTGATTTTACATGACTCGGAACCGTTAAAAAACATTTCTATACCATAAGAAGACCCTTAAAATCGAGCCAATTTAGAGATTTTAAAACTTGTGTAATGTGAGCCCGCCTTCTGGTCTCCAACCTGACCTGAGGTCATGTGCCAGGCAGCTATCGAAATGTGGCACTGTTTGTTTTTACATGACTAGGAACCGTTAAAAAACATTTCTATACCATGAGAAGACCCTTAAAATCGAGCCAATTTAGAGATTTTAAAACTGGTGTGATGTGAATCCACCTTCTGGTCTCCAACCGGACCTGACGTCACGTGCCAGGCAACTATCGAAATGTGGCACCGTTTGATTTTACATGACTCGGAACCGTTAAAAAACATTTCTATACCATAAGAAGACCCTTAAAATCGAGCCAATTTAGAGATTTTAAAACTGGTGTAATGTGAATCCACCTTCTGGTCTCCAACCGGACCTGACGTCACGTGCCAGGCAACTATCGGAATGTGGCACCGTTTGATTTTACATGACTCGGAACCGTTAAAAAAACATTTCTATACCATAAGAAGACTCTTAAAATCGAGCCAATTTAGAGATTTTAAAACTAGTGTAATGTGAGCCCGCCTTTTGGTCTTTGTCAGCTGAAAGATAAGAAGGCCCTACACCGCAAAAAAAAACAACATTAATAAACCATAAGAAGACTTTTAAAATTGAGCCAATGCAGACCTTTTAAAACTGGTGTAATGTGAGCCCGCCTTCTGGTCTCCAACCGGACCTGACGTCACGTGCCGGGCAGCTATGAAATGTGGCACCGTTTGATTTTACATCACTCGGAACCGTTAAAAAAACATTTCAATACCATAAAAAGACCCTTAAAATCGAGCCAATTTAGAGATTTTAAAACTTGTGTAATGTGAGCCCGCCTTCTGGTCTCCAACCTGACCTGAGGTCATGTGCCAGGCAGCTATCGAAATGTGGCACTGTTTGATTTTACATGACTGGGAACCGTTAAAAAACATTTCTATACCATGAGAAGACCCTTAAAATCGATCCAATTTAGAGATTTTAAAACTTGTGTAATGTGAGCCCGCCTTCTGGTCTCCAACCTGACCTGAGGTCATGTGCCAGGCAGCTATCGAAATGTGGCACTGTTTGATTTTACATGACTGAGAACTGTTAAAAAACATTTCTATACCATGAGAAGACCCTTAAAATCGAGCCAATTTAGAGATTTTAAAACTGGTGTGATGTGAATCCACCTTCTGGTCTCCAACCGGACCTGACGTCACGTGCCAGGCAGCTATCGAAATGTGGCACCGTTTGATTTTACATGACTCGGAACCGTTAAAAAACATTTCTATACCATAAGAAGACCCTTAAAATCGAGCCAATTTAGAAATTTTAAAACTGGTGTAATGTGAGCCCGCCTTCTGGTCTCCAACTGAACCTGAAGTAGTGGTTTTGTATAGTAAAATCATACAAATATAATTTAATTTATATTTGTTAATTTATGTTTATACTTATTATATTTATATTTATTATATTTAATATAAATAAAACAACAAGGGAAGCATCCAACACTTGTCTTTTCTCAACTAAATCTGTACAGCAGATACAGATCATCTACATCACAGGAGTCAAACTCAAGTCTCAGGGGCCAAATGTGGCCCTCCACATTATTTTATGCCTGGAAATAATATGCATTAATAAAATTCTTTATTGTTCTAAATGTATTTGTTCTTTCCCTTTTAACATTAAAAATCATGTACCGCACACAATTGCATATCTTTTAAAATGCAATATTATCAAAATCTAAATATTAAACATTATATTACCGTGTAGTCCAAAAATTGTTGTAATAAAGATAAATACTGTGCTTGAATATCTGCTTGACTTAAGATTTCAAAACAAAGTATCAATCAAATTGTAGAGTGTAAAATTGACAATAGATTTTACGGATAAATTCCGCCGACTTAAGTTTTTTTTACTGTAATATCAACTTTGGTAGTGTTTTTTGGGTTGCCGTAAACAGTACGACACTAAAACACACACAAAAAAACATTAAAACAGCGAGATTTTATGTTAAATAAAAACAAAAACCCCGTTAAAACAACACAATTTTATGGTTAAAAAAAACAACTGGCAACTCTATTTGTTACCGCTAAAAACAGTGGTATTGTTTCTCCATTCCGTTACAGTTATTCAATTTTTTTATATGCTGTAAAAAAAAAAAAAACAGTTTTTTTTACTGCAAAAAAAATTCTGGTGACTGAGTTTTAAAGTTTTAAAGTAAACATTTAAATATTTTTTCGTAGCTTATTGTCAGGTTCAAACACTGAAGACAGCTATTAACACAGACAAGAAGCAAGGAATCATGCAGAGACAGAGTTCAATTTGGCTCAGTTGAGTGGAGTCGGTTTTTTGGGCAGTACTGTAGTTACAAATCCAAACTACTATATATATATATATATATATATATATTACTCATTGTTAAAAGCAGCCAATAACTGCAATGTGGCCCTTAATGAAAACCAGTTTGACACCCCTCATCTACATCCAAAATATGATTTGTCTGAGTTGCTGGACAGGAGAGATTAGAAAAAAAATTAAAATAAAATATATATATATTTGCTTTTAAATACATTTTTGCAATCAATTATGAATCGTTACGAGTAAAAACCGTGATTCGTTTGAAATGTTTTCATTTATTTTTTGGCATGTTTTAATCTCCAGCAGGTTCGACCTTCTCTCTGGGCTCTCCATTACGCCGAGAAACACGCAAAACCTAAATATCGCAACAAAAAACCGGTAACGGACATACCGATGTTTCCAAAAACTATCGCTAAAACCATTTTGCGCTCGTTTCGATATAGATTTCGAAAATGCGGCTTTTATTTTGCGAAAAACTGCAATGAAAACGCAGCTTTGAAAGGAGCTGTGAGGCCAAATGCTGCTGCTCGAGTCCGGACTAGAACCGGGAAATTCGACCATATTAGTCCGGTGCCTAGGTCACTACACTGGCTTCCTGTGGCTCAGAGGACGGACTTTTCATGGTCTCCGACCCGTGGACCATCTCCAGCTCTGAGAACCCCCGGGAGCGGTCTCCACCTGGTGCCTAGAACCAGGACCAAACGTTCAGTTTGACTCTTTGTTCGGTAGTTTGCGGGGGTGACTTTAATACTGTGTCTGAATCTTCCCTGCAGGTCGTATCTCCACCAAGGCCATTTGTCTGCAGGACCAGAAAGTCCAAGTCAACTCCAGCATGTGCGACCCGCTCACCAGACCTACCCTGGGATCTCAGCTCTGCAACACCCAGCCCTGCCCGGCATAGTAAGTGTGTGTGTGTGTGTGTGTGTGTGTGTGTGTGTGTGCGTGTGTGTGTGTGTGTGTGTGTTTGCCGGGGCTAGCAAAAGGGGGACCTATTTGAACGTCGCGCAGTTTCGCATAATATTTGCATAAATTAAACAAAAACATGGACCACGAGCCAAAGAGGGGTACCATTTACATTTGGAGCGATACGATACCAAAACCTGGTAGGTGGGAATCGATACTAGTACTCGGCGGTACCAATTTTCCAAATATCCCGCGAATAGTTAGATTAACAAAATTTGTACATTATTGTATTTTTTTTTTATTATTACACTGCGTACTTTTGTTCTTTTTCCTGACTTTTTGCCAGCTAACAAAAAACACAAAGGCTTCTGTTTTGTTTGATCAGCCCTTTTACTGCCCTGTTACAAACACTGTTTGGAAACAATTGACAACATTTACAGAATATTTCTGTGTAAATAACTAATATCACAACCTATATATCTGCGACTTATACATGGAAAAATATTGTTTTTCTCGTAAAATTTAGTGGAAAATATGGTAATGGTTAAACGCTGAAATTTTGATACCAATAATAAAACAATTGGCCACTTATAAGTTACAGTTAGCATTAAGATGTAACATCTGCTTGTAGCGTTTTAAAAACAAATGTCTAAATATCCCGCGCATACTTACATTTGCACACATTTTGTACACAATTTTATTTTTTTTTCTAATTAGATTGCAAATTTTTGCTTTTTTTCCTGACATTTTGCGAGCTATCAAAAAACACAATGATGATGACTTGTGTTTTGTTTGATCAGCCATTTTACTGCCCTGTTACAAACACTGTTTGGAAACAATTAAGGTATACAAATAATATTTCTGTGTAAATAACTATTTTCACAACATATACTGTATATCTGCAACTTACATTTGGAAAAATATTGTTTTTCTCGTCAAATTAAGTGGAAAATACGGTAATGGGAAAACGCTGAAATTTTGATACCAATAATAAGACAAATTGCCACTTATAAGTTACAGTTAGCATTAAGATTTAATATCTGCTTGTAGCGTTTTAAAAACAAATATCTAAATATCCCACACATACTTACATTTGCACACATTTTGTACACAATTTTATTTTTTTTTCTAATTAGATTGCGAATTTTTGCTTTTTTTCCTGACATTTTGCGAGCTAACAAAAAACACAGAGGCTTCTGTTTTGTTTGATCAGCCGTTTTACTGCCATGTTACAGACACTGCTTGGAAACAATTGACTGCATTTACAGAATATTTCTGTGTAAATAACTATTTTCACAACCTATATATCTGCGACTTATAGTCTGGTGCGACTTATATATGGAAAAATATTGTTTTTCTCGTAAAATTTAGTGGAAAATACGGTAATGGGAAAACGCTGAAATTTTGATACCAATAATAAAACAATTTGCCACTTATAAGTTACAGTTAGCATTAAGAGTTATGTAACATCTGCTTTTAGCGTTTTAAAAACAAATATCCCGCGCATACTTACATTTGCACACATTGTGTAGACAATTTTATTATTTTTTCTAATTAGATTGAGAATTTTTGCTTTTTTTCTGACATTTTGCGAGCTAACAAAAAACACAAAGGCTTCTGTTTTGTTTGATCAGCCGTTTTACTGCCGTGTTACAGACACTGCTTGGAAACAATTTTGGTATACAAATAATATTTCTGTGTAAATAACTATTTTCACAACCTATATATCTGCGACTTATATATGGAAAAATATTGTTTTTCTCGTAAAATTTAGTGGAAAATATGGTAATGGGAAAAAGCTGAAATTTTGATACCAATAATAAAATAATTTGCCACAGTTAGCATTAAGATGTAACATCTGCTTGTAGCGTTTTAAAAACAAATATCTAAATATCCCGCGCATACTTACATTTGCACACATTTTGTACACAATTTTATTTTTTTTTCTAATTAGATTGCGAATTTTTGCTTTTTTTCCTGACATTTTGCGAGCTATCAAAAAACACAATGATGATGACTTGTGTTTTGTTTGATCACCCATTTTACTGCCCTGTTACAAACACTGTTTGGAAACAATTAAGGTATACAAATAATATTTCTGTGTAAATAACTAATTTCACAACCTATATATCTGCGACTTATATATGGAAAAATACTGTTTTTTTTCGTAAAATTTAGTGGAAAATACGGTAATGGAAAAACGCTGAAATTTTGATACCAATAATGAGACAAATTGCTACTTATAAGTTACAGTTAGCATTAAGATTTAATATGTAACATCTGCTTGTAGCGTTTTAAAAACAAATATCTAAATATCCCGCGCATACTTACATTTGCACACATTTTGTACACAATTTTATTTTTTTTTCTAATTAGATTGCGTAATTTTGCTCTTTTTCCTGACATTTTGCCAGCTATCAAAAAACACAATAACAATGACTTATGTTTTGTTTGATCAGCCATTTTACTGCCTTGTTACAAACACTGTTTGGAAAATATTAAGGTATACAAATAATATTTCTGTGTAAATAACTATTTTCACAACCTATATATCTGCGACTTATATATGGAAAAATATTATTTTTCTCGTAAAATTTAGTAGAAAATACGATCATGGGAAAAAGCTGACATTTTGATACCAATAATAAAACAAATTGCTACTTATAAGTTACAGTTAGCATTAAGATTTGATATGTAACATCTGCTTGTAGCGTTTTAAAAACAAATATCTAAATATCCCACGCATACTTACATTTTGACACATTTTGTACACAATTTTATTTTTTTTTCTAATTAGATTGCGAATTTTTGCTTTTTTTCCTGACATTTTGCCAGCTATCAAAAAACACAATGACGATGACTTATGTTTTGTTTGATCAGCCATTTTACTGCCCTGTTACAAACACTGCTTGGAAACAATTAAGGTATACAAATAATATTTATGTGTAAATAACTAATTTCACAACCTATATATCTGCTACCTATATTTGGAAAAATATTGTTTTTCTCGTCAAATTTAGTGGAAAATACGGTAATGGGAAAAAGCTGAAATTTTGATACCAATAATAAAACAATTTGCCACTTATAAGTTACAGTTAGCATTAAGATTTGATATGTAACATCTGCTTGTAGCGTTTTAAAAACAAATATCTAAATACTTACATTTGCAGACATTTTGTACACAATTTTATTATTTTTTCTAATTAGATTGCGAATTTTTGCTTTTTTTCCTGACATTTTGCGACCTATCAAAAAACACAATGACAATGACTTATGTTTTGTTTGATCAGCTGTTTTACTGCCCTGTTACAAACACTGCTTGGAAACAATTAAGGTATACAAATAATATTTCTGTGTAAATAAGACGTTTCAAAACCTAAACATCTGTGGATTATAGTCAGGTGCGAAAATTTAGTGGGTGTGGCTTATATGTGTCGTCTGGAAAACACAATAATGAGAAAAAGCTGAAATTTTGATACCAATAATAAAACAATTGGTCACTTATAACTTACAGCTAGCATGTTTGTTGCATTTGAAAAAAACAAATAGCTAAATATCCCGCACATGCTTAGATTTATACATTTTTTTTACAATTTTTTTTTTGTTATTAAATGGCATATTTTTGCACTTTTTTCTGACCATTTGCGGCCTAACAAAAAACACAATGACAATGACTTCTGTTTTGTTTGATCAGCCGTTTTACTGCCGCTGCGACTTATCGTCAGGTGCGGCTTACATACGGAAAAATATTGTTTTCCCTCATGAAATTTAGTGGGCGGGGCTTATGTACCAGTGCGCTCTTTCGTCTGGAAAATATGGTAATGAGAAAAAGCCGAAATTTTGATACCAATAATAAAACAAGTTGTCACCTATAACTTACAGCTAGTATGTTTGTTGCATTTGAAAAAAACTAATATCTAAATATCACGCGCATGTCTAGATTTAAACATTTTTTAAACAATTTTTGTTTAGTTTTCTTATTAAATGGCATATTTTTGCTCTTTTTTCTGACCATTTGCGGGCTAACAAAAAAACACAATGACAATGACTTCTGTTTTGTTTGATCAGCCGTTTTACTGCCGCTGCGACTTGTAGTCAGGTGCGGCTTATATACGGAAAAATATTGTTTTTCTCATGAAATTAAGTGGGCGGGGCTTATGTACCAGTGCGCTCTTTCGTCTGGAAAATATGGTAATGAGAAAAAGCTGACATTTTGATACCAATAATAAAACAATTTGTCGCTTATAACTTACAGCTAGCATGTTTGTTGCATTTGAAAAAAACAAATAGCTAAATATCCCCAAATGTTTATATTTACACATTTTTTAAACAATTTTTGTTTTTTTTTCTTATTAAATGGCGTATTTTTGCTCTTTTTTCTGACCCTTTGCGGGCTAACAAAAGAGACGACGACGGTGACTTCTGTTTTGTTTGATCCGCCGTTTTACTGCCGCTGCGACTTATAGTCAGGTGCGGCTTTATATACAGAAAAATATAGTTTTTTCTCATGAAATTAAGTGGGCGGGGCTTATGTACCAGTACGCCCTTTCGTCTGGAAAATATGGTAATGAGAAAAAGCCGACATTTTGATACCAATAATAAAACAATTTGTCGCTTATAACTTACAGCTAGCATGTTTGTTGCATTTGAAAAAAACAAATAGATAAATATCCCCAAATGTTTATATTTACACATTTTTTAAACAATTTTTGTTTTGTTTTCTTATTAAATGGCGTATTTTTGCACTTTTTTCTGACCCTTTGCGGGCTAACAAAAGAGACGACGACGGTGACTTCTGTTTTGTTTGATCAGCCGTTTTACTGCCGCTGCGACTTATAGTCAGGTGCGGCTTTATATACAGAAAAATAAAGTTTTTTCTCATGAAATTAAGTGGGCGGGGCTTATGTACCAGTACGCCCTTTCGTCTGGAAAATATGGTAATGAGAAAAAGCTGACATTTTGATACCAATAATAAAACAATTTGTCACTAATAACTTACAGCTAGCATGTTTGTTGCATTTGAAAAAAACAAATAGCTAAATATCCCCAAATGTTTATATTTACACATTGTTTAAACCATTTTTGTTTTTTCTTCTTATTAAATGGCGTATTTTTGCTCTTTTTTCTTCTGACCCTTTGCGGGCTAACAAAAGAGACAACGGCGTTGACTTCTGTTTTGTTTGATCCGCCGTTTTACTGCCGCTGCGACTTATAGTCAGGTGCGGCTTTATATACGGAAAAATATAGTTTTTTCTCATGAAATTAAGTGGGCGGAGCTTATGTACCAGTACGCCCTTTCGTCTGGAAAATATGGTAATGAGAAAAAGCCGACATTTTGATACCAATAATAAAACAATTTGTCGCTTATAACTTACAGCTAGCATGTTTGTTGCATTTGAAAAAACAAATAGCTAAATATCCCCAAATGTTTATATTTACACATTTTTTAAACAATTTTTGTTTTGTTTTCTTATTAAATGGCGTATTTTTGCTCTTTTTTCTGACCCTTTGCGGGCTAACAAAAGAGACAACGACGGTGACTTCTGTTTTGTTTGATCAGCCGTTTTACTGTCGCTGCGACTTATAGTCAGGTGCGGCTTTATATACGGAAAAATATAGTTTTTTCTCATGAAATTAAGTGGGCGAGGCTTATGTACCAGTACGCCCTTTCGTCTGGAAAATATGGTAATGAGGAAAAGCTGAAATTTTGATACCAATAATAAAATAATCAGTCACTTATAACTTACAGCTAGCATGTTTGTTGCGTTTGAAAGAATACAAATAGCTAAATATCCTGCGCATGCTTGGATTTACACATTTTTTCACACTTTTTATTTTCTTATTAAACGGCATATTTTTGCTCTTTTTTCTGACCATTTGCGGGCTAACAAAAAAAATACAATGACAATGACTTCTGTTTTGTTTGATCAGTCGTTTTACTGCCGCTGCGACTTATACTCAGGTGCGGCTTATATATGGAAAAATATAGTTTTTTATCATGGAATTTAGTGGGCGGGGCTTATGTACCAGTGCGCTCTTTCATCTGGAAAATATGGTAATAAGAAAAAGCTGAAATTTTGATGCCAAAAATAAAACAATTTATAACTTACAGCTAGCACGTTTGTTGCATTTGAAAAAAACAAATAGCTAAATATCCCCAAATGTTTATATTTACACATTTTTTGTTTTGTTTTCTTATTAAATGGCGTATTTTTGCACTTTTTTCTGACCCTTTGCGGGCTAACAAAAGAGACGACGGTGACTTCTGTTTTGTTTGATCCGCCGTTTTACTACCGGTGCGGTTTATATATGGAAAAATATAGTTTTTCTTATAAAATTTTGTGGGCGGGGCTTATAAATAGCTTATAGATTTAAACATTTTGTGCAAACCCAAACATTTTTTGTTCTTATTACGTTACTCTTTTTCCTGACATTTTTTACCGTTTTTTTTTTCTAACAACAAGTTGCAGGCTAACAAAACTGGAGCTGGGGGCCACAAATGGCCCTCGGGCCACACTTTGGACACCTGCGGCTTACAGTGTAAGATTTTTGGAGGTTTTAAAGAGCAAAGTTTTCTTTTTATTCCATAATAACTTAAATGAAAGTTGTGTTTAGAGACTGAACAAACTGCTACGTAGATGCAGAGACCAGCCGTGCGTTTCCACCTCCCTTTCAAAGTCTTCAGTGCAAGTTTCAACAAGACCCGATAAGAGGCCTTAGTCCCGGGTGGTGGTTTACATC
Organism: Nerophis ophidion; assembly: GCF_033978795.1. Taxonomy (NCBI): domain Eukaryota; kingdom Metazoa; phylum Chordata; class Actinopteri; order Syngnathiformes; family Syngnathidae; genus Nerophis; species Nerophis ophidion. Next base: position 83,012,833 of record NC_084612.1, on the reverse strand, counting down.
CGTGCTTTGGGGTCAGGGAGGAGAGCGGCCGCCACTTCAGCTAATGTTCCAATTATGCCTGCCGCGTCCAAACCGCCGCGGCCAAAATAGAAACGCAGCACGCCCGCGTGGGATGTTGAGGATGTTGAGGATGTTGTCGCGTCGCCCGCCGCCGAGGAGGAGGAAGGCGGCTGCAAACAAGTCCAAGTCCAAGCCAAAGAACTATCGCTTACACGTCCCAACACTCGGCCTCTGTTTCTCGCCAACGTTCCCACCACCCGAGACGCCGTTTCCTGTCTCTAATCCGTCACAAGCATTTCTCTTATCTTGGCCAGCGATATGAAACACTACCCCCCCCCCCCCCCCTTCCTTCATTTGGACCCTCAAACCTCCATAGATATTACACTGTAAGCCATGGGTGTCCAAAGTGCGGCCCAGGGGCCATTTGTGGCCCCCGGCTCCAGTTTTCTTAGCCCGCAACCTGTAAAAATGTCAGCAAAAAGAGCAAAAATACGCAATGTAATAAGAAAAACAAATAAAAATTGTATACAAAATATATATATATATATATATATATATATATATATATATATATATATATATATATATATATATATATATATATATATATATATATATATATGTGTAGTATTATGTAATAATATAGTATATATATTGTACTATATAGTATATACATTAATATAGTAATATAGTATATATATCATACTATATAGTATATATATTAATATAGTAATATAGTATATATATTATACTGTATACATACATATATATATATATATATATTATACAATAGTATACATACATACAAATGTACATATATATATATATATATATATATATATATATATATATATATATATATATATATATATATATATATATATATATATATATATATATATATATGTATATATATGTAAATACATATATATATATATATATATATATATATATATATGTGTGTGTATATGTGTGTGTAAATAAATTAATGTAAATTATATAAAAAATTCTGAAAATGTAAATATCTGTAAAAAAAAAAACAACAACTAACAAAGACACTCCAACACAAATCGAGGTTCTCAGTAAAAATCTCAGTTGATAAACATAAAGAAAAAAAAAATAATAACAATATATATATATTTTTTAATTTATTTAAATGAAAAAAAAATACAAATTCCGAAAATCTAAATATCTGTAAAAAGAAATGTTTTCAAATACTTCAACACAGATAGAAGTTCTCAGTGGGAATCTTGCTTGATATAAAAGAATTAGAAAAAAAAAAAAATACAAAAAAGTAGATACAAATTAAAAAACAATTTAAAGAATAAGAATAACAAATAAATACAAATAAAATTAAAACGTCTGAAAATGTAAATATCTGTAAAATAGACAAACAAACAAAAACACTTCAACACAAACTCAGGTTCTCAGTATGAATCCTGCTTGAAATAAATGACGAAAAAAAAAGACAAATAAAATAAAATAAATTCAGAAAAATAAACAATTAAAAATAATAACAAAAAATAAACACAAATTATATTAAAAGGGTTGAAAATGTAATTATCTGTAAAAAAACAACAACAACAGTAGAAATATTGCTTTATATAAATAAATAAAAAATACAATAAAATAAATTAAAAATATATAAATCAAAAATAATAATGCTATCCATCCATCCATCCATTTTCTACCGCTTATTCCCTTTCGGGGTCGCGGGAGGCGCTTGCGCCTATCTCTGCTACAATCGGGCGGAAGGCAGGGTACACCCTGGACAAGTCGCCACCTCATCGCAGATAATAATGCTAAATGAATTTAAAAAAAAAACACTCAAGACAGGTTCTAAGTGGAAGAGAATGTACAAATTGTGAAGGGAAAAAGCCAACGTTGTGACGTCCTTCAGCTGGTGGACCGGAGCCTGGGGGTCCTGCAGCCGCTCGTGTGGTGGGGGCCAGCAGGGCAGAAGTCTGCGCTGCATGAGGAAGGTCACCTACCAAAGAGAGGAGGGGGCCCCTCACTCCCTCTGCCCCGTCATCTCACCTGCTCAGGTGCAGCCCTGCAACACCCTGGCCTGCCCGCCGGACTGGAACACTGGATCCTGGTCTCAGGTACTTTTCACCTCCAAACACATTTTTATTATCTTTATTATTATTATTATTATTATAATTATTATTATTATTGGCCCACTTATTTATAATTGTTCAAACTCAATTATACACTGCATGACTTTAATGGACGTTATTTGCAGCTAAATTGAGTTTTAATAACATATTTTAAATAATGTTTCGTATTTTGACATACATATAGTTAAAATAGTTGCAATATTTTAAAGTAAAGTGACAAAAAAAAAGGCTTAATCGAAGACTTCAAAATAAAAGGACTTTAGACGGTCACAGGCTTTTCTTCTAAATGCTCTGCCGCCATCTAGTGGACATGTTGTAAACTGACAGATCCAAAAAGTAGACAAATAAATAGTCTATTTTCCAGTACAAAATTAAATATGTTTTAGATATAAATCAGAATATAATAACAGTAAATTTAGTAACACTCAAACGACAGGATATGACTAATGATAATTATTTAAAAATAAAAAAGTAGTTGCTTGTATAGCATTTTTCTATTTTTGATTTACTCAAAGTGCTTTATGTGCTGTATTACATTTATTAATAAATCAATTAAATATGATAATTAAAAAGGATTGACTGTTTCATTTATATACATTGTTTGTTATAAATATTACATAATTCAATAATATTTTTGTATTAAATGGGATTAACATCAAAATAAAATAATAGTGAAATGTAGTAATATTCACACTACTTTATAATACATTTGTTTTTCAAAAATAAATAGAAAAATCTCTTTACTATTTTTACTGTATCCATTTATTTCAATATGCTACTCAGTAAAATATAACCAATAATAATACCAATCATCCTCAAAAGGTTCAGAGAATCCGGACATATCACTGCACGTAAGCCATGATATTACGCAACTTCCATCCCTCAATTTGTATCGCGTCAAAAACGAACATCAGTGTGTAAATGATATCACCACATGGGCTTAGGAACACTTCAGAAAACCACTGTCAGTAACTACAATTATTCGCTACATATGTAAGTGCGAGTTAAAACTCCACTCCGCAAAGCCACAGCCATTTGTCAACAACACCCAGAAACGCCGCCGGCTTGGCTGGGCCCGGGCTCACCTAAGATGGACTGATGCAAAGTGGAAAGGAGTTCTGTGGTCTCACCAGTCCATATTTCGAATTGTATTTGGAAACTGTGGAAAAGAACCATACCTATGTGTGATGGTATGGGGGTGCATTAGTGCCCAAGGCATGGGTAACTTACACATCTGTGAAGGCACCATTAATGCTGAAAGGTACATACAGGTTTTGGAACAACATAAGCTGCCATCTAAGCAACGTTATCACGGACGCCCCTGCTTATTTCAGCAAGAAGAGGCCAAGCCACATGTTACAACAGCGTGGCTTCAAAGTACAAGAGGGCCGTTGCTGGACCGGCCTGCCTGTAGTCCAGACCGGTCTTCCATGGAAAATGTGTGGTGCAAAATATATATATATATATATATATATATATATATATATATATATATATATATATATATATATATATATATATATATATATATATATATATATATAATATGTTAGATCTACTATGGACTAGACTCTCACTAATATGTTAGATCCACTATGGACTGGACTCTCACTATTATGTTAGATCCACTATGGACTGGACTCTCACTATTATGTTAGATCCACTATGGACTGGACTCTCACTATTATGTTAGATCCACTACGGACTGGACTCTCACTATTATGTTGGATCCACTATGGACTGGACTCTAACACTATTATGTTGGATCCACTATGGACTGGACTCCCACTATTATGTTGGATCCACTATGGACTGGACTCTCACTATTATGTTAGATCCACTATGGACTGGACTCTCACTATTATGTTGGATCCACTATGGACTGGACTCTCACTATTATGTTAGATCCACTACGGACTGGACTCTCACTATTATGTTAGATCCACTATGGACTGGACTCCCACTATTATGTTGGATCCACTATAGACTGGACTCTCACACTATTATGTCAGATCCACTATGGACTGGACTCTCACACTATTATGTCAGATCCACTATGGACTGGACTCTAACACTATTATGTTAGATCCACTATGGACTGAACTCTAACACTATTATATTAGATCCACTATGGACTGGACTTCCACTATTATGTTGGATCCACTATGGAATGGACTCTCACTATTATGTTAGATCCACTATGGACTGAACTCTAACACTATTATATTAGATCCACTATGGACTGGACTCCCACTATTATGTTGGATCCACTATGGACTGGACTCTCACTATTATGTTAGATCCACTATGGACTGAACTCTAACACTATTATATTAGATCCACTATGGACTGGACTCCCACTATTATGTTGGATCCACTATGGACTGGACTCTCACTATTATGTTAGATCCACTATGGACTGGACTCTCACTATTATGTTGGATCCACTATGGACTGGACTCTCATTATTATGTTAGATCCACTATGGACTGGACTCCCACTATTATGTTGGATCCACTATGGACTGGACTCTCACTATTATATTAGATCCACTATGGACTGGACTCCCACTATTATGTTGGATCCACTATGGACTGGACTCTCACTATTATGTTAGATCCACTATGGACTGGACTCTCACTATTATGTTGGATCCACTATGGACTGGACTCTCACTATTATGTTAGATCCACTACGGACTGGACGCTCACTATTATGTTAGATCCACTATGGACTGGACTCCCACTATTATGTTGGATCCACTATGGACTGGACTCCCACTATTATGTTGGATCCACTATGGACTGGACTCTCACTATTATGTTGGATCCACTATGGACTGGACTCTCACTATTATGTTAGATCCACTACGGACTGGACTCTCACTATTATGTTAGATCCACTATGGACTGGACTCCCACTATTATGTTGGATCCACTATGGACTGGACTCCCACTATTATGTTGGATCCACTATAGACTGGACTCTCACACTATTATGTCAGATCCACTATGGACTGGACTCTCACACTATTATGTCAGATCCACTATGGACTGGTCTCTCACTATTATGTTAGATCCACTCTGGACTGGACTCTCACTATTATGTTGGATCCACTATGGACTGGACTCTCACACTATTATGTCAGATCCACTATGGACTGGTCTCTCACTATTATGTTAGATCCACTCTGGACTGGACTCTCACTATTATGTTGGATCCACTATGGACTGGACTCTCACACTATTATGTCAGATCCACTATGGACTGGTCTCTCACTATTATGTTAGATCCACTCTGGACTGGACTCTCACTATTATGTTGGATCCACTATGGACTGGACTCTCACTATTATGTTAGATCCACTATGGACTGGACTCCCACTATTATGTTGGATCCACTATGGACTGGACTCCCACTATTATGTTGGATCCACTATAGACTGGACTCTCACACTATTATGTCAGATCCACTATGGACTGGTCTCTCACTATTATGTTAGATCCACTCTGGACTGGACTCTCACTATTATGTTGGATCCACTATGGACTGGACTCTCACACTATTATGTCAGATCCACTATGGACTGGTCTCTCACTATTATGTTAGATCCACTCTGGACTGGACTCTCACTATTATGTTGGATCCACTATGGACTGGACTCTCACACTATTATGTCAGATCCACTATGGACTGGTCTCTCACTATTATGTTAGATCCACTCTGGACTGGACTCTCACTATTATGTTGGATCCACTATGGACTGGACTCTCACTATTATGTTAGATCCACTACGGACTGGACTCTCACTATTATGTTAGATCCACTATGGACTGGACTCCCACTATTATGTTGGATCCACTATAGACTGGACTCTCACACTATTATGTCAGATCCACTATGGACTGGACTCTCACACTATTATGTCAGATCCACTATGGACTGGTCTCTCACTATTATGTTAGATCCACTCTGGACTGGACTCTCACTATTATGTTGGATCCACTATGGACTGGACTCTAACACTATTATGTTAGATCCACTATGGACTGGACTCTCACACTATTATGTTAGATCCACTATGGACTGGACTCTCACTATTATGTTGGATCCACTATGGACTGGACTCTCACTATTATGTCAGATCCACTATGGACTGGACTCTCACTATTATGTTAGATCCACTATGGACTGGACTCTCACTATTATGTTAGATCCACTATGGACTGGACTCCCACTATTATGTTGGATCCACTATAGACTGGACTCTCACACTATTATGTCAGATCCACTATGGACTGGACTCTCACACTATTATGTCAGATCCACTATGGACTGGTCTCTCACTATTATGTTAGATCCACTCTGGACTGGACTCTCACTAATATGTCGGATCCACTATGGACTGGACTCTCACTATTATGTTAGATCCACTACGGACTGGACTCTCACTATTATGTTAGATCCACTATGGACTGGACTCTCACACTATTATGTCAGATCCACTATGGACTGGACTCTCACACTATTATGTCAGAACCACTATGGACTGGTCTCTCACTATTATGTTAGGTCCACTACGGACTGGAATCTCACTATTATGTCAGATCCACTATGGACTGGACTCTCACACTATTATGTCAGATCCACTATGGACTGGACTCTCACTATTATGTTAGATCCACTACGGACTGGACTCTCACTATTATGTTAGATCCACTATGGACTGGACACTCACTAATATGTCGGATCCACTATGGACTGGACTCTCACTATTATGTTAGATCCACTACGGACTGGACTCTCACTATTATGTTAGATCCACTATGGACTGGACTCTCACACTATTATGTCAGATCCACTATGGACTGGACTCTCACACTATTATGTCAGAACCACTATGGACTGGTCTCTCACTATTATGTTAGGTCCACTACGGACTGGAATCTCACTATTATGTCAGATCCACTATGGACTGGACTCTCACACTATTATGTCAGATCCACTATGGACTGGACTCTCACTATTATGTTGGATCCACTATGGACTGGAATCTCACTATTACGTTAAATCCACTATGGACTGGACTCTAACACTATTATGTTAGATCCACTATGGACTGGACTCTCACTATTATGTTAAATCCACTATGGACAGGACTCTCACACTATTATGTCAGATCCACTATGGACTGGACTCTCACACGATTATGTTATATATATATATTGCACCACACATTTTCCATGGAAGACAGGTGTAGACTACAGGCAGGCCGGTCCAGTACCCACCCTCTTTTACTTTGAAGCCACGCTGTTGTAATATGTGGCTTGGCATCGTCTTGCTGAAATAAGCAGGGGCGTCCATGACTACATATTATATATATATGTATTTATATATAATATGTATACGTAAGGTTCTGCCTCGCCTTCTCTCCACCAACCCAAACACCTGTCTAACTTCTGACCCCGGTCCCAGTGCTCCAAGACGTGCGGCCGCGGACTCAGAAAGCGCAGCGTGTTCTGCCAGGGCGGTGACCCCGGGGCCAGCAGTGCAGGCATGTGCAGGCAGCACCAGCGGCCCAAAGCCCAGGAGACCTGCGTGCTGCGCCGCTGCCCCAAGAACGACCGGCTCCAGTGGCTTCCCGCTTCCTGGGGAGAGGTGAGCACTTCCTGCTAACTATTTCTTTGTCCAAATAAAAATAAACGCCGCAATTTTTCGTACTCATATATTAGCCGCACCTGACTATAAAGCTGCGGATATATCCTATTTTTTAAATGTTTATTTACATACCTTAATTGTTTCCAAACAGTGTCTGTAACAGGGCAGTAAAACAGCTGGCTAAACAAAACATAAGTCAGCTAAACAGACTCAATAACTCCACAGTGACATTTTGCTGAGGAATTTGTGAAAATGATACAATACAAAACAAATGCCATTGTAAGGTAGCGATGCTAACACGTTGCTTGTTAACTTGTTAGCATGATGACGCTACCTTTGTTACATCCCTATAGCACATACAAATATGCATGAAAACACTCCCAAAGACATCACACATTGGAAGGTTTAGTAAGCAAGAATTGTTTTAGTTATATTCTAAAACTTACAAACTTTGTTTGGAGGAACGAATGAAGAATCGAAACGTGTAGGTACGCTATGGACGGCTAAAAGAAAAAAAAAATATGATGAAAAAATATATAACAATGAAGAAAAATAAAAGTATTTTTATCAATATGGTTAGCCAAGAAACATCAGTAAATTAGCTGCTCCTTTTTATAAGCCGCAGGGTGCAAAGTGTAGGAAAAAAGTAGGGGGCTTATAGTTAGCATATTAGCTAACGGCGCTGGTTTTGTTGGATCACGATAACACGCACAAGTATGCATGAAAACGCTCCTACAGACATCACACATTGGAAGGTTTAGTAAGCCAGAATTGTTTTAGTTATATTGTAAAACTTACAAACGTTTGGAGGAACGAATGAAGAATTGAAACGTGTAGTTACGCTATGGACAGCTAAAAGAAAAAAAAATATGATGAAAAAAATATACAACAATGAAGAAAAATAAAAGTATTTCTACCAATATGGTTAGCCGAGAAACATCCATAAATTAGCTGCTCCTTTTTATAAGCCGCAGGGTGCAAAGTGTAGGAAAAACGTAGGGGGCTTATAGTTAGCATATTAGCTAACGGCGCTGGTTTTCTTTGATCACGATAACACGCACAAGTATGAATGAAAACACTCCTACAGACATCACACATTGGAAAGTTTAGTAAGCAAGCATTGTTTTAGTTATATTCTAAAACTTACAAACTTTGTTTGGAGGAACGAATGAAGAATTGAAACGTGTAGTTACGCTATGGATGGCTAAAAGAAAAAAAAATGATGAAAAAAATATACAACAATGAAGAAAAAGAAAAGTATTTTTACCAATATGGTTAGTCAAGAAACATCAGTAAATTAGCTGCTCCTTTTTATAGGCCGCAGGGTGCAAAGTGTAGAAAAAAGTAGGGGCTTATAGTTAGCATATTAGCTAACTGCGCTGGTTTTGTTGGATCACGATAACACGTACAAATATGCATGAAAACACTCTTACAGACATCAACAAGAGGAATGTTTTAGTATATAAGAATTGTTTTAGTTATATTTTAAAATTTACAAACATTGTTTGGAGGAACGAATGAAGAATTGAAACATGTAGGTACGCTATGGACGGCTAAAAGAGAAAAAAATATGATGAAAAAAAAACATAATGCAAAAAAAAATAAAAGTATTTTTATCAATATGGTTAGTCAAGAAACATCAGTAAATTAGCTGATCCTTTTTATAAGCCGCAGGGTGCAAAGTGTAGAAAAAAGTAGGGGCTTATAGTTAGCATATTAGCTAACGGCGCTGGTTTTGTTCGATCACGATAACACGCACAAGTATGCATGAAAACACTCCTACAGACATCACACATTGGAAGGTTTAGTAAGCCAGAATTGTTTTAGTTGTATTCTAAAACTTACAAACGTTGTTTGGAGGAATGAACGAAGAATCCCTATGTGTAGTTACGCTATGGATGGCTAGAAGAACGGCAGTCCGGTTGAAGGAAAAATTATATTAATAATGACAGGACACTGAAGAAAGATACAATTATTTTTATCGATACTGTCAGCCAGGAAAAATCCATAAATTAGCCGCTCCGTTTTATAAGCCGCAGGGTTCAAAGTGTAGGAAAAAAGTAGGGGCTCATAGTTAGCATATCAGCTAATGCTAACAACACTATCTTTGCTACATTTTGATAGCACGTACAAATATGCATGAAAACACTCCTACGGACATCACACATGGGACGGTTTAGTAAGCAAGAATTGTTGTAGTTATATTGTATGAAAAAAGTAGGGGCTTATAGTTAGCTTATTAGCTAACGACGCTAGTTTTTTTTTATATTACGATAGCACATGCAAATATGCATGAAAACACTCCTACAGAAATCACACTAGTAATGGTTTAGTACGTAAGAATTATTTTAGTTACATTGTAAAACTTACAAACGTTGTTTGGAGGAATGAACGAAGAATCCCTATGTGTAGTTACGCTATGGATGGCTAGAAGAATGGCAGTCCGGTTGAAGGAAAAAAAAATAATAATAATAACAGGACACTGAAGAAAGACACAATTTTTTTGATCAATACCATCAGCCAAAAAAAATCCATAAATTAACCGCTCCGTTTTATAAGCCGCAGGGTTCAAAGTGTAGGAAAAAAGTAGGAGCTCATAGTTAACATATCAGCTAATGCTAACAACACTATCTTTGCTACATTTTGATAGCACGTACAAATATGCATGAAAAAACTCCTACGGACATCACACATGGGACGGTTTTGTAAGCAAGATTTTTTTTAGTTATATTGTATGAAAAAAGTAGGGGCTTATAGTTAGCTTATTAGCTAACGACGCTAGTTTTTTTTTTATATTACGATAGCACATGCAAATATGCATGAAAACACTCCTACAGACATCACACTAGTAATGGTTTAGTACGTAAGAATTATTTTAGTTACATTGTAAAACTTACAAACGTTGTTTGGAGGAATGAACGAAGAATCCCTATGTGTAGTTACGCTATGGATGGCTAGAAGAACGGCAGTCCGGTTGAAGGAAAAAATAATAATAATAATAACAGGACACTGAAGAAAGACACAATTTTTTTTATCAATACCATCAGCCAAAAAAAATCCATAAATTAACCGCTCCGTTTTATAAGCCGCAGGGTTCAAAGTGTAGGAAAAAAGTAGGGGCTCATAGTTAACATATCAGCTAATGCTAACAACGCTATCTTTGCTACATTTTGATAGCACGTACAAATATGCATGAAAACACTCCTACAGACATCACACATGGGACGGTTTTGTAAGCAAGATTTTTTTTAGTTATATTGTATGAAAAAAGTAGGGGCTTATAGTTAGCTTATTAGCTAACGACGCTAGTTTTTTTTTTACATTACGATAGCACATGCAAATATGCATGAAAACACTCCTACAGACATCACACTAGTAATGGTTTAGTACGTAAGAATTATTTTAGTTACATTGTAAAACTTACAAACGTTGTTTGGAGGGATGAACGAAGAATCCCTATGTGTAGTTACGCTATGGATGGCTAGAAGAACGGCAGTCCGGTTGAAGGAAAAATTATATTAATAATGACAGGACACTGAAGAAAGATACAATTATTTTTATCGATACTGTCAGCCAGGAAAAATCCATAAATTAGCCGCTCCGTTTTATAAGCCGCAGGGTTCAAAGTGTAGGAAAAAAGTAGGGGCTCATAGTTAGCATATCAGCTAATGCTAACAACACTATCTTTGCTACATTTTGATAGCACGTACAAATATGCATGAAAAAACTCCTACGGACATCACACATGGGACGGTTTAGTAAGCAAGAATTGTTGTAGTTATATTGTATGAAAAAAGTAGGGGCTTATAGTTAGCTTATTAGCTAACAACGCTAGTTTTTTTTTATATTACGATAGCACATACAAATATGCATGAAAACACTCCTACAGACATCACACTAGGAATGGTTTAGTAAGCAAGAATTATTTTAGTTACATTGTAAAACTTACAAACGTTGTTTGGAGGAATGAACGAAGAATCCCTATGTGTAGTTACGCTATGGATGGCTAGAAGAACGGCAGTCCGGTTGAAGGAAAAATTATATTAATAATGACAGGACACTGAAGAAAGATACAATTATTTTTATCGATACTGTCAGCCAGGAAAAATCCATAAATTAGCCGCTCCGTTTTATAAGCCACAGGGTTCAAAGTGTAGGAAAAAAGTAGGGGCTCATAGTTAGCATATCAGCTAATGCTAACAACGCTATCTTTGCTACATTTTGATAGCATGTACAAATATGTATGAAAACACTCCTACAGACATCACACATTGGACGGTTTAGTAAGCAAGAATTGTTTTAGTTATATTGTAAAACTTACAAACGTTGTTTGGAGGGATGAATGAAGAATCCCTATGTGTAGTTACGCTATGGATGGCTAGAAGAACGGCAGTCCGGTTGAAGGAAAAAATAATAATAATAATAACAGGACACTGAAGTAAGACAGAATTTTTTTGATCAATACCATCAGCCCAAAAAAATCCATAAATTAGCCGCTCCGTTTTATAAGCCGCAGGGTTCAAAGTGTAGGAAAAAAGTAGGGGCTCATAGTTAGCATATCAGCTAATGCTAACAACACTATCTTTGCTACATTTTGATAGCACGTACAAATATGCATGAAAAACTCCTACGGACATCACACATGGGACGGTTTAGTAAGCAAGATTTTTTTTTAGTTATATTGTATGAAAAAAGTAGGGTCTTATAGTTAGCTTATTAGCTAACGACGCTAGTTTTTTTTTTATATTACGATAGCACATGCAAATATGCATGAAAACACTCCTACAGACATCACACTAGTAATGGTTTAGTACGTAAGAATTATTTTAGTTACATTGTAAAACTTACAAACGTTGTTTGGAGGAATGAACGAAGAATCCCTATGTGTAGTTACGCTATGGATGGCTAGAAGAATGGCAGTCCGGTTGAAGGAAAAAAAAATAATAATAATAACAGGACACTGAAGAAAGACACAATTTTTTTTATCAATACCATCAGCCAAAAAAAATCCATAAATTAACCGCTCCGTTTTATAAGCCGCAGGGTTCAAAGTGTAGGAAAAAAGTAGGGGCTCATAGTTAACATATCAGCTAATGCTAACAACGCTATCTTTGCTACATTTTGATAGCACGTACAAATATGCATGAAAACACTCCTACAGACATCACACATGGGACGGTTTAGTAAGCAAGAATTGTTGTAGTTATATTGTATGAAAAAAGTAGGGGCTTATAGTTAGCTTATTAGCTAACGACGCTAGTTTTTTTTTATATTACGATAGCACATGCAAATATGCATGAAAACACTCCTACAGACATCACACTAGTAATGGTTTAGTACGTAAGAATTATTTTAGTTACATTGTAAAACTTACAAACGTTGTTTGGAGGGATGAATGAAGAATCCCTATGTGTAGTTACGCTATGGATGGCTAGAAGAACGGCAGTCCGGTTGAAGGAAAAAATTATATTAATAATGACAGGACACTGAAGAAAGATACAATTATTTTTATCGATACTGTCACCCAGGAAAAATCCATAAATTAGCCGCTCCGTTTTATAAGTCGCAGGGTTCAAAGTGTAGGAAAAAAGTAGGGGCTCATAGTTAGCATATCAGCTAATGCTAACAACACTATCTTTGCTACATTTTGATAGCACATACAAATATGCATGAAAACAGTCCTACAGACATCACACATGGGACGGTTTAGTAAGCAAGATTTTTTTTTTGTTGTATGAAAAAAGTAGGGGCTTATAGTTAGCTTATTAGCTAACAACGCTAGTTTTTTTTTATATTACGATATCACATACAAATATGCATGAAAACACTCCTACAGACATCACACTAGTAATGGTTTAGTAAGCAAGAATTATTTTAGTTACATTGTAAAACTTACAAACGTTGTTTGGAGGGATGAACGAAGAATCCCTATGTGTAGTTACGCTATGGATGGCTAGAAGAACGGCAGTCCGGTTGAAGGAAAAAATTATATTAATAATGAAAGGACACTGAAGAAAAATACAATTATTTTTATCAATACCGTCAGCAAGGAAAAATCCATAAATTATCCGCTCCGTTTTATAAGCCGCAGGGTTCAAAGTGTAGGGAAAAAAATAGGGGCTCATAGTTAGCATATCAGCTAATGCTAACAACGCTATCTTTGCTACATTTTGATAGCACGTACAAATATGCATGAAAAAACTCCTACGGACATCACACATGGGACGGTTTAGTAAGCAAGAATTGTTGTAGTTATATTGTATGAAAAAAGTAGGGGCTTATAGTTAGCTTATTAGCTAACGACGCTAGTTTTTTTTTTATATTACGATAGCACATGCAAATATGCATGAAAACACTCCTACAGACATCACACTAGTAATGGTTTAGTACGTAATAATTATTTTAGTTACATTGTAAAACTTATAAACACTGTTTGGAAGAACGAATGAAGATTCCATACAAGTAGAAACGCTATGGACGGATCTGCACTTGTACTTCCGGTTGAAAGCACCTAAAAGGAAGAGCAGTGTATAGCACAAACAACAACACACCTCTTCAGTGTATCTGCATGTAAAAACTAATTTAATCTAATTTGACTTGTTCTAAGCCGCAGGGTTCGAAGCGCAGGGGGAAAAAAAGTAGCGGCTTATAGCCCGGAATGTACGGTAGTTGCTTTTCTTAAATAATGACCCTTTCCAGAACCCAGGCAGGAACTTATAACCCAGAACTAGAAGTAAATGCTACATGAAAGAAGTGCTCGCTTCTGTTTGCTTGTTCTTATCTTTTGTCCCGAGAAAAGCCCGGAAGAATGAGTTTCTGGTCTCTTGCAGTGCTCCAAGTCCTGTGACGCGGGTCTCCAAACGCGAGAGCTGCGCTGTGGGGAGAAAGACTTCCAGGGAGGGTAAGAACTGCTGGCTAAAACCTTATTTGGTCCTACAAAAAAAAACAAACCTTGCAGTCCAGATAAGCAAAAGGTTGCTGTGCAGGTTTGTGGAGTTTCCCCTGAGAAGGTGCAGGAATCTGCCCAAACCCGCCGTGGATCTTCAGCAGGTCTGCAACCCAGGTCCGTGTCCTGAGCTGCCTCGGGTCTTGGCGGGCAGGAACGCCCCGGGTGCTGTGGCGTCGGGCTGGTACTCATCTCCGTGGCAACAGGTACCAATGAAGCAAGTGTGGGATTTTAGAGACGTTAGCGATTAATAATAATAAAAATACTGTGATGAGGTGGCGACTTGTCCCGGGTTTACACTGCCTTCCGCCCGAAACGCAGCTGAGCTAGGCTCCAGCAACCCCCCGCTATCCCGAAAGGGACAAGCAGTAGAGAATGGATGGATAATAATAATAATAATAATAAAATAGCAGTAATACATGATTTTTGGGTGTATAATCTTATTGTGTGAATGTTCTGACATTCACAAAATAATAATAGTAATAATAATAATAATAATAATAACAATAATGATAATAATAATAATAATAGTAAATATTTTTGGTGTGGAATCTTATATGTGTGAATGTTTGGACATTCATACAACAAAAATAATAATAATGACAATAATAATAATAATAATAATACATTATTTTTTGTTGTATAATCTTGTTGCGTGAATTTTTTGACATGCACACAATAATAATAATAACAATAATAATAATACAAATAACAATGATTTTTTTGGTGTGGGATCTGCTTTGACATTCACACAATAATAATAATGAAATAATAATAGTAATAATAATACATGTTTTTTGGTGTATAATCTTATTGTGTGAATGTTTTGACATTCACACAATAATAATAATAATAACAAAAATAATAATGATAAAAACACAATTTTTTTGGTATTTAATCTGCATGGACATTCCCACAATAATAATAATAAAATATTTGTTGGTGTATGATCTTATTGTGTGAATGTTTTGACATGCACACAATAATAACAATAACAATAATAATACTAATAATAAAAATAATAATAATAACAATAATAAATACATATTTTTTGGTGTGGAATCTTATATGTGTGAATGCTTGGACATTCACACAACATTAATAATAATAATAATAACAATGAATTATTTGTTTGTGTATAATCTTATCGTGTGAATTTTTGGACATTCGCACAATAATAATAATAATAATAATAATAATAATGATAAATACATTATTTTTTTGGTGTGGAATCTGCTTGGACATTCACACAACAATAATAATAGTAATAATAATGATAATAAAAATAATGATAATAATAAATTCTTTTTTGAAGTATAATCTTATTGTGTGAATGTTTTGACATTCACAAAATAATAACAGTAACAATAATAATGTTAATAATAATAAAAATAATAATGATAAAACTAAATGTTTTGGGTATGTAATCTGCTTGGACATTCACACAATAATAATAATAATAAAATATGTTTTGGTGTATAATCTTGTGTGAATGTTTTGACATGCACATGATAATAATAATAACAATACTACTACTACTATTACCAATACTACTACTACTAATAATAATAAATACATATTTTTGGTGTGGAATCTTGTATGTGTGAATGCTTGGACATTCACACAACAACAACAATAATAATTATAATAATAATAATAATAATAATAATAATGAATGATTTTTTTGGTGTATAATCTTATTGTGTGATAATAATAATCATCCATCCATCCATTTATTACCGCTTATTCCCTTTGGGGTCACGGGGGGTGCTGGCGCCTATCTCAGCTACAATCGGGCGGAGGGCGGTGTACACCCTGGACAATAGTAATAATAACAATATTATTAATAATAATGCAAATAATAATGATAAATACATTCTTTTTGGTGTGGAATCTGCTTGGACATTCACACAATAATAATAATAATAATAATAATAATAATAATAATAATAATACATGATTTGTTGGTGTATAATCTTATTGTGTAAAGGTTTTGACATTCACACAATAATAATAGCAACAATAATGATATTAATACTAATAAAAATAATAATGACAAATACATAATTTTTTTGTTATGGAATCTGTTTGCACATTCACACAATAATAATAAAATATTTTTTGATGTATAATCTTCTTGTGTGAATGTTTTGACATGCACACAGTTATAATAATAATAATAATAATAATAATAATAATAATAGTACTAAAATAATAATACTAATAATAAATACATATTTTTTGGTGTGGGATCTTTAATGTGTGAATGCTTGGACGTTCACACAATAATAATAATAATAATAATAATAATAACAATAATAATAAATGATTCTTTGGTGTATAATTTTATTGTGTGAATGTTTTGACATTCACACAATAATAATAGTAACAATAATAATATTAATAATAATAAGAATAATAATTATAAATATTTTTTTGCAATGGAATCTGCTTGGACATTCACACAATAATAATAATAATAATAATAATAATAAAAATATTTCTTGTTGTTTAATATTATTGTGTGAATGTTTTGACATTCACACAATGATAATAATAATAATAATAATAATAATAATGATAAATACATACTTTTTTGGTGTGGAACCTGCTTGGACATTCACACAGTAATAACAAAAATAATAATAATAATAATAATAATAAATAGAAATGTTTTTGGTATGGAATCTTATATGTGTGAATGTTTAGACATTCACACAATAATAGACAAATATTCTTTCAAATGCAATAAACTTGCATTTCTCGTATATTTTAACATCGTAATCTGAATGTAAACGTTTAAATATCCAAGTTGAATATTACAAACAAATAAAAACAATGAAAAAATACTTGATTTGTCAGCAATGTGTTGCACTTGAATACAAATTACAACCAATAAAATAGCTTAAGGAGGGCATTGGGGGCGGGGCCTAAATGACACGACGCTAACAATACATAAATAGTCTGAATAAAGTTTAGACCAACAAAGTTGCACTTGAATATTGAACAAGTTGGCGGAGGTGGAGTTGCACGCAACTTTACTGGCAATCAAGTGGAGACATTTTGAAACTAATTTAACAAAAATAAACACTACAGTTTAAAAAGATGTAACAACTTTAATAGTCTGACCTGTATAATGCTAACTCATTCTCGCTATCTTGCGGTTAACATACGTAAAACAGGACAGTGGTATTTGATCATTCTCTGCTAATTGTAGGACCCAAATGCAAACAACCTTCCCTAGTCATGGTGCCAAAAAAAACAACACAAAAAGTCAACACACACTCATTCTCGCCATCTTGCGGTTAACATACGTAAAACAGGATGGCGTTTTTTGATCATTCTCTGCTAATTGTAGGACTCAATGCAAACAACCTTCCCTAGTCATGGTGCCAAAAAAAACCAACACAAAAAGTCAACACACCCTCATTCTCGCCATCTTGCGATTAACATACGTAAAACAGGATGGTGGTTTTTGATCATTCTCTGCTAATTGTAGGACCCAATGCAAACAACCTTCCCTAGTCATGGTGCCAAAAAAAACAACACAAAAAGTCAACACAGACTCATTCTCGCCATCTTGCGGTTAACATACGTAAAACAGGATGGCGGTTTTTGATCATTCTCTGCTAATTGTAGGACTCAATGCAAACAACCTTCCCTAGTCATGGTGCCAAAAAAAAACAACACAAAAAGTCAACACAGACTCATTCTCGCCATCTTGCGGTTAACATACGTAAAACAGGATGGTGGTTTTTGATCATTCTCTGCTAATTGTAGGACTCAATGCAAACAATCTTCCCTAGTCATGGTGCCAAAAAAACAACACAAAAAGTAAACACACACTCATCTTCGCCATCTTGCGGTTAACATACGTAAAACAGGATGGTGGTTTTTGATCATTCTCTGCTAATTGTAGGACTCAATGCAAACAACCTTCCCTAGTCATGGTGCCAAAAAAAAACAACACAAAAAGTCAACACAAACTCATTCTCGCCATCTTGCGGTTAACATACGTAAAACAGGATGGTGGTTTTTGATCATTCTCTGCTAATTGTAGGACTCAATGCAAACAACCTTCCCTAGTCATGGTGCCAAAAAAACAACACAAAAAGTCAACACACACTCATCTTCGCCATCTTGCGGTTAACATACGTAAAACAGGATGGTGGTTTTTGATCATTCTCTGCTAATTGTAGGACTCAATGCAAACAACCTTCCCTAGTCATGTTGCCAAAAAAAACAACACAAAAAGTCAACACACACTCATTCTCGCCATCTTGCGGTTAACATACGTAAAACAGGATGCTGGTTTTTGATCATTCTCTGCTAATTGTAGGACTCAATGCAAACAACCTTCCCTAGTCATGGTGCCAAAAAAAAACAACACAAAAAGTCAACACACACTCATTCTCGCCATCTTGCGGTTAACATACGTAAAACAGGATGGCGGTTTTTGATCATTCTCTGCTAATTATAGGACTCAATGCAAACAACCTTCCCTAGTCATGTTGCCAAAAAAAACAACACAAAAAGTCAACACACTCATTCTAGCCATCTTGCGGTTAACATACGTAAAACAGGATGGTGGTTTTTGATCATTCTCTGCTAATTGTAGGACCCAATGCAAACAACCTTCCCTAGTCATGGTGCCAAAAAAAACAACACAACACAAAAAGTCAACACACACTCATTCTCGCCATCTTGCGGTTAACATACGTAAAACAGGATGGCGTTTTTTGATCATTCTCTGCTAATTGTAGGACTCAATGCAAACAACCTTCCCTAGTCATGGTGCCAAAAAAAACAACACAAAAAGTCAACACAGACTCATTCTCGCCATCTTGCGGTTAACATACGTAAAACAGGATGGTGGTTTTTGATCATTCTCTGCTAATTGTAGGACCCAATGCAAACAACCTTCCCTAGTCATGGTGCCAAAAAAAACAACACAAAAAGTCAACACACACTCATTCTCGCCATCTTGCGGTTAACATACATAAAACAGGATGGCGTTTTTTGATCATTCTCTGCTAATTGTAGGACTCAATGCAAACAACCTTCCCTAGTCATGGTGCCAAAAAAAACAACACAAAAAGTCAACACACACTCATTCTCGCCATCTTGCGGTTAACATACGTAAAACAGGATGGCGGTTTTTGATCATTCTCTGCTAATTGTAGGACTCAATGCAAACAACCTTCCCTAGTCATGGTGCCAAAAAAACAACACAAAAAGTCAACACACACTCATCTTCGCCATCTTGCGGTTAACATACGTAAAACAGGATGGTGGTTTTTGATCATTCTCTGCTAATTGTAGGACTCAATGCAAACAACCTTCCCTAGTCATGTTGCCAAAAAAAACAACACAAAAAGTCAACACACACTCATTCTCGCCATCTTGCGGTTAACATACGTAAAACAGGATGGTGGTTTTTGATCATTCTCTGCTAATTGTAGGACTCAATGCAAACAACCTTCCCTAGTCATGTTGCCAAAAAAAACAACACAAAAAGTCAACACAGACTCATTCTCGCCATCTTGCGGTTAACATACGTAAAACAGGATGGTGGTTTTTGATCATTCTCTGCTAATTGTAGGACTCAATGCAAACCCCCTTCCCTAGTCATGGTGCCAAAAAAAACAACACAAAAAGTCAACACACACTCATTCTCGCCATCTTGCGGTTAACATACGTAAAACAGGATGGTGGTTTTTGATCATTCTCTGCTAATTGTAGGACTCAATGCAAACAACCTTCCCTAGTCATGTTGCCAAAAAAAACAACACAAAAAGTCAACACATACTCATTCTCGCCATCTTGCGGTTAACATACGTAAAACAGGATGGTGGTTTTTGATCATTCTCTGCTAATTGTAGGACTCAATGCAAACAACCTTCCCTAGTCATGGTGCCAAAAAAAACAACACAAAAAGTCAACACAGACTCATCCTCGCCATCTTGCGGTTAACATACGTAAAACAGGATGGTGTTTTTTGATCATTCTCTACTAATTATAGGACTCAATGCAAACAACCTTCCCTAGTCATGTTGCCAAAAAAAACAACACAAAAAGTCAACACACACTCATTCTCGCCATCTTGCGGTTAACATACGTAAAACAGGATGGTGGTTTTTGATCATTCTCTGCTAATTATAGGACTCAATGCAAACAACCTTCCCTAGTCATGGTGCCAAAAAAACAACACAAAAAGTCAACACACACTCATCTTCGCCATCTTGCGGTTAACATACGTAAAACAGGATGGTGGTTTTTGATCATTCTCTGCTAATTGTAGGACTCAATGCAAACAACCTTCCCTAGTCATGTTGCCAAAAAAAACAACACAAAAAGTCAACACACACTCATTCTCGCCATCTTGCGGTTAACATACGTAAAACAGGATGGTGGTTTTTGATCATTCTCTGCTAATTGTAGGACTCAATGCAAACAACCTTCCCTAGTCATGGTGCCAAAAAAAACCAACACAAAAAGTCAACACACACTCATTCTCGCCATCTTGCGGTTAACATACGTAAAACAGGATGGTGGTTTTTGATCATTCTCTGCTAATTGTAGGACTCAATGCAAACAACCTTCCCTAGTCATGGTGCCAAAAAAACAACACAAAAAGTCAACACACACTCATCTTCGCCATCTTGCGATTAACATACGTAAAACAGGATGGTGGTTTTTGATCATTCTCTGCTAATTGTAGGACCCAATGCAAACAACCTTCCCTAGTCATGGTGCCAAAAAAAACAACACAAAAAGTCAACACAGACTCATTCTCGCCATCTTGCGGTTAACATACGTAAAACAAGGATGGCGGTTTTTGATCATTCTCTGCCAATTATAGGACTCAATGCAAACAACCTTCCCTAGTCATGTTGCCAAAAAAAACAACACAAAAAGTCAACACACACTCATTCTCGCCATCTTGCGGTTAACATACGTAAAACAGGATGGCGGTTTTAGATCATTCTCTGCTAATTGTAGGACTCAATGCAAACAACCTTCCCTAGTCATGTTGCCAAAAAAAACAACACAAAAAGTCAACACACACTCATTCTCGCCATCTTGCGGTTAACATACGTAAAACAGGATGGCGGTTTTTGATCATTCTCTGCTAATTGTAGGACTCAATGCAAACAACCTTCCCTAGTCATATTGCCAAGAAAAACAACACAAAAAGTCAACACACACTCATCTTCGCCATCTTGCGATTAACATACGTAAAACAGGATGGTGGTTTTTGATCATTCTCTGCTAATTGTAGGACCCAATGCAAACAACCTTCCCTAGTCATGGTGCCAAAAAAAACAACACAAAAAGTCAACACAGACTCATTCTCGCCATCTTGCGGTTAACATACGTAAAACAAGGATGGCGGTTTTTGATCATTCTCTGCCAATTATAGGACTCAATGCAAACAACCTTCCCTAGTCATGTTGCCAAAAAAAACAACACAAAAAGTCAACACACACTCATTCTCGCCATCTTGCGGTTAACATACGTAAAACAGGATGGCGGTTTTAGATCATTCTCTGCTAATTGTAGGACTCAATGCAAACAACCTTCCCTAGTCATGTTGCCAAAAAAAACAACACAAAAAGTCAACACACACTCATTCTCGCCATCTTGCGGTTAACATACGTAAAACAGGATGGCGGTTTTTGATCATTCTCTGCTAATTGTAGGACTCAATGCAAACAACCTTCCCTAGTCATATTGCCAAAAAAAACAACACAAAAAGTCAACTCACACTCATTCTCGCCATCTTGCGGTTAACATACGTAAAACAGGATGGTGGTTTTTGATCATTCTCTGCTAATTGTAGGACTCAATGCAAACAACCTTCCCTAGTCATGGTGCCAAAAAAAAACAACACAAAAAGTCAACACACACTCATTCTCGCCATCTTGCGGTTAACATACGTAAAACAGGATGGCGGTTTTTGATCATTCTCTGCTAATTGTAGGACTCAATGCAAACAACCTTCCCTAGTCATATTGCCAAAAAAAACAACACAAAAAGTCAACTCACACTCATTCTCGCCATCTTGCGGTTAACATACGTAAAACAGGATGGTGGTTTTTGATCATTCTCTGCTAATTGTAGGACTCAATGCAAACAACCTTCCCTAGTCATGGTGCCAAAAAAAAACAACACAAAAAGTCAACACACACTCATTCTCGCCATCTTGCGGTTAACATACGTAAAACAGGATGGCGGTTTTTGATCATTCTCTGCTAATTGTAGGACTCAATGCAAACCCCCTTCCCTAGTCATGGTGCCAAAAAAAACAACACAAAAAGTCAACACACACTCATTCTCGCCATCTTGCGGTTAACATACGTAAAACAGGATGGTGGTTTTTGATCATTCTCTGCTAATTGTAGGACTCAATGCAAACAACCTTTCCTAGTCACGGTGCCAAAAAAACAACTACACAAAAAGTCAACACACATGGTCAAACAATACACAACCTGCTCACTGAACTTTGTGACTATCATAAAAATAAAACATCCAAGCACCATAAAAGAAAAAAAAAATAAACCCATTACAGTGCATGATGGGAAAAATGCAAAACACTCTCGACACTTGATCTTGATATTTCTGATTAATTACAAACTTTAAGGAGGTCGTCACAGAAGTAAACACAGTGATATTCAACTATATTCATTAATAATTACATATATATATTATAATTATAATTATATATATATATATTATATTAATAAACAAGTATATGGCCTGTTATGCAAACTAGCCGATGATGTCATCAAAAGCCCCTCCTCCCCCTCAGTGTTCCGTGTCGTGCGGCGGCGGCGTCCATTCCCGCAGCGTCCAGTGTCTACGCCAGGGTCGTCCGGCGTCCGGCTGCCTCCCGCAACTGCGGCCCCTCACCTCCAAGGCGTGCAACACTCAATTCTGTCCCGCCGCCTCGCCGCCGCACCAACCTCACCAGAACCGGATCCCAGCCGACGGATCGACTCCGAGAGGTAGAAACTTAGCTTTAAAGCTTCATTTAGTCACAGCTTGATTGATTATTTATTTTTATGACAGCTTCAGGAATCAGTGGAGTGTTTTTGATACATTTTAAGGCTCCTTGCATTATTTTAAGATGTGTAGTGAAGCCTTTTTTTTTTTTTTTTTTTTTTTTTACAAAGCTTCTGTGAAGTGGTGGGCAAGACAATCAATTTAAAAAAATGTTTCACCATTTTTTTAAGGGGGGAAAAAGGTCAAAAATAATCTATCCATTACTGAAGATATCATATTAAATAATATACACACAAGTATATGAATGAGAAGACATATTGAACTGTTTAGATAGGTTTAAAAATCAGCAAAATATTTTTGAATAATTTTAAAGCTCTTTGCATTATTTTAGGATGTGTAGTGAAGCCTTTTTCTGTTTTTTTTTTTTTTCATCCAACTTTATCCAGTACAATATGGATTGTTTATTTACTGTCTTAAAACAAATGTTTGACCATTTTTTTAGGAGAAAAAAAAGGTAATAAAAAATAAAATCCATCCATTACTGAGAAGTATCATCTTAAATGATATATATATAAAATATATGAATGAGAAAGCATATTGAACTGTTTGAGATAGGTTTAAAACTCAGAAAAGTATTTTTGAATCATTTTAATGCTCTATGCATTATTTTAAGATGAGGAGTGAAGCCTTTTTTTTTATTTTTTTTATTTTATTTTTATTTTTACAAAGCTTCTGTGAAGTTGTGGGCAAGACAATCTATATCAGGGCTGTCAAAACCTCATTCAATAAAAGATGGATTGTTTATTTACTGTATTAAAAAAAATGTTTTACCATTTTTTTAGGGAAAAAAGGTTAAAAGAAAAATCCATCCATTACTGAAGATATCATATTAAATAATATACATAACAGTATATGAAGGAAAAGACATATTGAACTGTTTGAGATGGGTTTAAAAATCAGTAAAATATTTTTTAATAATTTTAGGCTGTTTGCATTATTTTAAGATGTGTACTAAAGCTTTTTTATTTGTTTTATTTAATTTTTTTTACAAATGTTCTGTGAAGTTGTGGGCAAGACAATCTATAGCAGGGCTGTCAAAACTTCATGCAGTAAAAGATGGATTGTTTATTTACTGTATTAAAAAATATATATATATCAAAACTTTTTTTTAGGGAAAAAAGGTAAAAAAAAAATCCATCCATAACTGAAGATTTAACATTAAATAATATCTATCTAAAAAAATATAAATGAGAAGACATAATTCACTGTTTGAGATAGTTTTAAAAATCAGCATAGTATTTTTGAATAATTTTAAGGCTTTTTGCATTATTTTAAGATGTGTAGTGAAGCCTTTTTTTGTTCTTTTTTTTTTTTTACAAAGCTTCTGTGAAGTTGTGTGCAAGACAATCTATAACAGGGCTGTCCAAACTCCATGCAGTAAAAGATGGATTGTTTATTTACTGTAATAAAAAACAAATCTTTTACCATTTTTTAAGGGGAAAAAAGGTAAAAAAAAAATCGAACCATTACTGAAGATATCATATTAAATAATATACATAAAAGTATGTGAATGAGAAGACATGCTGAACTGTTTGAGATAGCTTTAAAAATCAGTAAAATATTTTTTAATAATTTTAGGCTGTTTGCATTATTTCAAGATGTGTACTAAAGCCTTTTTATTTTTTTTTATTTTTTATTTTTTTACAAAGCTTCTGTGAAGTTGTGGGCAAGACAATCTAAAGCAGGGCTGTCTGAACTGTTTACTTACTGTAATAAAAATGGATTGTTTATTTACTGTATTATTATTTTTTTTTTACCATTTTTGTTAGGGGGAAAAAAGGTAAAAACAAATCCATCCATTACTGAAGATATCATATCAAATAATATACATAAAAGTATGTGAATGAGAAGACATATTGAATAGTTTAAAAAAATAATTTTAAGGCTCTTTGCTTTATTTTAAGATGTGTAGTGAAGCCTTTTTTTTTTTTTTTAGCCGTTAGCTTCTTTCAATGCTAACGTGCTAATTGTCGCCCTCCAGGCGAGGCCGCCTGCTCAGACCACTTCAGCTGGTGCCACCTGGTCCCCCGGCACGGCGTGTGCGGACACAAGTTCTACGGGGAGCAGTGCTGCAGTTCCTGCACCGGCAGGAGGTCCTAGAGGGACCCTAAACCCACCACCCCCACCCCCCGCCCCTCGGAACACGTGGAACGTGTTCTTCCTTCCTGGAGTACTTGACTGAAGAAGCCAGTGAAGAAGCGCCGCGGAGTTCGGGAAAAGACGACGGCGGCCGCCCCGCTCGGAACAAAACCGCCTCCGGAGGAGTGTGGCGTTTACTGTCTGTCGGACATTTGAGCGCTTTCTTTTGTTGTTGTTGTTGTTGTTGTTGTTGTTGCCACAAGCCATCGTCTGCTCGGAAGTCTTCCTCTAACTTATATGGGATCCAACATGTGGATCTTCTCCTGCATGGTGTCGTTTCCTGCTGCCGGAACATTCCACGCTTGTAATCTGTCCTCCGTGGCTTTGATAATACAGCTTGATCAAGAGCGAGACCTCTGTTTGTTTTGTTTTGAGAAAAATCTCCATCGTTTCTCTTGATTTTTAGATCCGCACACCTTGGTGGCTGCTAAGGTCTCGTACGGCACAGGTGTGGGGACGCTTGGTCCAAACCAGGGGTGTCAAACTCAAATACAGAGTGGGACAACATTTTAAACGGAACAAATTAACCTTTTAATAGGGACCCAAACAAGTTTTGCATGAAATATTGAACAAGCATGGCTTATATAACTTTAGTGACATGCAAAATCCAGTTTCAAGTAATAATAATAATTAAAGCTGCAAGCAGCGTTGGTCGGGTCCGCCTTTGGCCGATGCCAAGCCCTGGTCTAAGTCAGACCTACATAGAGGTCTTTGTTTCATGTCTCTACGACATTCCTAACAGAAGTTACAAGCAGTTTTGTCTGGGTTTTTTCCTAGGGGGCGCTGGAGCGCAATTTTGACTTTTGGGGTTTGTTTTTTTATTAGAAGGCAATTTTCGCCAGTCCTGATGTGTGTGTAAAATTTGGTGAGTTTTGAAGCATGTTAAGGGGGTCAAATTACAGATCAGCGTTTCTGGATGTTGTTGATAAATGGCTTTCGCTTTGCATAGTAGAGCTTTAACTTGCACTTTGAAGCATTTTAAGGGGTCTTATTACAGTTCAAATAGGCAAAAAAGACATTTTTTAGGAAACTTTGCGCAGGGTTTCTTTGAAGGTGCGTTAAATCAAAACCGGAGCAGTAATCAAAACTTTGTTGGATAGTTTTAATCAAAAGGGTTCAATCTCTCTCCTGTGCGAGTTTGAAGCCGAAACAACAAACGCACTCGGAGGAGTTTACGTTTGAAAAAGGTGACGGGTTTTTACAAAACTTTTATTTTGAAGGGGTAATTTTTAACTTCCCGTTGATTTTTGCCGAAGGATGTCAATCATCTAAATGTAGGTCTAAGTGAGACCTACATAGACGTTTTTGTTTCATGTCTTTCCGGCATTCCTACTGGAAGTTACAAGCAATTTTGTTTGTGTTTTCTTCCTAGAAGCAGTTTTTGCTGTGTTTTATTCAAAAATTGCGCTAGAGCGCATTTTTTAATTTTCGGGTTTAGTTTTTTCATTAGATCGCAATTTCTGCCAGTACTGACGTGTGTGCCAAATTTGGTGAGTTTGGAAGCATTTTAAGAGGGTCAAATTACAGTTCAAAGAGGCAAAAATAGCATTTTTTTGCGAAAATTTTGTATGGAAGGGGTTTTGGCCAACTTTTTGTTGATTTTTGCCCGAGAAAGTAAAATGATGAATTGTAGGTCTTAGTCAGTTCTACATAGAAGTTTTTGTTTCATGTCTCTACGACATTCCTAACGAAAGTTATGAGCAGTCTGTTGTTGTTTTTTTTCCTAGGGGGCGCTAGCGCGCAATTTTCATTTTTGGGGTTTGGTTGCTTAATAACTTGGGAAGGTTTGCTATACCGACGTGTGTGTCAAATTTGGTGAGTTTTGAAGCATGTTAAGGGGGTCAAACTAGGGTGCGAAGGTGCGGAATAATAATAAAACACAGCAGTTTCAATAGGGTCCTTGGCCCATTGCCAAAGGACTCCACAGGAGTCCTTTGGCAATGGGCCTTTTTCAAACGTAAACTCCTCCGAGTGCGTTTCGGCTTCAAACTCACACAGGAGAGAGATTGAACCCTTTTGATTAAAACTATCCAACAAAGTTTTGATTACTGCTCCGGTTTTGATTTTACGCGCCTTCAAAGAACCCCTGCGCAAAGTTTCCTAAAAAATGTCATTTTTGCCTCTTTGAACTGTAATTTGACCCACTTAAAATGCTTCAAAGTGCAAGTTAAAGCTCTACTATGCAAATCGAAAGCCATTTATCAACAACATCCAGAAACGCTGATCTGTAATTTGACCCACATAACATGCTTCAAAACTCACCAAATTTTACACACACATCAGGACTGGCGAAAATTGCCATCTAATAAAAAACCAAACCTCAAAAGTCAAAATTGCGCTTTAGCGCCCCCTAGGAAAAAACCTAGACAAAACTGCTTGTAACTTCTGTTAGGAATGTCGTAGAGACATGAAACAAAGACCTCTATGTAGGTCTGACTTAGACCAGGGCTTGGCAGCGGCCAATGGCGGACCCGACCAACGCTGCTTGCAGCTTTAATTATCGTTGTCAATCATGTATCTTTCTAAAGTTAAAAAATACTGAATAAATGTTTTAAAGAAAGTAATACTAAGTGAACATTTATTTTTGGCCTTAAAAATAAACCTTTTACCAAGTACTATAATTAAATTGACTAAGTCATCCTTGTCAATAAACTCTCCTAAAATAACAGAAACTACATCAAGCTTCATAAACAAACAAATCCTTGAACACATTTTTTCAACTTCCACCCAAAAGGAAGACACGATATGACAATACCAAAACAAATGCAGGGTGGATTCAGACTCCTGACAGCAAAAACGTTGTTTATACGGCCACCCTCAGTGTGACCTGTATGGCTGTTGACCAAGTATGCCTTGCATTCACTTGTGCGTGTGTGTAAAAGCCACAAATATTATGTGACACGCTGCTAGTATGGAGGAAAAGCGGACGTGACGACAGGTTGTAGAGAACGCTAAAGGCAGTGCCTTAAATGCACGCCCCCAATATAGTTGTCCAGGTGGAAATCGGTAGAAATTCGGGAGAATGGTTGCCCCGGGAGATTTTCGGGAGGGGCACTGAACTTCGGGAGTCTACCGGGAAAATTAGGAGGGTTAATGCTCTCCTCATATTCCCAACTTTGACCAAAGCGTCACTCGCTATGTCGAGTGGCACTCTCTGTCATTTCCAGCAGACCGCATTGCAAAATGATCAGAATCATCCAGAATCGGGTTCTAACCAGCCGACTAAAAGGTGTTAACTTCTTCTACCAGCGGCTATTTGGTCCATTTTCTCACGGGCCGTGTTTACCAGAGTGTCGGGGGCCACAATTAGGTTTTAAGCACTAAGTTGAGTGGAAGGTCCAAACAATACGAGACAAGTCGGAGAACCACGTTCTTACGACCTCGGTTTGTCTTTGCTGCGTTTGATTCATCAGCGTAAAGCATGTTGTGTCCCACCCTCCTCCTCCTCCTCCTCCTGGGGGACACGTTTCATGACATCAATGTATTCATGCCAACCCCCCCCCCCCCCCCACACACACACACACACACACACGCCTTTGAAATGACACACTGCTTTAAAGGTGCCACAAAGACAGAGGATGCTCTTATTGGCTGGGCAGTTGATTAAACGGCCACCAGAGGGCACTGTTTACCCACTCATTCCAAAGAGATCCTCTTGGGCTTTTTTTTCCTGGGTTTTTCAAGGCAGCACAAGAAGATAATAAAACACAATAAAACCCAACGAAACACGATAAAGCACAGCGAAACACATCGGAACGCAGTAAAACATGTATGACAGGCCGTAAATGTGTGCAAAATACTCCAAAACAAACAAACTGTGACCAGTAAAACCTTTATTCACAGAACTCTAACCTTCAAATGCAGACATAGATTAGCCTAACTTTGAAACCCGAATCATAAAAATGAAGATTAATCTGAGAGTTTAGACTTTGGTTTAAAACCTAGCGAGTGAAAAGCTGGTTCGATTCCCTCGCGGATGCGTCAAAACGAAGAACACAACAAAGGTAGGGTCTGACAAATGTATTAACAAAAGGAGAGCTCTGAACAGAAACACTGGAGCTAATAAAAAGGGAAACAAAAGACGCTAGCGTGAGAGATGGGAAATATAAAGAACTAAGACTTGGCACGAAGGCACAAAAGTAAAAACAAGGAGGCTTAGCTAATGAGCTAGCGAGAAAAACATACCTGACGCTACGTTGCGTGAGAGCAAGCTATGAAACCAGAAAGAATAAATAAAGAAGGCTGGCTTATATAGTAGGGTGATAATTAGTAGTAGGTGTGCAGGGACCAAGACTAGCAGGTGGACTGATGAGTACCATGGTGGCGGACTAAACAGGAAGTGGGTCAGAAAGAGAATCAAACAAAGATGGAAAAATAAACATCCGAGTCACGGATCGCAACAGTGAGATCAGGAGACTCCAACATGTTGGTTCCGCAACCCATCTTTTTGCTCATCAATTAAAGATTAATTAATCATCAAGCTTCTCATAGAAGACACAGTTCTTTACAGACTTAAAAACAAAACTTGGTTAACCCTCCTAGGAAGCGAGGTCTACGTCACCAGAAGCGTCACACTTCCAACTTTGGGAGTTAGCTTAAGTGCTAAAGATGTACTCCCGTCGTCTCGAAGTTGTACGATACTGAATTTTTCTTGTCCCTAGAAGACTGAAACATGAAAATATTCAGCTTTAAACCCGAAACTTAGTTTGAAACCATATTTCAGAACCCAAATTCTGAACTGTAATTTGAAACCCTATCCTTAACTTGACCATCTGACTAATTAGAAACCGTAACCGGATACACTCATTTAAGACCTAAACCCCAATTTTGAACCCCAATTTCTGACCCTAACCCTAATGTGACCCCCAAACTAATTTGTAAACTTATTAAGAAATCTCAAAATTGAACCCTGAATAGAACACCCAATTCTAATTTTAAACTCCAAATTAAAACTGCAACCCTCATTTCAACCTCAAACTTTAGTTTGAAATCCAGACTGGAAACCTTCTTTTAAAACCCCAACCCTAATTTTAAACACTAAATTCAAACCTTCAACTTAGTTTGAAACCCTATTTAAAAACCCAAATTCTGAAGTCTAATTTGAAACCCTAACCTTAATTTGACCATCTGACTAATTAAAAACCATCCTTTAAGACCTAAACCCCAATTTTGAACCCCAATTTCAGACCCTAACCCTAACTAATTCATAAACCTATTAAGTAATCTCAAATTTGAAGCCTGAATGGAACACACCATTTTGATTTTAAACTCCAAATTAAAACTGCAACCCTCATTTGAACTTCAAAATTTAGTTTGAAATCCCGACTGGAAACCTAATTTTAAACAATAATTTCAAACCCTAAAATCAGTTTGAAAGACTATTTCAAAATCCAATTTCTGAACTTTAATTTGAAACCCTATCCTTAAATTGACCATCTAACTAATTAGAAACTGTAACTGGAAACAGTCATTTAAGACCTAAACCCCAATTTTTAACCCCAATTTCAGACCCTAAACTAATTAGACCCCCTAACTGATTTGTAAACATACTAAGAAATCTCAAATTTGAACCTT
Source organism: Nerophis ophidion (assembly GCF_033978795.1). Classification (NCBI taxonomy): domain Eukaryota; kingdom Metazoa; phylum Chordata; class Actinopteri; order Syngnathiformes; family Syngnathidae; genus Nerophis; species Nerophis ophidion. The sequence continues at coordinate 82,981,330 of NC_084612.1, read as the reverse complement.
GAATGGAGCACTCAATTTTAATTTTAAACTGCAAATTAAAACTGCAACCCTCATTTGAACCTCAAACTTTAGTTTGAAATCCTGACCGGAAATCTTACAAAACCCCAACCCTGATTTTAAACACTCATTTCAAACCCTAAAATTTGTTTCAAACCCTATTTCAAAACCCAAATTCTGAACTGTAATTTGAAACCCTAACCTTAATTAGACCATCCGACTAAATAGAAAACCGTAACCGGAAACACTCATTTAAGACCTAAACCCCAATTTTGAACCGCAATTTCAGACCCTAAACCTAATTACACCCCCTTATTAAGAAATTTCAAATCTGAATGGAGCACCCAATTCAAATTTTAAACTCCAAATTAAAACTGCAACCTTCATTTGAACCTCAAACCTTTAGTTTGAAAACCCAACCGGAAACCCTCTTCCAAAACCCCAACCCTAACATTGAAGAATAATTTCAAACTTTCAACTTTGTTTGAAACCCTATTTCAAAACTCTTGAATTTGAAACCCTAACCTTAATTTGACCATCCGACTAATTTAAAACCCCAACCGGAAACCCTAATTTTAAAACATAAACCCTAATTTTGAACCCAACACTAATGTGACCCCCCAACTAATTTGTAAACTTATCAGGAAATCTCAAATTTGAACCCTAAGTGGAACACCTGATTCTAATTTTAAACTCCAAATTAAAACTGCAACCCTCATTTGAACCTCAAACTTAAGTTTAAAATCCCGACCGGAAACCTTCTTATAAAACCCCAACCCTAATTTGGAACGCTAATTTTAAACCCTCAATTTAGTTTGAAACCCTATTTCAAAACCCAAATTCTGAACTGTAATTTGAAACCCTAACCTTAATTTGACCATCTGACTAATTACAAACCATAACCAGAAACACTCATTTAGGACCTAACCCCAAATTTCAACCCCAATTTCAGACCCTAAACTAATTAGACCCCCTAACTGATTTGTAAACCTATTAAGAAATCTCAAATTTGAACCTTGAATGGAGCACTCAATTTTAATTTTAAACTGCAAATTAAAACTGCAACCCTCATTTGAACCTCAAACTTTAGTTTGAAATCCTGACCGGAAATCTTACAAAACCCCAACCCTAATTTTAAACACTCATTTAAAACCCTAAAATTTCTTTCAAATCCTATTTCAAAACCCAAAGTCTGAACTGTAATTTGAAACCCTAACCTTAATTTGACCATCTGACTAAATACAAAAACCGTAACCGGAAACACTCATTTAAGACTTAAACCCCAATTTTGAACCCCTAAACCTAATTACACCCCCTAATTAATTTTTAAACTTATTAAGAAATCTCAATTCTGAATGGAGCACCCAATTTTTATTTTAAACTCCAAATTAAAACTGCAACCCTCATTTGAACCTCAAACTTTAGTTTGAAATCCTGACCGGAAATCTTACAAAACCCCAACCCTAATTTTAAACACTAATTTCAAACCCTAAAATTAGTTTCAAACCCTATTTCAAAACCCAAATTCTGAACTCTAATTTGAAACCCTAACCTTAATTTGACCATCTGACTAAATAGAAAACCGTAACCGGAAACACTCATTTAAGACCTAAACCCCAATTTTGAACCCCTAAACCTAATTACACCCCCTAATTAATTTTTAAACTTATTAAGAAATCTCAAATCTGAATGGAGCACCCAATTTTAATTTTAAACTCCAAATTAAAACTGCAACCCTCATTTGAACCTCAAACCTTAGTTTGAAAACCCAACCGGAAACCCTCTTCTAAAACCCCAACCCGAACATTGAAGAATAATTTCAAACTTTCAACTTTGTTTGAAACCCTATTTCAAAACTCTTGAATTTGAAACCCTAACCTTAATTTGACCATCCGACTAATTTAAAACCCCAACCGGAAACCCTCATTTTAAAACCTAAACCCTAATTTTGAACCCAACACTAATGTGACCCCCTAACTAATTTGTAAACTTATCAGGAAATTTCAAATTTGAACCCTAAGTGGAACACCTGATTCTAATTTTAAACTCCAAATTAAAACTGCAACCCTCATTTGAACCTCAAACTTAAGTTTAAAATCCCGACCGGAAACCTTCTTATAAATCCCCAATTCTAATTTTAAACACTAATTTCAAACCCTAAAATCAGTTTGAAACACTATTTCAAAACCCAAATTCCAAACTTTAATTTGAAACCCTATCCTTAATTTGACCATCTAACTAATTAGAAACTGTAACCGGAAACAGTCATTTAAGACCTAAACCCCAATTTTCAACCCCAATTTCAGACCCTAAACTAATTAGACCCCCTAACTGATTTGTAAACCTATTAAAAAATCTCAAATTTGAACCTTGAATGGAGCACTCAATTTAAATTTTAAACTGCAAATTAAAACTGCAACCCTCATTTGAACCTCAAACTTTAGTTTGAAATCCCGACCGGAAATCTTACAAAACCCCAACCCTAATTTTAAACACTCATTTAAAACCCTAAAATTTCTTTCAAACCCTATTTCAAAACCCAAAGTCTGAACTGTAATTTGAAACCCTAACCTTAATTTGACCATCTGACTAAATACAAAAACCGTAACCGGAAACACTCATTTAAGACTTAAACCCCAATTTTGAACCCCTAAACCTAATTACACCCCCTAATTAATTTTTAAACTTAATAAGAAATCTCAAATCTGAATGGAGCACCCAATTCAAATTTTAAACTCCAAATTAAAACTGCAACCCTCATTTGAACCTCAAACCTTAGTTTGAAAACCCAACATGAAACCCTCTTCTAAAACCCCAACCCTAACATTGAAAAATAATTCCCAAACCTCAACTTTGTTTGAAACCCTATTTCAAAGCTCTTGAATTTGAAACCCTAACCTTAATTAGACCATCTGACTAATTTAAAACCGTAAGCGGAAACACTCATTTGAGACCTAAACCCCAATATAAGACCGTAACCCTAATGTGACCCCCCAACTAGATTGTAAACTTATCCAGAGATCTCAAATTTGAAGCCTGAATGAAACACCCACTTCTAATTTTAAACTCCAAATTAAAACTGCAACCCTCATTTGAACCTCAAAATTTAGTTTAAAATCCCGACCGGAAACCTTCTTATAAATCCCCAATCCTAATTTTAAACACTAATTTCAAACCCTGAAATCAGTTTGAAACAGTATTTCAAAACCCAAATTCTGAACTGTAATTTGAAACCCTCACCTTAATTTGACCATCTGACTAATTAGAAACTGTAACTGGAAACAGTCATTTAAGACCTAAACCCCAATTTTCAACCCCAATTTCAGACCCTAAACTAATTAGACCCCCTAACTGATTTGTAAACCTATTAAGAAATCTCAAATTTGAACCTTGAATGGAGCACTCAATTTTAATTTTAAACTCCAAATTAAAACTGCAACCCTCATTTGAACCTCAAACTTTAGTTTGAAATCCTGACCGGAAATCTTACAAAACCCCAACCCTAATTTTAAACACTCATTTCAAACCCTAAAATTTGTTTCAAACCCTATTTCAAAACCCAAATTCTGAACTCTAATTTGAAACCCTAACCTTAATTAGACCATCCGACTAAATAGAAAACCGTAACCGGAAACACTCATTTAAGACCTAAACCCCAATTTTGAACCGCAATTTCAGACCCTAAACCTAATTACACCCCCTTATTAAGAAATTTCAAATCTGAATGGAGCACCCAATTCAAATTTTAAACTCCAAATTAAAACTGCAACCTTCATTTGAACCTCAAACCTTTAGTTTGAAAACCCAACCGGAAACCCACTTCCAAAACCCCAACCCTAACATTGAAAAATAATTACCAAACCTCAACTTTGTTTGAAACCCTATTTCAAAACTCTTGAATTTGAACCCCTAACCTTAATTAGACCATCTGACTAATTTAAAACTGTAAACGGAAACACTCACTTGAGACCTAAACCCCAATATAAGACCATAACCCTAAAGTGACCCCTCAACTAATTTGTAAACTTATCCGGGGATCTCAAATTTGAACCCTGAATGGAACACCCTATTCTAAATTCAACCCCAAACTTTAGTTTGAAATCCCAACCGGAAATCCTCTCATAAACCTCCAACCCTATTTATGAACACTAATTACAAACCCTAACCCCAATTTTTAACTCCAGTTTCAACAACCGGGATCTCTAATTAGCACTACCAGCTGTGGCTGTAGACGACCTCCTGACGTAGTATTATGCGAGCCCCACAAGATGGACCGCATGTGTTCCGCATCCTCCAGGCTTCAAGGGTATGAGAAGGCCTCCACGTATCTGTAATCAAGCAGCTGCGCCTCGTGCTGATCCGAACTGTGAGGCAGGACTTTTAATTCCTGACTAATTGAGGCTAAGACCGGGCCGGCAGCGGGAGGGTCTGGAATCCTGCCGGCGGACCGACCGCTGAGCCGGATGATTAGCCGAGCTGTAGCAAAAGGTAACCGGGAAACTGAAGCCGGCTCGACGCACCTGAGACCAACCGTTCCAGTTTTAGCTCCTCTTTAATGGCCAGCAGGAAGACTTAAACATGTTTGATTGGTTTGCTCGGGTCGAATCTGGACTCTGATTGGACCGTTTCATACGAGTGTGAGCATGTGAGGAACAATCTTTGTTTCTGTGTGGCCGGCAGGAACTGTGTTGTCCTAAAGATCTAGACATTCCTGACGAGATCAACCTTGGACTGTGAACACATTTCTACCGCGTTCCTGTCAAATGGTTTTAGCGGTTAGGGCAAGGCTGAGGTTCAGGTCTCTCAGGTTGGCGTTTATTGGGTGGAATTGAGGCCAGAATTCAAGGTTGTTGTTTTTTTATTTAGGGTTTGTAACCAGGGTTTCCAGCTCAGATTTCGAGCTACAGATACGGATCTAGTCTGGAATCAGTAGAAATCAGACGTACTTTCTTTGTTTTTTAGCGTAGAACGTTTGATCCAGTCGAAATGAGTCAAGCAGAGTGTGAGTGACAACTTAAGTAGGTTCAGGTCTCTCAGGTTGCCGTTTTATGGTTGGAACTGAGGCCAGAATTCATGGTTCGGGTTTATAAGTGGGTTTTTTTAACCAGGGTTTCTAGCTCAGATTTCGAGCTAGAGATACGGATCTAGTCTGGTATCAGCAGGAATTATACGTACTTTCTTCGTTTTTCAGCGTAGAATGTTTGATCAAGTTGAAATTAGTCAAGCAGAGTGTGAGTGACAACTTAAGTAGGTTCAGGTCTCTCAGGTTGGCGTTTAATGGTTGGAACTGAGGCCAGAATTCATGGTTCGGGTTTTTAATTAGGGTTTTTTAACCAGGGTTTCTAGCTCAGATTTCGAGCTACAGATACGGATTTAGTCTGGTATCAGTAGAAATCAGACGTACTTTCTTCGTTTTTTAGCCTAGAATGTTTGATCCAGTTGAAATGAGTCAAGCAGCGTGTGAGTGACAACTTAAGGCAGGGGTTGGCAACCCAAAACATATTTCTACCGCATTCCTGTCAAATGGTTTTAGTGGTTAGGGCAAGGCCGAGGTTCAGGTCTCTCAGGTTGGCATTTATTGGTTGGAATTGAGGCCGAAATTCATTGTTCGGGTTTTTAATTAGGGTTTATAACCAGGGTTTCCAGCTCAGGTTTCGAGGTAGAGATACGGATCTAATCTGGTATCAGCAGGAATCATACGTATGTTCATCGTTTTTTTATCGTAGAATGTTTGATCCAGTTGAAATGAGTCAAGCAGAGTGTGAGTGACAACTTAAGTAGGTTCAGGTCTCTCAGGTTGCCGTTTAATGGTTGGAACTGAGGCCAGAATTCATGGTTCGGGTTTATAAGTGGGTTTTTTTAACCAGGGTTTCTAGCTCAGATTTCGAGCTAGAGATACGGATCTAGTCTGGTATCAGCAGGAATCATACGTACTTTCTTCGTTTTTCAGCGTAGAATGTTTGATCAAGTTGAAATTAGTCAAGCAGAGTGTGAGTGACAACTTAAGTAGGTTCAGGTCTCTCAGGTTGGCGTTTAATGGTTGGAACTGAGGCCAGAATTCATGGTTCGGGTTTTTAATTAGGGTTTTTTAACCAGGGTTTCTAGCTCAGATTTCGAGGTACAGATACGGATCTAGTCTGGTATCAGTAGAAATCAGACGTACTTTCTTCGTTTTTTAGCCTAGAATGTTTGATCCAGTTGAAATGAGTCAAGCAGAGTGTAAGTGACAACTTAAGGCAGGGGTTGGCAACCCAAAACATATTTCTACCGCATTCCTGTCAAATGGTTTTAGTGGTTAGGGCAAGGCCGAGGTTCAGGTCTCTCAGGTTGGCGTTTATTGGTTGGAATTGAGGCCGGAATTCATGGTTCGGGTTTTTAATTAGGGTTTTTTAACCAGGGTTTCTAGCTCAGATTTCGAGCTAAATATGGATCTAATCTGGTATCAGCAAGAATCATACGTACTTTCTTCGTTTTTTTAGCGTAGAACGTTTGATCCAGTCGAAATGAGTCAAGCAGAGTGTGAGTGACAACTTAAGTAGGTTCAGGTATCTCAGGTTGGCGTTTCGTGGTTGGAACTGAGGACGGAATTCATGGTTCGGGTTTTTGATTAGGGTTTCTAGCTCAGATATCGAGGTAGAGATACGGATCTAATCTGGTATCAGCAGGAATCATACGTACTTTCTTTGCTTTTTAGCGTAGAATGTTTGATCAAGTTGAAATGAGTCAAGCAGAGTGTGAGTGACAACTTAAGGTAGGGGTTGGCACCCCAAAACATATTTCTACCGCTTTCCTGTCAAATGGTTTTAGTGGTTAGGGCAAGGCCGAGGTTCAGGTCTCTCAGGTTGGCGTTTATTGGTTGGAATTGAGGCCGGAATTCATGGTTCGGGTTTTTAATTAGGGTTTTTTAACCAGGGTTTCTAGCTCAGATTTCGAGCTAAATATGGATCTAATCTGGTATCAGCAAGAATCATACGTACTTTCTTTGTTTTTTAGCGTAGAACGTTTGATCGAGTTGAAATGAGTCAAGCAGAGTGTGAGTGACAACTTAAGTAGGTTCAGGTATCTCAGGTTGGCGTTTCGTGGTTGGAACTGAGGACGGAATTCATGGTTCGGGTTTTTGATTAGGGTTTCTAGCTCAGATTTCGAGCTAGAGATACGGATCTAGTCTGGTATCAGCAGGAATCATACGTACTTTCTTTGTTTTTTATCGTAGAATGTTTGATCCAGTTGAAATGAGTCAAGCAGAGTGTGAGTGACAATTTAAGGCAGGGGTTGGCAACCCAAAACATATTTCTACCGCGTTCCTGTCAAATGGTTTTAGTGGTTAGGGCAAGGCCGAGGTTCAGGTCTCTCAGGTTGGTATTTATTGGTTGGAATTGAGGCCAGAATTCATGGTTCTGGTTTATAAGTAGGGTTTTTTAACCAGGGTTTCCAGCTCGGATTTCGAGCTAGAGATATGGATCTAATCTGGTATCAGCAGGAATCATACGTACTTTCTTTGTTTTTTAGAGTAGAATGTTTGATCAAGTTGAAATGAGTCAAGCAGAGTGTGAGTGAAAACTTAAGTAGGTTCAGGTCTCTCAGGTTGGAACTGAGGCCAGAATTCATGGTTCGGGTTTATAAGTGGGGTTTTTTAACCAGGGTTTCTAGCTCAGATTTCGAGCTAGAGATACGGATCTAGTCTGGTATCAGCAGGAATCATACATACTTTCTTCGTTTTTTTAGCGTAGAATGTTTGATCCAGTTGAAATTAGTCAAGCAGAGTGTGAGTGACAACTTAAGTAGGTTCAGGTCTCTCAGGTTGGCGTTTAATGGTTGGAACTGAGGCCAGAATTCATGGTTCGGGTTTTTAATTAGGGTTTTTTAACCAGGGTTTCTAGCTCAGATTTCGAGCTACAGATACGGATTTAGTCTGGTATCAGTAGAAATCAGACGTACTTTCTTCGTTTTTTAGCCTAGAATGTTTGATCCAGTTGAAATGAGTCAAGCAGCGTGTGAGTGACAACTTAAGGCAGGGGTTGGCAACCCAAAACATATTTCTACCGCATTCCTGTCAAATGGTTTTAGTGGTTAGGGCAAGGCCGAGGTTCAGGTCTCTCAGGTTGGCATTTATTGGTTGGAATTGAGGCCGAAATTCATTGTTCGGGTTTTTAATTAGGGTTTATAACCAGGGTTTCCAGCTCAGGTTTCGAGGTAGAGATACGGATCTAATCTGGTATCAGCAGGAATCATACGTATGTTCATCGTTTTTTTATCGTAGAATGTTTGATCCAGTTGAAATGAGTCAAGCAGAGTGTGAGTGACAACTTAAGTAGGTTCAGGTCTCTCAGGTTGCCGTTTAATGGTTGGAACTGAGGCCAGAATTCATGGTTCGGGTTTATAAGTGGGTTTTTTTAACCAGGGTTTCTAGCTCAGATTTCGAGCTAGAGATACGGATCTAGTCTGGTATCAGCAGGAATCATACGTACTTTCTTCGTTTTTCAGCGTAGAATGTTTGATCAAGTTGAAATTAGTCAAGCAGAGTGTGAGTGACAACTTAAGTAGGTTCAGGTCTCTCAGGTTGGCGTTTAATGGTTGGAACTGAGGCCAGAATTCATGGTTCGGGTTTTTAATTAGGGTTTTTTAACCAGGGTTTCTAGCTCAGATTTCGAGGTACAGATACGGATCTAGTCTGGTATCAGTAGAAATCAGACGTACTTTCTTCGTTTTTTAGCCTAGAATGTTTGATCCAGTTGAAATGAGTCAAGCAGAGTGTAAGTGACAACTTAAGGCAGGGGTTGGCAACCCAAAACATATTTCTACCGCATTCCTGTCAAATGGTTTTAGTGGTTAGGGCAAGGCCGAGGTTCAGGTCTCTCAGGTTGGCGTTTATTGGTTGGAATTGAGGCCGGAATTCATGGTTCGGGTTTTTAATTAGGGTTTTTTAACCAGGGTTTCTAGCTCAGATTTCGAGCTAAATATGGATCTAATCTGGTATCAGCAAGAATCATACGTACTTTCTTCGTTTTTTTAGCGTAGAACGTTTGATCCAGTCGAAATGAGTCAAGCAGAGTGTGAGTGACAACTTAAGTAGGTTCAGGTATCTCAGGTTGGCGTTTCGTGGTTGGAACTGAGGACGGAATTCATGGTTCGGGTTTTTGATTAGGGTTTCTAGCTCAGATATCGAGGTAGAGATACGGATCTAATCTGGTATCAGCAGGAATCATACGTACTTTCTTTGCTTTTTAGCGTAGAATGTTTGATCAAGTTGAAATGAGTCAAGCAGAGTGTGAGTGACAACTTAAGGTAGGGGTTGGCACCCCAAAACATATTTCTACCGCTTTCCTGTCAAATGGTTTTAGTGGTTAGGGCAAGGCCGAGGTTCAGGTCTCTCAGGTTGGCGTTTATTGGTTGGAATTGAGGCCGGAATTCATGGTTCGGGTTTTTAATTAGGGTTTTTTAACCAGGGTTTCTAGCTCAGATTTCGAGCTAAATATGGATCTAATCTGGTATCAGCAAGAATCATACGTACTTTCTTTGTTTTTTAGCGTAGAACGTTTGATCGAGTTGAAATGAGTCAAGCAGAGTGTGAGTGACAACTTAAGTAGGTTCAGGTATCTCAGGTTGGCGTTTCGTGGTTGGAACTGAGGACGGAATTCATGGTTCGGGTTTTTGATTAGGGTTTCTAGCTCAGATTTCGAGCTAGAGATACGGATCTAGTCTGGTATCAGCAGGAATCATACGTACTTTCTTTGTTTTTTATCGTAGAATGTTTGATCCAGTTGAAATGAGTCAAGCAGAGTGTGAGTGACAATTTAAGGCAGGGGTTGGCAACCCAAAACATATTTCTACCGCGTTCCTGTCAAATGGTTTTAGTGGTTAGGGCAAGGCCGAGGTTCAGGTCTCTCAGGTTGGTATTTATTGGTTGGAATTGAGGCCAGAATTCATGGTTCTGGTTTATAAGTAGGGTTTTTTAACCAGGGTTTCCAGCTCGGATTTCGAGCTAGAGATATGGATCTAATCTGGTATCAGCAGGAATCATACGTACTTTCTTTGTTTTTTAGAGTAGAATGTTTGATCAAGTTGAAATGAGTCAAGCAGAGTGTGAGTGAAAACTTAAGTAGGTTCAGGTCTCTCAGGTTGGAACTGAGGCCAGAATTCATGGTTCGGGTTTATAAGTGGGGTTTTTTAACCAGGGTTTCTAGCTCAGATTTCGAGCTAGAGATACGGATCTAGTCTGGTATCAGCAGGAATCATACATACTTTCTTCGTTTTTTTAGCGTAGAATGTTTGATCCAGTTGAAATGAGTCAAGCAGAGTGTGAGTGACAACTTAAGTAGGTTCAGGTCTCTCAGGTTGGCGTTTCGTGGTTGGAGCTGAGGACGGAATTCATGGTTCGGATTTTTGATTACGGTTTCTAGCTCAGATTTCGAGGTAGAGATACGGATCTAATCTGGTATCAGCAGGAATCATACGTACTTTCTTTGTTTTTTATCGTAGAATGTTTTATCAAGTTGAAATGAGTCAAGCAGAGTGTGAGTGACAATTTAAGGCAGGGGTTGGCAACCCAAAACATTGTTCTACTGCGTTCCTGTCAAATGGTTTTAGTGGTTAGGGCAAGGCGGAGGTTCAGGTCTCTCAGGTTGGCGTTTATTGGTTGGAATTGAGGCCGGAATTCATGGTTCGGGTTTTTAATTAGGGTTTGTAACCAGGGTTTCCAGCTCAGATTTCGAGCTAGAGATACGGATCTAATCTGGTATCAGCAGGAATCATACGTACTTTCTTCGTTTTTTTAGCGTAGAATGTTTGATCCAGTCGAAATGAGTCAAGCAGAGTGTGAGTGACAACTTAAGTAGGTTCAGGTCTCTCAGGTTGCCGTTTAATGGTTGGAACTGAGGCCAGAATTCATGGTTCGGGTTTATAAGTGGGTTTTTTTAACCAGGGTTTCTAGCTCAGATTTCGAGCTAGAGATACGGATCTAGTCTGGTATCAGCAGGAATCATACGTACTTTCTTCGTTTTTCAGCGTAGAATGTTTGATCAAGTTGAAATTAGTCAAGCAGAGTGTGAGTGACAACTTAAGTAGGTTCAGGTCTCTCAGGTTGGCGTTTAATGGTTGGAACTGAGGCCAGAATTCATGGTTCGGGTTTTTAATTAGGGTTTTTTAACCAGGGTTTCTAGCTCAGATTTCGAGGTACAGATACGGATCTAGTCTGGTATCAGTAGAAATCAGACGTACTTTCTTCGTTTTTTAGCCTAGAATGTTTGATCCAGTTGAAATGAGTCAAGCAGAGTGTAAGTGACAACTTAAGGCAGGGGTTGGCAACCCAAAACATATTTCTACCGCATTCCTGTCAAATGGTTTTAGTGGTTAGGGCAAGGCCGAGGTTCAGGTCTCTCAGGTTGGCGTTTATTGGTTGGAATTGAGGCCGGAATTCATGGTTCGGGTTTTTAATTAGGGTTTTTTAACCAGGGTTTCTAGCTCAGATTTCGAGCTAAATATGGATCTAATCTGGTATCAGCAAGAATCATACGTACTTTCTTCGTTTTTTTAGCGTAGAACGTTTGATCCAGTCGAAATGAGTCAAGCAGAGTGTGAGTGACAACTTAAGTAGGTTCAGGTATCTCAGGTTGGCGTTTCGTGGTTGGAACTGAGGACGGAATTCATGGTTCGGGTTTTTGATTAGGGTTTCTAGCTCAGATATCGAGGTAGAGATACGGATCTAATCTGGTATCAGCAGGAATCATACGTACTTTCTTTGCTTTTTAGCGTAGAATGTTTGATCAAGTTGAAATGAGTCAAGCAGAGTGTGAGTGACAACTTAAGGTAGGGGTTGGCACCCCAAAACATATTTCTACCGCTTTCCTGTCAAATGGTTTTAGTGGTTAGGGCAAGGCCGAGGTTCAGGTCTCTCAGGTTGGCGTTTATTGGTTGGAATTGAGGCCGGAATTCATGGTTCGGGTTTTTAATTAGGGTTTTTTAACCAGGGTTTCTAGCTCAGATTTCGAGCTAAATATGGATCTAATCTGGTATCAGCAAGAATCATACGTACTTTCTTTGTTTTTTAGCGTAGAACGTTTGATCGAGTTGAAATGAGTCAAGCAGAGTGTGAGTGACAACTTAAGTAGGTTCAGGTCTCTCAGGTTGGCGTTTCGTGGTTGGAACTGAGGACGGAATTCATGGTTCGGGTTTTTGATTAGGGTTTCTAGCTCAGATTTCGAGCTAGAGATACGGATCTAGTCTGGTATCAGCAGGAATCATACGTACTTTCTTTGTTTTTTATCGTAGAATGTTTGATCCAGTTGAAATGAGTCAAGCAGAGTGTGAGTGACAATTTAAGGCAGGGGTTGGCAACCCAAAACATATTTCTACCGCGTTCCTGTCAAATGGTTTTAGTGGTTAGGGCAAGGCCGAGGTTCAGGTCTCTCAGGTTGGTATTTATTGGTTGGAATTGAGGCCAGAATTCATGGTTCTGGTTTATAAGTAGGGTTTTTTAACCAGGGTTTCCAGCTCGGATTTCGAGCTAGAGATATGGATCTAATCTGGTATCAGCAGGAATCATACGTACTTTCTTTGTTTTTTAGAGTAGAATGTTTGATCAAGTTGAAATGAGTCAAGCAGAGTGTGAGTGAAAACTTAAGTAGGTTCAGGTCTCTCAGGTTGGAACTGAGGCCAGAATTCATGGTTCGGGTTTATAAGTGGGGTTTTTTAACCAGGGTTTCTAGCTCAGATTTCGAGCTAGAGATACGGATCTAGTCTGGTATCAGCAGGAATCATACATACTTTCTTCGTTTTTTTAGCGTAGAATGTTTGATCCAGTTGAAATGAGTCAAGCAGAGTGTGAGTGACAACTTAAGTAGGTTCAGGTCTCTCAGGTTGGCGTTTCGTGGTTGGAGCTGAGGACGGAATTCATGGTTCGGATTTTTGATTACGGTTTCTAGCTCAGATTTCGAGGTAGAGATACGGATCTAATCTGGTATCAGCAGGAATCATACGTACTTTCTTTGTTTTTTATCGTAGAATGTTTTATCAAGTTGAAATGAGTCAAGCAGAGTGTGAGTGACAATTTAAGGCAGGGGTTGGCAACCCAAAACATTGTTCTACTGCGTTCCTGTCAAATGGTTTTAGTGGTTAGGGCAAGGCGGAGGTTCAGGTCTCTCAGGTTGGCGTTTATTGGTTGGAATTGAGGCCGGAATTCATGGTTCGGGTTTTTAATTAGGGTTTGTAACCAGGGTTTCCAGCTCAGATTTCGAGCTAGAGATACGGATCTAATCTGGTATCAGCAGGAATCATACGTACTTTCTTCGTTTTTTTAGCGTAGAATGTTTGATCCAGTCGAAATGAGTCAAGCAGAGTGTGAGTGACAACTTAAGTAGGTTCAGGTCTCTCAGGTTGGCGTTTCGTGGTTGGAACTGAGGACGGAATTCATGGTTCGGGTTTTTGATTAGGGTTTCTAGCTCAGATTTTGAGGTAGAGATACGGATCTAATCTGGTATCAGCAGGAATCATACGTACTTTCTTCGTTTTTTTAGCGTAGAATGTTTGATCCAGTTGACATGAGTCAAGCAGAGTGTGAGTGACAACTTAAGGCAGGGGTTGGCAACCCAAAACATTGTACTACTGCGTTCCTGTCAAATGGTTTTAGTGGTTAGAGCAAGGCCGAGGTTCAGGTCTCTCAGGTTGGCGTTTAATGGTTGGAATTGAGGCCGGAATTCATGGTTCTGGTTTTTAATTAGGGTTTGTAAACTGTATTCTTTGAATTGGCCACTAGGGGGAGTCAATGGAGGACCATGAATCCACCCGTCCGTCCATTTTCTGCCGCTTGTCCCGTTTTGACACCAGTTCTCAAATGTCCTATAAGATGTAATCTTTAAGTTAACCACCATAGGGCACTGTGACTGGGACAGAGATTGTGAGTCACAACTTGGGATAATACATTTATTTCATTTTTAGGATCTACATCCACATTGTTTCCATTGGGTTGAGTTTTTTCTTGCCCGGATGTGGGTCGACGTGCTTTGTGAAGCCCTTTGAGGCATTTGTGATCGAGGGCTGTATAAATAAATGTATATGATTGATCTGCCGAGGGGGCAGACTTTGAACACCCCCTGGCTAAAACATTGCGATCCAGTCTGGTTCTGGTCAATACTCTTACAGATTCCAATAAATGGATCACGTCCCTAACATTCGGTGGACAGAGATACCGTTGACGGGCCTTTGGGTGGAACCTAGGCCATTTTCGGGGCCAGGGTCCTATTTGGCAGAGTCTGACAACAACCTCAATCATTTGGGGCCACCTCTGGTGACAAAGAGCTCCTAAAAGTCTTTCACGTCTGAGGACATGGTCTCTACCGGTCTGTAGATACGGACCACGTATCGACCTGCCTGTGATGAGACGTCCTTCATCGTTATAAAGGCTTGTTGATGCTATTCAGTCTGATTTATTGTCGACATCTGCACACCGAACCAGGACTTCCTCCAACAAACAAACATTTCACGGACAAAAGGAGACTCAAGAGCTCTTCCCGGCACGCTGAAGTCCTCGCGAGCCCTCGTCTTTAGTTTCCAATGCAGGACTCAGGCGGCAGCATTTCCACGACGCACATCTGAGAGTGAGAGAGAGAGAGAGAAAAAAGGTTGGGATGATAATTACGGCTCTTTGTCTCTGCACCTGTGCGAGCGGCTGACGCCAGAAAAGCCTCCTTGAACTTCCGTGAAAAAGCCCAGAAGAGGCTCTCGTCCTGAAGCGGCGCCAGTATTCAGGAATTAGCCGTGGTAGCCGAGTGCTCCTCAGGCAGGATGGCGGCTGCGCTTCGGATCGGGGTATTTTGGTCCAGCGTTTGGCAAAATGTCAATCGGGAGACGGGGGAGAGCGAGGCATTGGAGGGGGAACAGGACAACTGTGGGTGTGGGGTGCAGGGGGGTTGGGGGGGGGGGGGGGGCATATGCTGTTCAATGGTCCTATGGTTGATTCGAGTTCCGAATTGTGCGACCAGAGAGGAGCTCGACTTTAGCGGTTCCACAAACGATTCTGCTCTTGTTTACTTTTGCCAATGGTTGGGTTGCAGAATAGTTATTCGTGTTTTCCCAACCTTGGACTGTGAACACATTTCTACCCCGTTCCTGTCAAATAGTTTTAGCGGTTAGGGCAAGGCCGAGGTTCAGGTCTCTCAGGTTGGCGTTTATTGGGTGGAATTGAGGCCAGAATTCAAGGTTGGGTTTTTTTTTATTTAGTGTTTGTAACCAGGGTTTCCAGCTCAGATTTCGAGCTACAGATACGGATCCAGTCTGGTATCAGTAGAAATCAGACGTACTTTCTTCGTTTTTTTAGCCTAGAATGTTTGATCAAGTTGAAATGAGTCAAGCATCCTGAAGCGGCGCCAGTATTCAGGAATTAGCCGTGGTAGCCGAGTGCTCCTCAGGCAGGATGGCGGCTGCGCTTCGGATCGGGGTATTTTGGTCCAGCGTTTGGCAAAATGTCAATCGGGAGACGGGGGAGAGCGAGGCATTGGAGGGGGAACAGGACAACTGTGGGTGTGGGGTGCAGGGGGGTTGGGGGGGGGGGGCATATGCTGTTCAATGGTCCTATGGTTGATTTGAGTTCCGAATTGTGCGACCAGAGAGGAGCTCGACTTTAGCGGTTCCACAAACGATTCTGCTCTTGTTTACTTTTGCCAACGGTTGGGTTGCAGAATAGTTATTCGTGTTTTCCCAACCTTGGACTGTGAACACATTTCTACCCCGTTCCTGTCAAATAGTTTTAGCGGTTAGGGCAAGGCCAAGGTTCAGGTCTCTCAGGTTGGCGTTTATTGGGTGGAATTGAGGCCAGAATTCAAGGTTGGGTTTTTTTTTATTTAGTGTTTGTAACCAGGGTTTCCAGCTCAGATTTCGAGCTACAGATACGGATCCAGTCTGGTATCAGTAGAAATCAGACGTACTTTCTTCGTTTTTTTAACCTAGAATGTTTGATCAAGTTGAAATGAGTCAAGCAGAGTGTGAGTGACAATTTAAAGACCTACTGAAAGCCACTACTACCCACCACGCAGTCTGATAGTTTATACATCAATGATGAAATATTAACATCGCAACAAATGCCAATACGGCTTTTTTAGTTTACTAAATTACAATTTTAAATATTCCGGGAGTTTTGTCTTGGAAACGTCGTGTAATTATGACGTGTACGCAGGGCGTCATGCGTTTTTAGGAAGTATGAGCGCTACGCACACACACACTCAATCAATCAATCAATGTTTACTTATATAGCCCTAAATCACTAGTGTCTCAAAGGGCTGCACAAACCACCACGACATCCTCGGTAGGCCCACATAAGGGCAAGGAAAACTCACACCCAGTGGGACATCGGTGACAATAATGACTATGAGAACCTTGGAGAGGAGGAAAGCAATGGATGTCGAGCGGGTCTAACATGATACTGTGAAACTTCAATCCACAATGGATCCAACACAGTCGCGAGAGTCCAGTCCAAAGCGGATCCAACACAGCAGCGAGAGTCCCGTTCACAGCGGAGCTAGCAGGAAACCATCCCAAGCGGAGGTGGATCAGCAGCGCAGAGATGTCCCCAGCCGATACACAGGCAAGCAGTACATGGCCACCGGATCGGACCGGACCCCCTCCACAGGGGAGAGTGGGACATAGAAGAAAAAGAAAAGAAACAGCAGATCAACTGGTCTAAAAAGGGAGTCTATTTAAAGGCTAGAGTATACAAATGAGTTTTAAGGTGAGACTTAAATGCTTCTACTGAGGTGGGATCTCGAACTGCAGCTAAAAGTCGTCTGCTTTAACGGCATAATTACGCAGTATTTTGGAGATCCGTGTTGCTGAATCTTCTGCAATTTGTTCAATTAATATTGGAGAAGTCACAGTGGAAAAATGGAGTTGGGAAGCTACATTTAGCCACACAAACACACCGGGATTCTTTGTTTAAAATTCCCGGAGCTGAAACGTTCCTACGAATTAGAGCGCAATCAAGCAGGTTTCGGTGGGAAAATTGTGGTTAAAAAGTCGCCACTTACCAGATATCAGCTGAGCTTGAGGGGCGGCATGGCGCAGTGGGTAGAGCGGCCGGCCAGAAAACCTGAGGGTTGCAGGTTCGCTTCCCACTTATTGACATCCCAAAAATTGTTGCCGTTGTGTCCTTGGGCAGGACACTTCAATCTATAGTTATTCGTGTTTTCCCAACCTGAATGTAATAATGTGGACAGAAATGGTACTGCAATCACGGTCAAAGTTCTGTAGTCCCCCTTGCCGCTCTCCCTGACCGAGGTTACTAAATACGCGGCCCAAATCCAGCTGGATGGACTGGGCTACTCCAAGGAACTTCAATCTTCCACAGCCGCTTACTAGGGGTTGAGGTATTTGAAAATAACATGATCACGGTGGCAGAGGGGTTAGTGCGTCTGCCTCACAATACAAAGTTCCTGCAGTCCTGGGTTCAAATCCAGGCTCGGGATCTTCCTGTGTGGAGTTTGCATGTTCTCCACGTGAATGCGTGGGTTCCCTCCGGGTACTCCGGCTTCCTCCCACTTCCAAAGACATGCACCTGGGGATAGGTTGATTGGCAACACTAAATTGGCCCTAGTGTGTGAATGTTGTCTGTCTATCTGTGTTGGCCCTGCGATGAGGTGGCGACTTGTCCAGGGTGTACCCCGCCTTCCGCCCGATTGTAGCTGAGATAGGCGCCAGCGCCCCCCGCGACCCCAAAAGGGAATAAGCGGTAGGAAATGGATGGATGGATGATTTATTAATGCCTTTTGACGTATCCGGGTCATTTAATGATAACTCGACATGAAATTATTACATCTGGATCCTTTAAACCAGTGGTCCCCAACCACCATTGGTACCGGGCGGCAGAATTATTCAAACGTGGACCGGTCCCCAGCTACAAATCAATCAATCAATCAATGTTTATTTATATAGCCCCAAATCACAAATGTCTCAAAGGACTGCACAAATCATGACGACTACAACATCCTCGGAAGAACCCACAAAAGGGGCAAGGAAAACTCACACCCAGTGGGACGCCAGTGACAATGCTGACTGTGAGAAACCTTGGAGAGGACCTCAGATGTGGGCAACCCCCCCTCTCTAGGGGACCGAAAGCAATGGATGTCGAGTGGGTCTAACATGATGTTGTGAAAGTATAGTGGGTCCAACACAGCTGCGAGAGCTCAGTTCAAGCGGAGTCCCGTCCACAGGAAACCATCTCAAGCGGATCAGCAGCGTAGAGATGTCCCCAACCGATACAGGCGAGCGGTCCATCCTGGGTCCCGACGAGCGGTCCATCCTGGGTCTCGACTCTGGACAGCCAGTACTTCATCCATGGTCATCGGACCGGACCCCCTCCACAAGGGAGGGGGGGGGACATAGGAGAAAGAAAAGAAGCGGCAGATCAACTGGTCTAAAAAGGAGGTCTATTTAAAGGCTAGAGTATACAGATGAGTTTTAAGGTGAGACTTAAATGCTTCAAAAAGGTTGGGGACCACTGCTTTAAGTCAAGTATTTACCCGGTCCAAATTGAACCCCTTCAGGCCTTGGAGTAGAGTTCTGTCATACAGACGTTATAAATATAAATAAACATATACTGTACATATTCCTGCCCTGGACGGGTCTGGCATGGTCCCAAAAGAAGTCAAAGTGGTCCCAGTGATAGTGTTTCTTCACCTGGCTCCTCTGTACTCAGACATGCATTCAAGTGTGTGTTGGACCCAAGAGATGTGGGTCATCGGGTATTGTTTTTACAAACCCCGTTTCCATATGAGTTGGGAAATTGTGTTAGATGTAAATATAAACAGAATACAATAGTTTTCAAATCCTTTTCAAGCCATATTCAGTTGAATATGCTACAAAGACAACATATTTGATGTTCAAACTCATAAACTTAATTTTTTTTTGCAAATAATAATAAACTTAGAATTTCATGGCTGCAACATGTGCCAAAGTAGTTGGGAAAGGGCATGTTCAACACTGTGTTACATCACCTTTTCTTTTAACAACACTCAATGAATGTTTGGGAACTGAGGAAACTAATTGTTGAAGCTTTGAAAGTGGAATTCTTTCCCATTCTTGTTTTATGTAGAGCTTCAGTCCTTCAACAGTCCGGGGTCTCCGCTGTCCTATTTTACGCTTCATAATGCGCCACACATTTTCCAGTTCTGGACTGCAGGCGGGCCAGGAAAGTACCCGCACTCTTTTTTTTACAAAGCCACGCTGTTGTAACACGTGCTGAATGTGGCTTGGCATTGTCTTGCTGAAATAAGCAGGGGCGTCCATGAAAAAGACGGCGCTTAGATGGCAGCATATGTTGTTCCAAAACCTGTATGTACCTTTCAGCATTAATGGTGCCTTCACAGATGTGTAAGTTACCCATGCCTTGGGCACTAATGCACCCCCATACCATCACACATGCTGGCTTTTCAACTTCGCGTCGATAACCGTCAGGATGGTTCGCTTCCCCTTTGGTCACGATGTCGAATATTTCCAAAAACAACACTTTGCATCAGTCCATCTTAGATGATCTCGGGCCCAAAGAAGCCGGCGGCCTTTCTGGATGTTGTTGATAAATGGCTTTCGCTTTGCATAGTAGAGCTTTAACTTGCACTTACAGATGTAGCGACCAACGGTATTTAGTGACAGTGGTTTTCTGAAGTGTTCCTGAGCCCATGTGGTGATATCCTTTAGAGATTGATGTCGGTTTTTGATGCATTGCCGTCCGAGGGATGGAAGGTCACGGTCATTCAATGTTGGTTTCCGGCCATGCCGCTTACGTGGAGTGATTTCTCCAGATTCTCTGAACCTTTTGATGATATTATGGAGCGTAGATGTTGAAATCCCTAAATGTCTTGCAATTGCACTTTGAGAAAGGTTGTTCTTAAACTGTTTGACTATTTGCTCACGCAGTTGTGGACAAAGGGGTGTACCTCGCCCCATCCTTTCTTGTGAAAGACGGAGTATTTTTGGGGGAAGCTGTTTTTATACCCAATCATGGCACCCACCTGTTCCCAATTAGCCTGCACACCTGTGGGATGTTCCAAATAAGTGTTTGATGAGCATTCCTCAACTTTATCAGTATCTACTGCCACCTTTGACAACTTGTTTGTCACGTGTTGCTGGCATTAAATTCTAAACCTAACGATTATTTGCAAAAAGAAAAAAAATGTTTATCAGTTTGAACATCTTATATTTGTCTTTGTAGCATATTCAACTGAATATGGCTTGAAAAGGATTTGCAAATCATTGTATTCTGTTTATATTTACATCTAACACAATTTCCCGTCTCATATGGAAACAGGGTTTTGTAAGTCTGTATCGCAATTTTTGTTGCAATTTTTATAAACAAATGAAATTTGCATGACTGAGTGATTGTCAATGAAGAATTGGGTTGTCTGAAAAGTCTGAAACACACCCAAAAGAGCCCATGGACTCTGTAGGGTACATTTCAGACCTTTAGTAGCACCAGGACTTTTAAGAGTGAGTTAGTTTGGCGGTTCTTCAGGACATTCAGTTCTGTTAGTCCTCCCCAGAGTCCATGGACATTTTTTTCCCCCAAAAAAGTAGTAATAGGGATCAATGTCTTTGGGGACACTTCTAAACAAAATAAACCAATTTTATTTTGAGTGCCCCAACCTGTCCGGTTGAAACTCGTCTTTCTCTCGCCTCAGCTGCGCCAAACAAACTTTGAGGAGAGACACACTCGTCGGCCCGTCAGTCCAAGGACGAGAAGGGTCACATGCCGGAGTTTGATTGACAAGTGACGGCCGGGTGAGGCACAGCGCTGACACGGTGGCGGCAAGGGACCGCTGCCACCAGAACGCAGGAGAAGAGACGCCGCGT
Source organism: Nerophis ophidion (assembly GCF_033978795.1). Taxonomy (NCBI): domain Eukaryota; kingdom Metazoa; phylum Chordata; class Actinopteri; order Syngnathiformes; family Syngnathidae; genus Nerophis; species Nerophis ophidion. The sequence continues at coordinate 82,960,504 of NC_084612.1, read as the reverse complement.
TGACGAGTGAGGAGAGAACACCAAAGGTTACCTTCAGGAATGCTTCTGAAGCACGGGGTCCAGGAACAACTTTCAAGTCCACGTTTGTTGGATCGCGCCTTCTGACCCTTGAGCTAAAATCCTTGGAAACAGAAAAACTTTTCCGCCTCTTGCTTACCAGCAAACTAACCTCTAAGACTGGACTGGACTCTGACTCTTGGTTGCTTTGTTGGGTCTGCTCCTGTCTCTGGCCATGCTCCCTCCACCCCAGCGGACCATGGCGTGGAACACCGCAGAGGCCACCACATTGGATATGTTTCTTTTACTTTTTATTCATAGCTGTATGTAGAAGTGTCTGCTGCTTTGATGTCTTTAATGTCCTCTGTGTTCTTTGATGTTTGATGTTTCCCTCTTGTTCTATGGCTATGAGTTGTTTTTTTCCCTTGGCCTCAGTCTGCACCCCCTCTTATTTTATCGTCAATCAATCAAAAAGTTAGCGGACATCCGTTGTTTAATTTCATTACAGTCCGGCGTGTTGGTCAGTTTTAGGGGCATGTAGAGTTGGGTGTGATCAGCATAGCAGTGAAAGCTAACACCGTATTTGCGTATGATGTAACCTAGTGGCCGCAATGTAGATGCTGAAGAGTGCAGGGCCAAGGACCGAACCCTGGGGAACTCCACACGTTACCTTAACGTAGTCCGAGGTCACATTGTTATGGGAGACGCACTGCATCCTATCAGTAAGATAAGAGTTCAACCAAGACAGGGCTAAGTCTGACATACCAATTCGTGTTTTGATACGTTCTAATAAAATATTATGATCGACGGTATCGAAAAGGAGCAGCAACATAGATGACGCATCAGAATCCATCGTTAGCAATAGATCATTAGTCGTTTTTGCGAGGGCTGTCTCCGTGGAGTGATCAATCAATCAATCAATGTTTATTTATATAGCCCCAAATCACAAATGTCTCAAAGGACTGCACAAATCATTACGACTACAACATCCTCGGAAGAACCCACAAAAGGGCAAGGAAAACTCACACCCAGTGGGCAGGGAGAATTCACATCCAGTGGGACGCCAGTGACAATGCTGACTATGAGAAACCTTGGAGAGGACCTCAGATGTGGGCAACCCCCCGCCCTCTAGGGGACCGAAAGCAATGGATGTCGAGCGGGTCTAACATGATACTGTGAAAGTTCAATCCATAGTGGCTCGAAGACAGCAGCGAGAGTCCCGTCCACAGGAAACCATCTCAAGCGGATCAGCAGCGTAGAGATGTCCCCAACCGATACAGGCGAGCGGTCCATCCTGGGTCCCGACGAGCGGTCCATCCTGGGTCTCGACTCTGGACAGCCAGTACTTCATCCATGGTCATCGGACCGGACCCCCTCCACAAGGGAGGGGGGGACATAGGAAAAAGAAAAGAAGCGGCAGATCAACTGGTCTAAAAAGGAGGTCTATTTAAAGGCTAGAGTATACAGATGAGTTTTAAGGTGAGACTTAAATGCTTCTACCGAGGTAGCATCTCGAACTGTTACCGGGAGGGCATTCCAGAGTACAGGAACCCGAACGGAAAACGCTCTATAGCCCGCAGACTTTTTTTGGGCTCTAGGAATCACTAATAAGCCGGAGTCTTTTGAACGCAGATTTCTTGCCGGGACATATGGTACAATACAATCGGCAAGATAGGCTGGATTTGCCCTGAAACCGGATTGAAAGGTTTCACATAGATTGTTAGACGCTAAGTGTTCATTTAACTGCTCCGCAACAATTTTTTCGAGGATTTTGGAAATAAAGGGAAGGTGAGACACCGGTCGGTAGTTTACCATGAGGTCAGGATCGAGGTTAGGTCTTTTAAGAAGAGGATGAATAACCGCTTTTTTTGAATGCTAGGGGAACAGTGCCCGAGGAAAGTGATAAGTTTATAATATTTAGCACTGATGGACCTAATAATACAAAAAGCTCCTTGATAAGTTTCCCAGGAAGAGGGTCAAGTAAACATGTTGTTTGTTTTATTCCATTTACACGTTGTAACAATTCCTCTAATGTTATTTCCTCAAAACGAGAGAAACTATTTTGGAGGGCAGTATCCGCCGTATGTACAGTTTTATCTTTGTTAATAGAACCCCGTTGTAGCTGGGACGCATTGTCTTTAATCTCCTTTCTAATGACTTCAATTTTCTTATTAAAGAATTGCATTGCTGAGTGGGTGGAGCTACTGGAAGGAGTCCCTTGTTGGGTTAGCGATGCTACCGTACCAAACAAGAATTTAGGATCGTTGTAAGGGGCGCTGGAAGCCGGCAGACCCGTCAGCGATCCTGTTCTGTCCCCCTGCAATGTTTGTCTGATCTTGAATGGGATTGTGCAAAGTTTATGACAAAATACTTAACAGACATTGGCATTGTGTAGCTTTAAATGTAAACGGTAGGACGATACTGTCCCTGTGTTTGGGATTGACAGAATGATACCAAAAATAGCAGCAATCATGGGAGTCAGGACTTAGAGTTCTTTCAGGGCAACACAAATTTACAACGTTTTGTTCAGCCGTCAGAACCCAGAATAGACGAACAATGGCGACTTAATTCCGGTGCTGCTGACGGAGACTCCTCCAACTGTCCCAAGTGTCAAAGACTCCTCGCCCCCGTGGTGGTGTGTGTGTGTGTGTGTGTGTGTGTGTGTGTGTGTGTGTGTGTGTGTGTGTGTGTGTGTGTGTGTGTGTGTGTGTGTGTGTGTGTGTGTGTGTGTGTCAGCGTTTAATTACAGTGGCAGAAATAAAAGGCCACTTTGTCTCTTCCCAAAAAGCACAGACTTGCGGAAGATGTCTGTTGTGCTAATCACCCTGATTGCGTCTCACAGTGTTTTTTTTTGTTTTTTTTCGTCTTAGGGGACGCGAGCATCCTTCAAATGTCGGGTCGCAGCATCCAAAACAAAAATGTCGAAGACAAAAGTGTCGGCGGGGGTTTGAGGTGACTCTGAACCATACTGACTCAGATGTACCGTTATTTTCGGACTATAAGGCCATACTTGCCAGCCTTGAGACCTCCGATTTTGGAGGGAGGGGGGCGTGGTTGGGGGCGGGGCGTGGTTGGGGGCGTGGTTAATAGGGGAGGAGTATATTTACAGCTAGAATTCACAAAGACAAGTATTTCATATATACATATATATATATATATATATATATATATATGTATATATGAGAGTCCAGTCCATAGTGGATTTAACATAATAGTGAGAGTCCAGTCCATAGTGGATCTAACATAATAGTGAGAGTCCAGTCCGTAGTGGATTTAACATAATAGTGAGAGTCCAGTCCGTAGTGGATTTAACATAATAGTGAGAGTCCAGTCCATAGTGGATCTAACATAATAGTGAGAGTCCAGTCCATAGTGGATCTAACATAATAGTGAGAGTCCAGTCCATAGTGCATCTAACATAATAGTGAGAGTCCAGTCCATAGTGGATCTAACATAATAGTGAGAGTCCAGTCCATAGTGGATCTAACATAATAGTGAGAGTCCAGTCCATAGTAGATCTAACATAATAGTGTGAGAGTCCAGTCCATAGTGGATTTAACATAATAGTGAGAGTCCAGTCCATAGTAGATCTAACATAATAGTGTGAGAGTCCAGTCCATAGTGGATCTAACATAATGGTGAGAGTCCAGTCCATAGTAGATCTAACATAATAGTGTGAGAGTCCAGTCCATAGTGGATCTAACATAATGGTGAGAGTCCAGTCCAAAGTGGATCTCACATAATAGTGAGATTCCAGTCCATAGTGGATCTAACATAATAGTGAGAGTCCAGTCCATAGTGGATCTAACATAATAGTGAGAGTCCAGTCCATAGTGGATCTAACATAATAGTGAGAGTCCAGTCCATAGTGGATCCAACATAATAGTGAGAGTCCAGTCCATAGTGGATCTAACATAATAGTGAGAGTCCAGTCCATAGTGGATCTAACATAATAGTGAGAGTCCAGTCCATTGTGGATCTAACATAATAGTGTGAGAGTCCAGTCCATAGTGGATCTAACATAATGGTGAGAGTGCAGTCCATAGTGGATCTCACATAATAGTGAGATTCCAGTCCATAAATGATAAATGGGTTGTACTTGTATAGCGCTTTTCTACCTTCAAGGTACTCAAAGCGCTTTGACACTACTTCCACATTTACCTATTCACACACACATTCACACACTGATGGAGGGAGCTGCCATGCAAGGGGCTAACCAGCACACATCAGGAGCAAGGGTGAAGTGTCTTGCTCAGGACACAACGGACGTGACAAAGTTGGTACTAGGTGGGAATTGAACCAGGGACCCTCGGTTTGCACACGGCCAGTCTTCCACTGCGCCACGCCGTCCCCATAGTGGATCTAACATAATAGTGATAGTCCAGTCCATAGTGGATCTAACATAATGGTGAGAGTCCAGTCCATAGTGGATCCAACATAATAGTGAGAGTCCAGTCCATAGTGCATCTAACATAATAGTGAGAGTCCAGTCCATAGTGGATCTAACATAATAGTGAGAGTCCAGTCCATAGTGGATCCAACATAATAGTGAGAGTCCAGTCCATAGTGGATCTAACATAATAGTGAGAGTCCAGTCCATAGTGGATCCAACATAATAGTGAGAGTCCAGTCCATAGTGGATCTAACATAATAGTGAGAGTCCAGTCCATAGTGGATCTAACATAATAGTGTGAGAGTCCAGTCCATAGTGGGTCTAACATAATAGTGTGAGAGTCCAGTCCATAGTGGATCTAGCATAATAGTGAGAGTCCAGTCCATAGTGGATCCAACATAATAGTGAGAGTCCAGTCCATAGTGGATCTAACATAATAGTGAGAGTCCAGTCCGTAGTGGATCTAACATAATAGTGAGAGTCCAGTCCATAGTGGATCTAACATAATAGTGAGAGTCCAGTCCATAGTAGATCTAACATAATAGTGTGAGAGTCCAGTCCATAGTGGATCTAACATAATGGTGAGAGTCCAGTCCATAGTAGATCTAACATAATAGTGTGAGAGTCCAGTCCATAGTGGATCTAACATAATAGTGAGAGTCCAGTCCATAGTTTAAATTTCTAGGATGAGTGGAATATGTTGCAGGTGAAATGGTTTGAATCAATTGAACAATGTGAAAATGGGAAAAGTTGGAAAAACTGCCAATTCCTTTTGAATGGGAAAAATGTGCCGGAAAACCTGGAAATCTGGGAAATCTCGGAATTGTTGGAATTTTTCAAAGGTATTTTCGCTACTCCCGAAAAGGCTGAACAGTTTGAAGTTGGAACAGTTTGAATGGGGTGAAAAATGTGGGAGGTAAAGCACGCCAAAATCTGGAAATGAAGAAAAATTATAAATAGATTTTAAATAGTAATAATAATAATAATAGATACAATAATAGTAATAGTAATAATAACAATAAATAAAATAAAAATAAAAAACATCATTAAATATATTTAAAAAAATAAATAAATAAAATAAAATTTAAATAATAATTAAAAAAATAAATAAAAGTAATAATAAATATATTTTAAATATTTATATTTATCTATATATATCTATATATATGTTTATAAAATAAAATAGAATAAAATAAATTAATGAATTAAATAAAAAAAATAAAAAAATTAACAATAAATATATTTTAAATATCTATTAAAAAAAAATAAAAGTAATACCAAATATATTTTAAATATCTATTTAAAATATATCCATTACTTTCGTTTATTGTATTTAATTTTGTATTTTATCTATTTTATTGATTTTATTGATTTTATTTTATATATATATTTTTTTTTTACTATTTTATATTTATTTATTTTATTTTTCTTATCTATTTTATTTATTGTTATTATTACTATTACTATTAGTATTATTTTTTAAATTATTATTATTGCAATTTAAAATCTGTTTATTATTATTCTTCATTTCCAGATTTTGGCACGCTTTACCTTCCACATTTTCCCCCCATTTAAAGAGTTCCAACGTCAAACAGGTGTAAAAAAGCGTTTTTGGAGCATTCACACAATAATTCCACCTGCACAAAGCAGCACCGAGAAATGGAAGTTTTAGTTTTGCTCGGCAGAAATTGGATAACCAAGACAGATCCTGGCCTGGTGCGACACAACCGGCAGAAAAAACTGAATGCTGGACTAAAAATGAAGGAAGGGTTAAGAAACGTGTTCCTTCAAGCCGGCATTTTTCTTTGCTCTCTTTCAGCACAAACTGTCACTTTCCGCCGGCTTTGCTCATCCCGATTTGAATCCTTCGTTTTTCCAAGCGCTCCCTCCGCGCTCTTTTAAAAATAAAAAAGAGAAAATGGGCCTGTTGAGCCGCCATCAGTCTGCTGGCATTTGATCAATGGCCGCCTCCCTTTGTGCTGCTAAGCGACACATAAAAGAGGCTGTTATCAGCTCGCCCGCATCGGCCATGCAGGGGCGGGCGAGGAGGGCGGCGGAGCATAGGTCAACGTGGCGATAGCAGATTTTACAGCTGTCAGCCGCCGTCGGCACGGAAACACTCAAAGCGGAGGAGATGGCAATGGAGACCTTGTAAAAGACACCAGGAAGACGAGGTAATGTTCCACAAATGACTCCAAACACGCTTCAAACATGAGAAAATGCAGGCTCCACTTTTCTGAAAATGTGCTAGCTCGATGCTAATATGCATTGGCTTTGCTGTATACATGCTACTGATTAGCATTAGCGAATTTACACGGCGATAGTAACGCCTCCAAATGTGTCAAAGAAAAAACGACGATACAATCAAACAGCTGGTGTGTAATAAGTGTAACATTTACAGTATTGAGACTTTTTAGAGGGCAACAAAAAAAACACCAACACCAGGGGTGTAACTTTTTACTGTTAGGTGGCAAAATGTCCAATAAAATGTCATTTGTGAATATTTTTTTTTTAATACACAATATTTATAACTCCTCACAACCAAACTTTTCACCAACTTTACAGGAAAAAAGTAATTCATGTGCTTTTGGCCACTTTTTATTTTTAATTAACCACATGAACAATGCAATATTTTCCCAAAATGACATGTTAATTGGAACATTTAGGAGGATTTTATTATACAAAATATTTGATTAAAAAAACACAAAAAACATACATCTATATATATGTCTTGATTGGATTATCCAGAGAATAGTGCTCGATACCGTGGTAGAGCGCAATCCGACACGTACGTAGGATTAACCGAAGGAGCGTTCAAAACAAGATGGAATAATCACAACGCCTCCTTTAGAAACCAGACTTTGCAGAATTCTACAGAACTCAGCAAACACATTTGGAACCTCAAAGACAATAATGTTGAATATTCAATAACATGGCAAATTCTTGCATCCAGCACACCTTACACCAGTGGTAATAAAAGATGCAACCTATGCTTAAAAGAGAAACTGTTTATTATATATCATCCAGATTTATCATCCCTCAACAAGCGCAGTGAAATCATTTCAACATGCCGCCACAGGCGGAAACACCTCCTAGGTAACACATGAGCCAATCGCCACACCCTACGCCTGCCTGTACCCACCCACTCTGTGCTCTATATAAACCATTGTATGTGAATGCTTCCATTAAAATCTCCTGATGATTGAGGGAACCCCTCATGAAACAGATCTGTAGAGATGAAGTAGTCTTGTGATTTTTTTTCCCACACCTACATACATATATATATATATATACATACATATATACTCACATCCATATGTATATTCATATATATATATATCCATTTTCTACCGCTTATTCCCTTTCGGGGTCGCGGGGGGCGCTGGCGCCTATCTCAGCTACAACGGGCGGAAGGCGGGGTACACCCTGGACAAGTCGCCACCTCATCGCAGGGCCAACACAGACAGACAGACAACATTCACACTCACATTCACACACTAGGGCCAATGTAGTGTTGCCAATCAACCTATCCCCAGGTGCATGTCTTTGGAAGTGGGAGGAAGCCGGAGTACCCGGAGGGAACCCACGCATTCACGGGGAGAACATGCAAACTCCACACAGAAAGATCCCGAGCCTGGATTTGAACCCAGGACTGCAGGACCTTCGTATTGTGAGGCAGACGCACTAACCCCTCTGCCACCGTGAAGCCCTATATATATATATATATATATGTGTATGTATGTATATATGTATGTTTTTATACATATATTTATATATATGTATGTATATATATATATATGTATGTATGTATGTGTGTATATATATATATATAGATATATAGATATATATATATTTACATACATATAGAGACCTACATACATACACACATAAATATATATGTGTATATTTGTGTGTATCTATATATATATATATATATATATATATCATATTTACATACATATATACACATATATATATATATATATATATATATATATATATATATTTATATATATAAAAAAACATATTTACATACATTTATACATTTATACACATACATACAGACACACATATATACACATATATATTTACATACATATAGAGACATACATAGACACGTACATATATATATATACACATATATGTATATATATATATATATATATATATATATATATATATATATATATATATATATATATATTATATATATATATATATATATATATGCTTATACATACATATGCTTTTAGTTTTTAGTCTGCAGCCCTCAACGGAAAACCTTTGGAAACCCCTGATTTAAATAGAAATAGAAAAAAGTAAAAGTCCAAAGTGTGGGAACATTTTGACCTTTGAATGCCAAATAAGGTAATTGCTCTTCACTTCCTGTTAATTATAATAACAATTATTATTATTATTTGTCTCATTAACCAAAGTTTTCTGTTTTATAGTCCTTCCTACATGACTATTTGTTAAAAAAAAATGCAAACTTTTCAACCAGCAGCCATCACAGCATCAGTGCAGTGTCAATACAGGTAGTGAGTGTGCCATACACTCACTCACTCATCACTAGTGCCAGCTAAGTAAATGATCAAACATGCAAAAAAATTAAATAAAATCCCCCAAAACAAGGCTGCTGTTTTTAGGTGAAGAATGACAAGAAAAGTAACGACACAATGCTCGAGGGCCAACTTTTATTTTCTATTTCCCGTCACGCGGATGACTGGCGGCAACAAAGACAAGAATTATGACAAAACGCTGACAGGACGCGTCAGCTGCGATTCAAGAGCCCCGAGCGCCGACACAAATAGTCGCACTAATCCACCGGATGGGAATTAGCAGGACGCTTTTGACGACACCCAGCGTCACGCCGGAGGACGTTTAAAAAAAAAAAAGGTGCACGTCTCGTTAAAAGACTTTATTTGTCCTAATTACAGCCCGACACGTTCACTTTTTGTCCCAGCCTCCAGGAGACGGAGAACCTTCCTTGTTTCTATAAAAGCGTCTGATGGCGACGCTAATTTTACAAGTGGGCCCTAATAAGGCGCTTGACAAAACGTTTAGGACGAGGAGCGCGTGAAACAAGCCAAAGACTACCTTTACGGCCTCGTTAACGCTGCCGGTGTTAAATGTTAACGAGCGCGGCTGGAGGCGTCGTCCTGGCCGAGGGGAGGCGGCCTCGTTCCTCTTTACTTTGCAGCTTCCACGCCGGCCAGGGACTTTTATGCTCCTTCTGCCAAAGTACTTTTGTTGTACTGTTTTATATATCGGATTTCCTGACTAATTTAAATACTTCACTAACCAACTTAGCTTCCATTCACAGGAGCCGCAGCCACGAGTGGAATAGTTAAATTGTTGTCAACACAGCCATACTTTTATTTTGAAGACCACCTTGAACTGAACAGGAAGTATTTGTGTGAAAGTGCAAGAAGACAACTTGAACTGATCAGAATACGATCCCAATTCTTTGTACTTTTGTCTGTAAATACATTCAAATTGCCTAATAATTTATATATATATATATATATATATATATATATATATATATATATATATATATATATATATATATATATATATATATATAAGTATATTTAGAAAATATAATATATAAATATATATATATTTATAAAAATATACATATATATACATATATATATATATATATATATATATTTAAAATTTACATAAAAATATATACATATATATATATATATATATATATATATATATATATATATATATATATACACATTTATGAATTAATTCATTTATATATATGTATTTTTTCATGTAAATGTCACATATATATATAAAACAAATATATATTATATTATATTTGATATTATATTTTCATATATATATTTAAGATATATATATATATATATATATATATATTTAATATATATATAAATATCAATATTTATATTTAATTTTCCTGAAGGAACTCTCCTGAAGAAATTAGTAAAGTATTATCCGTCTCTCTCTCTCTCTCTCTCTCTATATATATACATATATATATATATATATATATATATATATATATATATATATATATATATATATATATATATATATATATGAAATGGGACTCAAATGACATAATGAAACATTATATAACAACTTTACCGCATAGTTATTCTAATTAATACATTTTTAAGTGTAAGATCAATATATATATATATATATATATATATATATATATACATATATATACTCACACACATTTATATATATAAATTCTGAGTCCGTTTAGCTGATTGGCGAGCTAGCTTGTGCAGCCAGCGGGTCCATGACGATGGCTTTCGTTTTGTTTGATCGGCCGTTTTACTGCCGCGTCTGGAAACAATTAAGGCATGTAAATAAACGTTTGAAAAATATTTCTGTGTAAATAACTCATTTCATAAAGCGTATATACATCTGCGGCTTATAGTCAGATGCGGCTTTTACGTGGATTTTATTGTTTTTGTATATTGGAATACAAAGACAATATAACATACATCCATAAACGTGGATGGATATGCAAAAGTGCAACATATTTATCCGTACAGTAATCTATTTATTCATATCTGCACCTTATTGCTCTTTTATCCTGCACTAGCACGAGCTAATGCACACAAATTGTGTAATTATCTGTACTGTAAAGTTGAAATTTGAATGACAATAAAAGGAAGTCTAAGTCTAAATGCAAGATGTGACACTTTCAGTTTCATTCATTGTGAGGTGAATATTCTGTTGGAGTCTTGCAGAGAAGAAAGCCCTGCAGGCGCTTAAAAAACAGAAAGGTGGGGGCTTTGAGGCTGTTTTTTGTTGTGTGTGTGTGTGTGTTTGTGAGTGTGTGTGTGTGGTGAAGGCAGCGTGTCACCCCTGAGATTGACAGGTGTGTTGGCGAGCTCCCGTCCACCATTTGTCTGCCATGTGACACTGCTTGTCCCACCACTTTGTCACAGCAGGGGTAACTTGCCTAAACACACACGCACACACACATACACACACACACACACACACACACACACACACACACACACACACACACACACACACACACACACACACACACACACTCTCTCTCTTGTGTTTGTTTCCTTCTTGAGAAAATTGCCTCCCTCTTTAGGACCACCCTTTCTAGTGTGGAGAATGCATATATTTTTAAGAGTTCTTTCTTTATTCATAATCATGTTCAAAGCAGATAATATTTTCCAATGCGTACTCTTTTTGCTTGTATCTTATGTCCTCAAGTAAGCTGTGTGCCTTAAAGCGTAATTTTCAGACCTCTATTAATGGACTGTGGGACTGGTCTCCTGAAGCTTTAGTAAAACTTGATAGTCTTCCTATTCTGTCTTGATGGTCCTTCTTACTCTGCATTTATGTCATCTGAAAGAACTTGGGATTGACCAGTGACTTTAATTCCCTGAGAGGAAGACTGGTGGGACGCAACACTAGATATATAAAGATGTGTATTTACAACATTATTAATATTTACATGCTATGCAAATATTAAAAAAAGCTTGTTGTGAAAAATGAGTTCACAAGAAAAAGGTCACAATTTCAGAAGAAAAACTTTGACTTTAGGCAGTATTATAATAAAAGTTGTAATTTTACTCAAAGAAAGTCAAAAATGTGCAAGAACAACTGAACATTTGTGCGATATTATGATAAAAGTTGCAATTCTACTCAATAAGAGTCGCAATTTTACAAAACAAGCTTATTATTTTGGCAATTTTATGAAAATAGTCGTAATTTTACTCGACAGAAATCTGGCAAATTTGGCAAAATTAGGACAAAAGTTTCTCAAAAAATCTCACTATTTTACAAGAACAACAAAATAATTGACAATATTGAGATAAAAGTCTGAATTTTAAATGACAAATGTCACCGTTTTGTTCCCGATTTTATAAGAAAAATGTTGACACATTGTGGGAAAATAAATGCTTTTCAGTTTATTTTTATTTTTTGTAATTGGTTTTTAATCTTTATTATTTACTTCAAGTTATTACAGTATGTATATAATTTTGGCAGTATTATAATAAAAGTTGTAATTTTACTCAAAGAAAGTCAAAATTTTACAAGAAAAACTGAACATTTGTGCGATATTATGATAAAAGTTGCAATTTTACACAATAACAGTCGCAATTTTACAAGAAAGGCTTATTATTTTGGCAATTTTATTAAAACAGTCATAATTTTACTCCACAAAAGTCACAATTTTAGAAGAAAACGTGAACATTTGGGCATTACAATAATAATCTGAATTTTATTTGGCAAAATTAGGACAAAAGTCACTCAAAAAATCTCACTATTACACAAGAACAACAAAATAATTGACAATATTGAGATAAAAGTCTGAATTTTAAATGACAAATGTCACCGTTTTGTTCCCGATTTTATAAGAAAAATGTTGACACATTGTGAGAAAATAAATGCTTTTAGTTTATTTTTATTTTTTATAATTGTTTTTTAATCTTTATTATTTACTTCAAGTTATTACAGTATGTACTGTATATAATTTTGGCAGTATTATAATAAAAGTCGCATTTTACTCAACGCAAGACAAACTTTTACAAGAAAAACTGAAAATTTGTACGATATTATGATAAAAGTTAGAATTGTACTCAATAACAGTCACAAATTTACAAGCAACGCTTCAAATTTGGGCAATTGTATGAAAAGAGACGTCATTTTACTCGACAAAAGTCACAATTTTACAAGAAAACTCAAAAAATGTTGGCAACATTATAATAATGATGGGAATTTTACTTGACAAAATGATGACAAAAGTCAACATTTTACTCAAAATATGTCTCTATTTTACAAGAACAACCGAAAACGTGGCAATGTAGTGATAGAATTCAGAATTTTACAATACAAATGTCACCATTTTGCATTAAAAAGTAATAGTTTTACACTAAGAAATAATAATATTATGAGAAAATATTGCAATATTACAAAAACAGGAAGAATATGAGAAATTGTTGCCAATTTTGTAAGAAAAAACTCAACATGTGGGAAAAAAAAACTGCTTTTAGTTCATTTTTTAAATGTTTTTGTTTGTAATTGGATTTTAGTCTTCAATATTTACTTCAAGTTATTACAGTATGTATCTATATAAATATTTATTTTTTTAACAAGTTTTGGCAAAGGGGGGCGCATTTCAATTTCTTACAGATACATGTTATTTCATATGTTAACACCTCCTCATATGGAAGCTACTTTTCCTTGTTGATGTCTCAAGAAGGGTAGAAATACAAGAACACACACACACACACACACACACACACACACACACACACACACACGCTTGTATTTGTTACCTTCTTGAGACCTCTGAAAAATGCCTCCGTCTTTAGGACCACCCTTTCTAGTGTGGAGAATGCATATATTTTTAGAGTTCTTTCTTTATTCATAATCATGTTCAAAGCAGATAATATTTTCCAATGCGTACTCTTTTTGCTTGTATCTTATGTCCGCAAGTAAGCTGTGTGCCTTAAAGCGTAATTTTCAGACCTCTATTAATGGACTGTGGGACTGGTCTCCTGAAGCTTTAGTAAAACTTGATAGTCTTCCTATTCTGTCTTGATGGTCCTTCTTACTCTGCATTTATGTCATCTGAAAGAACTTGGGATTGACCAGTGACTTTAATTCCCTGAGAGGAAGACTGGTCGGACGCAACACTAGATATATAAAGATGTGTATTTACAACATTATTAATATTTACATGCTATGCAAATATTAAAAAAAGCTTGTTGTGAAAAATTAGTTGGAATTTCACAAGAAAAAGGTCACAATTTCAGAAGAAAAACTTAGACTTTTGGCAGTATTATAATAATAGTTGTAATTTTACTCAAAGAAAGTCAAAATTTTACAAGAAAAACTGAACATTTGTGCGATATTATGATAAAAGTTGCAATTCTACTCAATAACAGTCGCAATTTTACAAGAAAGGCTTATTATTTTGGCAATTTTATGAAAACAGTCGTAATTTTACTCGACAAAAGTCGCGATTTTAGAAGAAAACTTGAACATTTGGGCATTACAATAATAATCTGAATTTTATTTGGCAAAATTTTGACAAAAGTCACTCAAAAAATCTCACTATTTTACAAGAACAACAAAATCATTGGCAATATTGAGATAAAAGTCTGAATTTTAAATGACGAATGACACCATTTTGTTCCCGATTTTATAAGAAAAATGTTGACACATTGTGAGAAAATAAATGCTTTTAGTTTATTTTTATTTTTTGTAATTGTTTTTTAATCTTTATTATTTACTTCAAGTTATTACAGTATGTATATAATTTTGGCAGTATTATAATAAAAGTTGTAATTTTACTCAAAGAAAGTCAAAATTTTACAAGAAAAACTGAACATTTGTGCGATATTATGATAAAAGTTGCAATTTTACTCAATAACAGTCGCAATTTTACAAGAAAAGCTTATTATTTTGGCAATTTTATGAAAACAGTCGTAATTTTACTCGACAAAAGTCACAATTTTATAAGAAAACTTGAACATTTGGGCATTACAATAATAATCTGAATTTTATTTGGCAAAATTAGGACAAAAGTTTCTCAAAAAATCTCACTATTTTACAAGAACAACAAAATAATTGACAATATTGAGATAAAAGTCTGAATTTTAAATGACAAATGTCACCATTTTGTTCCCGATTTTATAAGAAAAATGTTGACACATTGTGAGAAAATAAATGCTTTGAGTTTATTTTTATTTTTTGTAATTGTTTTTTAATCTTTATTATTTACTTCAAGTTATTACAGTATGTATATAATTTTGGCAGTATTATAATAAAAGTTGTAATTTTACTCAAAGAAAGTCAAAATTTTACAAGAAAAACTGAACATTTGTGCAATATTATGATAAAAGTTGCAATTTTACTCAATAACAGTCGCAATTTTACAAGAAAGGCTTATTATTTTGGCAATTTTATTAAAACAGTCGTAATTTTACTCGACAAAAGTCACAATTTTATAAGAAAACTTGAACATTAGGGAATTACAATAATAATCTGAATTTTATTTGGCAAAATTATGACAAAAGTCACTCAAAAAAATCTCACTATTTTACAAGAACAACAAAATCATTGGCAATATTGAGATAAAAGTCTGAATTTTAAATGACAAATGTCACCATTTTGTTCCCGATTTTATAAGAAAAATGTTGACACATTGTGAGAAAATAAATGCTTTTAGTTTATTTTTATTTTTTGTAATTGTTTTTTAATCTTTATTATTTACTTCAAGTTATTACAGTATGTACTGTATATAATTTTGGCAGTATGATAATAGAAGTCGTCATTTTACTCAACGCAAGACAAACTTTTACAAGAAAAACTGAAAATTTGTGCGATATTATGATAAGAGTTAGAATTGTACTCAATAACAGTCGCAAATTTACAAGAAAAAGCTTCAAATTTGGGCAGTTTTATGAAAACAGATGTCATTTTATCTGAAAAAAGTAACAATTTTACAAGAAAACTCAAAAAATGTTGGCAACATTATAATAATGATCGGAATTTTACTTGACAAAATGATGAAAAAAGTCAAAATTTTACTCAAAATATGTCTATTTTACAAGAACAACCAAAAAAGTGACAAAGTTGTGATAAAAGTCAGAATTTTACCAGACACATTAAATTAAAATTGAATAGTTTTACATTAAAAAAATAATAATATTATGAGAAAATATTTCAATATTACAGAAACAGGAAAAATATGAGAAATTTTTCCCAATTTTGTAAGAAAAAAAGTCGACACATTGTGATAAAAAGACTGCTAATAGTTATCCATCCATCCATTTTCTACCGCTTATTCCCTTTTGGGATCGCGGGGGGCGCTGGTGCCTATCTCAGCTACAATCGGGTGGAAGGCGGCATACACCCTGGACAAGTCGCCACCTCATCGCAGTGCTATTCATTAATTTATTCTTTTTTTTTTTTTCAAAAACTAGCTTATCCGAATCTTTTTAAATAAAATAAAAAATAATTTATGGAACATCATTAGTAATTTTTCCTGACTAGTATTATTTTTAGAATTTTGATGGCCTGTTTTAAATAAGTTAAAATCCAATCTGAACTTTGTTAGAATATATAACAAATTGGACCAAAGTATATGTCTAACAAAGACAAATCATTATTAGGGACCGATGTCCCTTTGGGACAGAGGACCTTATTAAATTTCTAGCGTTTTTATTCTTTATTATTATTACGCCGTCTCTTTGAGCTGTAATTTGACACCTTAACATGCTTCAAAACTCACCAAATTTGACACACACATCAGGACTGGCAAAAATTGCGATCTAATAAAAAATAAACCCCAAAACTCAAAATTGCGCTCGAACGCCGCCAAGGAAGAAAACATAGACAAAACTGTCTCTGTCTTCCAGTAGGAATGTCATAGAAATATGAAACGAAAACCTCTATGTAGGTCTTAGTTAGACCTATATTTCATACAGTGACACCCCCAAGCTAAAATCAACAGGAAGTTTGCAATTCTCCCTTCATTACAAAAATTGGGTAAAAAAAGTTTCTTTTTTTTCCAACATTATCTCCTCTGAGGCTGTTTGTCGAGTCGGCTTCAAATAAGCACAGGAGAGAGATTGAACCCTTCTGATTAAAAGTTGATGAAAGAGTTTTAATTACTGCTCCAGTTTTGACTTCATGAGCCCGCAAAGAACCGCTGTGCTGCTGCTGCTGCGCTGCTACTGTCACAAGATGGCGGCTTCCTGCTCAAACAAAACTACCTTTAACTCCCTGTGGGACTGCCATACACACATGAAACAAAAACCTCACTGTAGGGCTCACTGAGACCTATATTTAATACACTGACCACCCACAGCTAAAATCAACAGAAAGTTTGCTATTCCCCCTTCAATACAAAAGCTGCAATCCATTCACAATGCATTAGAGTCTCAAAATGGCGGCACCAAGGCATCCTTATAAAATGCCCAAGCCAATTTACAACTGTTATTACTATGAGACTGATGTATAACACGTGTATACAACTTTTTCTCGGTGTAATAATCCATCCTTCCAGCAGCCCAAACGGTCCCGTCCATCGCTGCTTGCAGCTTTAAGTTTTTTATAGGGCTTTATGGGCGGAATAGTACTCCTAGACGCTTTATTGATAGCCACCTCCTACTTGCCATATTTTACAACTTAGAATGCGTAAAAATAGTTTTTTTTTAAAGGCAAAAACTTGGCGTATTCCCCAAAGTACATGCAGTCTGGTCACAGTCCCAGGTATTTAACGGTAGCGTATGATTTAATAGAGTAAATATTGTAATGACCCTTTTTTTAAATGTTTCCCATGTTTTACACGTGTAAAAAACATATTAAAATAAAATTCTAAACAAAACCAAAAAAATCCACTTCTACAACATTGCTTCCAAACTTGATCCCTTTAAGGCAATTACACGTGTTAAAACTGTCAGGAATTGGCACTAATTAACCGACCCAATACTTTTGCCCGTGTGCGTCTCCCAAGGCATCATGGGAAAATGATATCAGAAGAAAGGGAAACATTTTTCCTTTGCCATCAAAGTTGGATCCCATGAAAGTTAGAAGGAGCAGAAAATGATCACTAAGTCAATATAAATATAAATATATTTAAATATTTAAATATAAATATACATAAATATTTAAATATAAATATATATAAAAATAAAGATTATTTATTTCAAAGTGAGTCTATCTTTGTACCTTCCACACACACTCTCAGACCCCCCACCACACCCCCCACCCCCCATCGGGTCTCTTTGCCTGAGCATTTGATTTAAAAAAAAATAAAAAATAAAATAAAAATATTGAAATAAAGAATATCATCACAATGTGTCAGATCTGCCCTCGCTTCTGAAGTGTGAGGGGAAAAAAAAGAAGGACTTCCTGTGAGAGATTAAATCAAATCTCTTCTGTGATATCAAAGATGAATAACTTCACATGGGCGCTAATCCCACACACACACACAAACACACACACACACACACACACGCACACAACGTTCCCAAAGTCTGCTTGCATTATTAGCCTCCGAGACCTTTTACAGTTTTTTTCTTTTTTTCCCCCCCCGTCACCTTTCCAGACCCGGCATCCGAGGCCCGCCTGAGACCGTGACCAGACTGCGTCCGAGTTCTTCACCCGGCCTCACCGGACACTTCTTTAGGCACACCTACTTTGGGGAATACGCCATGTTTTTGCCTTTAAAAGAAACTCTCTTTTTATGTATTCTAGGTCGTAAAATATGGCAAGTAAGAGGTGGCTAACAGTAAAGCGTCTAGGAGTACTTTTCCACCCATAAAGCCCCATAAAAACATTTAAAAAACCGACAACGATACTTCATTTAAATATGCTAACTTTAATAGAAACCAAGTATTAGCGTTATTGTTACTACAAGCGCTAATATATATATATATATATATATATATATATATATATATATATATACATATATATCCATCCATCCATTTCCTACCGCTTTTTCCCTTTTTTGGGGTTGCATATATATATATATATATATATATATATATATATATATATATATATATATGAAAATATAATATCAACTATAATAAAATATATATTTGTTTTATATATATATGTAACATTTACATGAAAAAAATACATATATATAAATGAATTAATACATAAATGTGTATATATATATATTTTATATGTATATATATATATATATATATATAAATATATCCATCCATCCATTTTCTACCGCTTATTCCCTTTCGGGGTCGCGGGGGGCGCTGGCGCCTATCTCAGCTACAATCGGGCGGAAGGCGGGGTACACCCTGGACAAGTCGCCACCTCATCGCAGGGCCAACACAGATAGACAGACAACATTCACACTCACATTCACACACTAGGGACCATTTAGTGTTGCCAATCAACCTATCCCCAGGTGCATGTCTTTGGAAGTGGGAGGAAGCCGGAGTACCCGGAGGGACCCCACGCATTCACGGGGAGAACATGCAAACTCCACACAGAAAGATCCCGAGCCTGGATTTGAACCCAGGACTGCAGGACCTTCGTATTGTGAGGCAGACGCACTAACCCCTCTGCCACCGTGAAGCCCTATATAAATATATACATAATTTATATATATATATATACATATATATATATATATATATATACATATATATAGTGAATTATATATATATATATATATATTTTATATGTATATATATATATATATATATATATATAGATATATATAAATATATACATAATTTATATATATATATATATATACATATATATATACATATATATAGTGAATTATATTTTATATTTATTTTATATATATATATATATATATATATCTATATATATATATATATATATATATATATCTATATATATATATATATACATATATATACATAATTTTTCATAACATTTTCAATTTTAATCTTGTAAAATTATATATTTTTTAGGGGGAAAAAACATTTGGATCATTCATTCTTTAGTATTTGTTTTATTCTTATTTTATTATTTTTTTTCTATTAATAACAATTTAAAAAATATATAATTTTTATTTTTTTACTTTAATCTTGTAAAATTATATAATTTGTTTGTGAAAAAAATATCTCGGATTACTCCTATTTTATTATTTTTATTTTTTCCCATTAATAACTATATATATATATATATATAACATTATTCATAACATTTTTTACTTTAATCTTGTACAATTATATAATTTTTTTTTTATTATTCCTATTTCATTATTTGTATTATTCCTATTTTTTTCCAATTATTAACTATTGTTTTAAATATAATATTAAATAGAAATTTGGACTTTAATCTTGTTAAATTATTTAGTTGTTTTTGGGAAAAAAATCTTAGATTATTCATATCGTATTATTTTTATTATTCATATTTTATTATTCTTTTTTGTATTAATAACATTTTCCACTTTAATTTTGTTAAATTATGTAATTTTGTTTAGGGGGGAAAAAACAGTCTTAGATTATTCCTCTTTTATTATTTGTATTATTCCTATTTTATGTTTCTTTTTTCCAAATTATTTTGACGTACTTAATGTACAATAGTCACATATCAGTAAATGCTGTGCTGTAGTCACTTCAAACACAATTCATGGTCATTGACCTGATTTACTTAAATTGTCCACAAGATGGCAGCATTTCCACCGCAAATTAAAAGATCAGATCTAGAAACTAAACGTGGACACCTGTGTTACAGAACTTTGAAACATGACTTAAATAAAGACTTTTCATGAAAGTGACCGCAGTTTGACTCTGGAACGGACTATTGCTGTTTCTTTCAGTGCAAGAGGAGGGGAACGTTTCAAATGTCCTGTCATTTTCCCAAAGGAGATTGTGTGCTCCTCCAGATGTTCATTATGTTGATGTTGATGACATCATCAGGGCCCTGGCGTCCATCAGTAATAATAACGACATGGTGGTGGTGGGGGGTTGTTACGAGGCGACTAAATCCTTAAATCAATATTCTTTTCATTACGCCGCCGCCGTCCCCCGCCCCTGATGGCGGCACCTGCGGGAAGGACTTTGTGTACACCAGCGTGTGACCCCTTGGCGTCTTGTTGATGCCCCCCACGCCGCCGTCCATCATGGCGGACGGGGAGGAGGAGCCACCTTTGCGATCGGCAAGATGGAGGGGCCGGCGAGGAATGTAAGTGTTATCGGCGGCCTCCATCTTGCCTCGGTGACCTTGCGGCCCGACACAATCCTCTCTCCTGTTGCTCCCTTTCAGACCCCCCCCCCCCCCCCCCCCCGCCGGACCCCCCAGCGCCATCTGCTCGGGTTGAAAGGCTTTTCATTTGCCATCTCATCGCCATAAAGGGCCCGAGTGTCGGCCGGGTGTGAAATGCTACCTGTGAACCCCCCCCCCCCCCCCCCCCCCACCACCAAGCCTGTCTGGCCGTGCAGATATAGCCCCTCCCCCTCCCCCGCTCGCCGCCCTTGTCGTCTGCTGCAAAGGAACGCGGCGGCGGCCGATAACAAAATGTCGATGGCGAGCAGAAACGCTGGCAAAAGGCTGCTAGTTCAACATTTAATAAACAACGACCGACATTTAGCCAGCAAACAGTATTATACGCTACAAAATAGTTTAACATTATTATCGAATGCTGATAACATTTTCACACAAAATTTCAAAATTATTTCTAAAAAAAAACCAACAAACTTTTAGAACATTTTTTTTCTTAAAAAAACATGACTATTTTTTCTTCTTTTTTTTTTCATAATATATTTGACCATAATTGTGTAAAAAGGCACACTCTTTTCTTAAAAAAAAAAATACAATTAAAAAAAATTGTTTTTCTTAAAACATTTTTTCAATGTTTGTAAAATAACTTTTTTTTCCTCGCAAGATTGCATAAAAACATACTTTTTCAAAATATATTTGACTTTAATTTAAAAATTGCTAAATAAAAATAGTATAACATAATTCTTGAACACTGAAAAATGTTTCCTCACTAACTTAAAAAAAAAATAAACACAACTTTTTTCATAATATATATTTGCTTCAATCTTGTAAAACTACATACTTTTGTCTCTTAAACTATTTATTTATTATTTATTTTGAATATTCCTAGAAAGTCTTGTATGACAATTGTTCTCACAATATTTTAACTTTTTTTTAAATGTATTTTCACAATATATTTGACTTAAATCATTTAAATTGACATACTTTTTTTTTTTTTTTGGAGAAATTACACATTTTTTCCCTAATTTAAAAATAAAATATTTCTACACAATTCTTGGAAAAAACAATTTTTCTCACAATGTTTCTTTAAAAAATAAATATATATATATATATTTTTTCACAATATATTTGACTTTAATCCTGTAGAATTAAAAAAGTTTTCTTGTAAAATAAAAAATAAAACAACACAAAATAGTGTAAAATAATTCTCCAACACTGACAACTTTTTCTCACCAAGTTACTAAATTTTTCTAAATAAAATAATAATTTTTTAATAAGATAATTTACTTCAATCTTATAAAATTACACAATTTTTTATTTTGGAATATGTTTTTCCCCCTAATATTTTGGGAAAAGTTGTCATACAAAAAATTAAAGGAATATTTAAAATGTATGTTTCACGTTTTATGACTTTTTCAAAATATATTTGACTCTCATCATGTAAAATGTCATACTTGTTTCTCAATATTTACGTATTTTAAATATGCTATATTTATAGTATATTTTAATATTATATTTTACTTTATTTCCTGTAAAATTATTGTAGAATAAAAAATAAAAAAAAACGTCACAAAAGTTTAACGTAACTTTTGAACACTGAAAACTTGTTCCTCGCTAACTTTTTTAAAAAGGAAAAAACAAATTTCTTCATAATATATTTGGCTTCAATCTAATAACATTTTAATTTGCCATCCCATCGCCATAAAGGACGAGCAGAAACGCTGGCAAAAGGTTGCTAGTTCAACATTTAGTAAACAACGACCGACATTTAGCCAGCAAACAGCGTTGTACGCTACAAAATAGTTTAACATCATTATCGAATGCTGATAACATTTTCTCACAAATTTACAAACTTTTTTCTAAAAAAAAAACCCAACAAACTTTTAGACTATTTTTTTTTTTTTTTGTTAAAAAAAAATATAATTAAAAAAAACACATTTTTTTTTCTTAAAATATTTTGTTCTTTAAATATTTCTACACAATTTTTGTAAAATAACTATTTTTCCTCAAAATATTGCATTTTTCCAAAAACACACTTTTTCAAAAGTATAAAAATTGATAGTTAAAAAAATATGACATAATTTTCGAACACTGAAAATTTTTTCCTCACTAACTTTAAAAAAAAATAAAAACACAACTTTTTTCATAGTATATTTTGCCTCGATTTTGCAAAAGTACATACTTTTGTCTCATAAACTTTTCTTTCTTTAGAATATTCCTAGAAAGTCTCGTTTGACAACTTTTCTCACAATATTTTTACTTTTTTTTTTAATGTATTTTCACAATATATTTGACTTAAATCATGTAAATTGACATACTTTTTTGGGGGGGAGAAAATACAATTTTTTCCCTAATTTATAAATAAAATATTCCTACACAATTCTTCGAAAAAATGTTTTTTTTCTCACAATGTTGGCTTTTTTTAAAAAAAGAAAAAACATACATATATGCTTTTTTCACAATATATATGACTTTAATCCCGTAAAACATTTTTTTTTCTTGTAAAATAATAAAAAAAAAACACACAAAATAGTGTAAAATAATTCTCCAACACTGACAACTTTTTCTCACCAAGTTAGTAAATTTTTCTAAATTAAAAAAATAAATTTTTTTCATAAGATAATTGACTTCAATCTCATAAAATTACACATTTTTTTATTGTGGAATATGTTTTTTTTTCCTAATATTGTGGGAAAAGTTGTCATACTAAAAAATTATAGGAATATTTAAAACGTATGTTTCACATTTTATTACGTTTTCAAAATATTATTGAACGCTGACAAAATTTTCTCACAGATGTACAAAATTCTTTCTAAAAAAAAAACCAACAAACTTTTAGAACATTTTTTTCTAAAAAAACATGACTATTTTTTCTTCTTTTTTTTATAATATATTGACCATAATTATGTAAAAAGGTATACTCTTTTATTTAAAAAAAATACAATTAAGTTTTTCTTAAAACATTTTTTTCTTTCAATATTTCCACCAAATTTTTGTGAAATAACTTTTTTTTCCTCACAATATTGCTTTTTGCTAAAAACATACTTTTTCAAAATATCTCTGAATTTAGTATAAAACATTGATAGTTAAAAATAGTTTAACATAATTCTCGAACACTGAAAAATGTTTCCTCACTAACTTAAAAAAAATAAACACAACTTTTGTCATAATATATATTTGCCTCAATCTTGTAAAAGTACATACTTTTGTCTCTTAAACAGAAAGTCTTGTATGACAACTTTCCTCACAATATTTAAACTTTTTTTTTTAATGTATTTTCACAATATATTTGACTTAAATCATGTAAATTGACATACTTTTTTTGGGGGGAGAAAATACAATTTTTCCCCTAATTTATAAATAAAATATTTCTACACAATTCTTCGAAAAAAATTATTTTTTTCTCACAATGTTGGCTTTTTTTAAAAAAAAAAAAAGAAAAAATATATACATATTTTTTTTCACAATATATTCGACTTTAATCCTGTAAAAGTAAATTTTTTTTCTTGTAAAATAAAAAATAAAAAAACACAGAATAGTGTAAAATAATTGTCCAACACTGACAACTTTTTCTCACCAAGTTACTAAATTTTTCTCAATAAAATAAAATAAATTTTTTCATAAGATAATTGACTTCAATCTTATAAAATTACACAATTTTTTATTGCGGAATATGTTTTTTTTTTCCTAATATTGTGGGAAAAGTTGTCATACAAAAAAATTATAGGAATATTTAAAATTTATGTTGCACGTTTTATTACTTTTTCAAAATATATTTGACTCTCATCATGTAAAAAGGCATACTTCTTTCTCAATATTTACACATTTTAAATATGTTATATTTATAGTATATTTTAATATTATATTTTACTTTATTTCCTGTAAAATTATTGTAGAATAAAAAATAAAAAAAACATCACAAAAGTTTAACGTAACTTTTGAACACTGAAAACTTGTTCCTCACAAACTTTTTGAAAAAGAAAAAACACATTTCTTCATAATATATTTGGCTTCAATCTTCTAAAATTTTAATTTGCCATCCCATCGCCATAAAGGACGAGCAGAAACGCTGGCAAAAGGTTGCTAGTTCAACATTTAGCACACAACGACCGACATTTAGCCAGCAAACAGCGTTGTACGCTACAAAATAGTTTAACATCATTATCGAACGCTGACATTTTCTCACAAATTTACAAACTTTTTTCGAAAAAAAACCCCAACAAACTTTTAGACTATTTTTTTTCTTATTTTATTTGTTAAAAAAAATATAATTAAAAAAAACATTTTTTTTTTCTTAAAATATTTTGTTCTTTAAATATTTCTACACAATTTTTGTAAAATAACTATTTTTCCTCAAAATATTGCATTTTTCCAAAAACACACTTTTTCAAAAGTATAAAAATTGATAGTTAAAAGAGTTTAACATAATTTTCGAACACTGGAAATTTTTTCCTCACTAACTTTTTAAACAAATAAACACAACTTTTTTCATAGTATATTTTGTCTCAATTTTATAAAAGTACATACTTTTGTCTCGTAAACTATTTCTTTCTTTAGTATATTCCTAGAAAGTCTTGTATGACAACTTTTCCCACAATATTTTTACTTTTTTTTTTTTCAATGTAATTTCACAATATATTTGACTCAAATCATGTAAACTGACATATTTTTTGGGGGAGAAATTACATTTTTTTGCCCAAATTTAAAAATAAAATATTTCTACACAATTCTTGGAAAAAATGTTTTTTTCTCACAATGTTGGCTTTAAAAAAAAAAAAAATTATATATTTTTTTCACAATATATTTGACTTTAATCCTGTAAAATTTAAAAAGTTTTCTTGTAAAATAATAAATGAAAAAAACACAAAATAGTGTAAAATAATTCGTCAACACTGATAACTTTTTCTCACCAAGTTACTAAATTTTTCTCAATTAAATAAAATAACTTTTTTTTATAAGATAATTGACTTCAATCATATAAAATTACACAATTTTTTATTGTAGAATATGTTTTATTTTCCTAATATTGTGGGAAAAGTTGTCATACAAAAAAATTATAGGAACATTTAAAATGTATGTTTCAGGTTTTATTACTTTTTCACAATATATTTGACTCTAATCCTGTAAAATGGCATACTTGTTTCTCAATATTTACATATTTTAAATATGTTATATTTATAGTATATTTTAATATTATATTTTACTTTATTTCCTGTAAAATTATTGTAGAATAAAAAATATAAAAAATGTCACAAAAGTTTAACGTAACCTTTGAACACTGAAAACTTTTTCCTCACAAACTTTTTGAAAAAGGAAAAAACAAATTTCTTCATTATATATTTGGCTTCAATCTAATAAAATTTTAATTTGCCATCCCATCGCCATAAAGGACGAGCAGAAACGCTGGCAAAAGGTTGCTAGTTCAACATTTAGCACACAACGACCGACATTTAGCCAGCAAAAAGCGATAAGCGTTACAAAATACTTTAACATTATCGAACACTGACAACATTTTGTCACAAAATTACCAACTTTTTTCTAAAAAAAACAACAAACTCTTAGAACATATTTTCTAAAAAAACATGACTATTTTTTTTCTTATTTTTTAAAATATATTTGACTAAAATTACGTAAAAAGGCATACTGTTTTGTTAAAAAATTAAAAAAAAATATATATATATTTTTCTTAAAATACTTTTTCCTTTAAATATTTCTACACAATTTTTGTAAAATAACTTTTTTTCCTCACAATATTGTATTTTTCTAAAAACATACGTTTTCAAAATATCTCTGAATTTAGTATAAAAAACTGATAGTTAAAAATAGTTTAACATAATTCTCGAACACTGAAAACCTTTTCCTCACTAACTTTTAAAAAAAATAAACACAACTTTTTTCATAATATATTTTGCCTCAATTTTATAAAATTACATACTTTTGTCTCGTAAACTATTTATTTCTTTAGAATATTCCTAGAAAGTCTTGTATGACAAATGTTCTGATAATATTTTAACTTTTTTTTTCCAATGTATTTTCACAATATATTTGACTTAAATCATGTATACTGACTTTTTTTTTTTTTTGAGAAGTTACAATTTTTTTCACTAATTTAAAAATAAAATATTTCTACACAATTCTTGGAAAAAAATGTTTTTTCTCTCACAATGTTGGCTTTAAAAAATATATATATATAAAAATAAAAATATATATTTTTTTCACAATATATTTGACTTTAATCCTGTAAAATTAAAAATGTTTTCTTGTAAAATAAAAAAAATTAAAATCACAAAATAGTGTAACGTAATTCTCCAACACTGACAACTTTTTCTCACCAAGTTACTAACTTTTTCTAAATAAAATAAAATAACTTTTTTCATAAGATAACTGACTTCAATCTTATAAAATTACACAATTTTGTCTTGTGGAATATGTTTTTTTCTCCTAATATTTTGGGAAAAGTTGTCATACAAAAAAAATATAGGAATATTTAAATTTCACATATGACTTTTTCACAATATATTTGACTTAAATCATGTAAACTGACATTTTTTGGGGGGGAAATATTACAATTTTTTCCCCTAATTTAAAAATAAAATAGTTCTACACAATTCTTGGAAAAAATGTTTTTTTCTCACAATGTTGGCTTAAAAAAAAAAAATATATATATATATATATATATATATATATATATATATGTGTGTATATATATATATATATATTATATATATATATATATATATATATATATATATATATATACATATTTATTTTTATTTTTTTCACAATATATTTGACCTTAATCCTGCAAAATTAAAAATGTTTTCTTTTAAAATAAAAAAAAAATAAAAAAAATCACAAAATAGTGTAACATAATTCTCCAACACTGACATCTTTTTCTCACCAGGTTACTAACTTTTTCAAAATAAAATAAAATAACTTTTTTTTTTAAGATAATCGACTTCAATCCTATAAAATTACACAATTTTTTCTTTTGTAATACGTTTTTTTCTCCTAATATTTTGGGAAAGGTTGTCATACAAAAAAATATATAGGAATATTAAAAATGTATGTTGCTAATTTTATGGCTTTTTCACAATATATTTGACTCTAATCATGTAAAACGACATACTTGTTTCTTAATATCTACATATTTTAAACATATTATACTTATATTATATTTCGATATTATATTTTACTTTATTTCCTCTAAAATTCTTGCAGAATAATAAAAAAAAACGTCACAAAATAGTTTAACGTAACTTTTGAACACTGACAAACTTTTCTCACAAAATTACAAACTTTTTTCTAAAATAAACCCCCAAAAACAATTTTTTATAATATATTTGACCTTGATAATATAAAACAGCATACTTTTTGAAACACATGTTTTATTGCAAAATAACTTTTTTTTCACAACATCAAACATTTTTCCACAACATATCTGACTTTAATCATGTAAATTTGCATATTTTTATTGTAAAATGTTTAAGATTTTTTCTCAACATGTCATTATTGGGTATTTTGTGCACAATTTTGAGGGCAAACATAGATCTAATATGGAATAAATCTGTAGTGGTGGATTGGTCCGAAGCTTAAATTCCACTAGACTACACTCTAACATAACACAATGTGGGACAAGTCATGCACATATTGTAAGAATTTTAAAGAAAAACTATTTGACTTTTTTAAGTATATGTAAAATTGCAAAAAATAAAAAAATAAAAAAAATAAAAAAAAATTTTTTTTTTTTAAATATATTTTTAACAATATATTAGACTTTAATGCTGTAAAATGACAGTTTTTTTCTGGTAAAATTTTAACAATTTAACATAATGAAAAAAATATTTTAATATTTTTTGAACACTGACGACCTTTTCTCATAAAGTTACTAACTTTCTTCTAAAAATAAAAAAAAAACATATTTTTTATAATATATTTGACTTTCATATTATTAAATAGAATACTTTTAAAAAATATACATAATTTTCTCAAAATATTTAAGTAAAATTACCTTTTTTCCCTCCTAATTTTGTGTTTTTCTAAAAAAAATCAAAAACAATTTTCCACAATGTATTAGACTTTAATGCTGTAAAATGACAATTTTTTTCTGGTAAAATTTTAACAATTTAACATAATGAAAAAAATAGTTTAAAATTTTTTGAACACTGACGACCTTTTCTCATAAAGTTACTAACTTTTTTCTAAACATAAGAAAAACAAACACAATTTTTTTAATAATATATTTGACTTTGATATTATAAAATAGAATACTTTAAAAAATACATATATTATTTTCTCAAAATATTCAAGTAAAATTACTATTTTTCCCTCATTATTTTGTGTTTTTCTAAAGAAATCAAAAACAATTTTCCACAATGTATTTGACTTTAATCCTGTAAAATTTCATATTTTTTCTTGTAAAATGTTTAAGATTTTTTCTCAACATGTCATTATTGGGTATTTTGTGCATAATTTTGAGGGCAAACATAGACCTAATATGGAATAAGTCTGTTGTGGTGGATTGGTCCGAAGCTTAAATTCCACTAGACTACAATCTAACATAACACAATGTTTCGGGGCGGCATAGCTTGGTTGGTAGAGCAGCCGTGCCAGCAACTTGAGGGTTGCAGGTTCGATTCCCACTTCCGCCATCCTAGTCACTGCCGTTGTGTCCTTGGGCAAGACACTTTACTCACCTGCTCCCAGTGCCACCCACACTGGTTTAAATGTAACTTAGATATTGGGTTTCACTATGTAAAAGCGCTTTGAGTCACTAGAGAAAAGCGCTATATAAATATACTTCACTTCACTTCACAATGTGGGACAAGTGATGCACGTATTTTAAGAATTTTAAAGAAAAAACAATTTGGCTTTTTTAAGTAAATATAAAATTGCAAAAAAAAACTTTTTTTTATTTTTATTTTTAAAATTTTTTTTTAACAATATATTAGACTTTAATGCTGTAAAATGACAGTTTTTTTCTGGTAAAATTTTAACAAATTAACATAATGAAAAAAATAGTTTAAGATTTTTTGAACACTGACGACCTTTTCTCATAAAGTTACTAAATTTTTTCTAAAAATAAAAAAAATAAAAACAATTTTTTCATAATATATTTGACTTTGATATTATAAAATAGAATACTTTTAAAAATATATATAATTTTCTCAAAATATTTAAGTAAAATTACCTTTTTTCCTCATAATTTTGTGTTTTTCTAAAGAAATCAAAAACAATTTTCCACAATGTATTTGACTTTAATCCTGTAAAATGACAGTTTTTTTCTGGTAAAATTTCAACAATTTAACATAATGAAAAAAATAGTTTAAAATTTTTTGAACACTGACGAACTTTTCTCATAAAGTTACTAACTTTTTTCTAAAAATAAAAAAAAACAACAACAATTTTTATAATATATTTGACTTTGATATTATAAAATAGAATACTTTAAATATATATATATATATATATATATATATATATATAATTTTCTCAAAATATTCAAGTAAAATTCTTTTTTTTCCCTCATAATTTTGTGTTTTTCTAAAGAAATCAAAAACAATTTTCCACAATATATTAGACTTTAATCCTGTAAAATGACAGTTTTTTTTCTGGTAAAATTTTAACAATTTAACATAATGAAAAAAATATTTTAACATTTTTTGAACACTGGCGACCTTTTCTCATAAAGTTACTAACTTTTTTCTAAACATAAGAAAAACAAACACAATTTTTTAATAATATATTTGACTTTGATATTACAAAATAGAATACTTTTAAAAAAATATATAATTTTCTCAAAATATTTAAGTAAAATTACCTTTTTTCCCTCATAATTTTGTGTTTTTCTAAAGAAATCAAAAACAATTTTCCACAATGTATTTGACTTTAATCCTGTAAAATGACAGTTTTTTTTCTGGTAAAATTTTAACAATTTAACATAATGAAAAAAATATTTTAACATTTTTTGAACACTGGCGACCATTTCTCATAAAGTTACTAACTTTTTTCTAAACATAAGAAAAACAAACACAATTTTTTAATAATATATTTGACTTTGATATTACAAAATAGAATACTTTTAAAAAAATATATAATTTTCTCAAAATATTTAAGTAAAATTACCTTTTTTCCCTCATAATTTTGTGTTTTTCTAAAGAAATCAAAAACAATTTTCCACAATGTATTTGACTTTAATCCTGTAAAATGACAGTTTTTTTTCTGGTAAAATTTTAACAATTTAAAATAATGAAAAAAATATTTTAACATTTTTTGAACACTGGCGACCATTTCTCATAAAGTTACTAACTTTTTTCTAAAAATAAGACAAACAAACACACATTTTTTATAATATATTTGACTTTGATATTACAAAATAGAATACTTTAAAAAATATATATATAATTTTCTCAAAATGTTTAAGTAAAATCACCTTTTTTCCCTCATAATTTTGTGTTTTTCTAAAGAAATCAAGAACAATTTTCCACAATATATTAGACTTTAATGCTGTAAAATTGCATATTTTTTCTTGTAAAATTTTAACAATTTAACATAATGAAAAAAACATTTTAACATTTTTTTGAACACTGACGACCTTTTCTCATAAAGTTACTAACTTTTTTCTACACATAAGAAAAACAAACACAATTTTTTAATAATATATTTGACTTTGACATTACAAAATAGAATACTTAAAAAATATATATATAATTTTCGCAAAATATTCAAGTAAAATTACCTTTTTTCCCCTCATAATTTTGTGTTTTTCTAAAGAAATCAAAAACAATTTTCCACAATGTATTTGACTTTAATCATGTAAAATGACAGTTTTTTTTCTGGTAAAATTTTAACAATTTAACATAATGAAAAACATATTTTAACATTTTTTTGAACACTGACGACCTTTTTTCATAAAGTTACTAACTTTTTTCTAAAAATAAGAAAAAAACCCAGACATTTTTATAATATATTTGACTTTATTACAAAATAGAATACTTTTAAAAAATATATATAATTTTCTCAAAATATTTGAGTAAAAATACCTTTTTTCCCTCATAATTTTGTGTTTTTCTAAAGAAATCAAGAACAATTTTCCACAATGTATTTGACTTAAATCCTGTAAAATGGCAGATTTTTGGGGGTAAAATGTTAAACTTTTTTTCTCAACATGTTCACACTGTCATGATGGGGTATTGTGTGTAGAATTTTGAGGGCAAACATTGATCTATTAAGGCCGTCGCAAAACAACATGCTGTAAAAGTGATGCACGTCTTATTAGATTTACGTGGGAAGACCAAAAAGCAGGAGTTGATTGAGAAAAGCGTCAACTTGACGATTAGAATCCCGCAGTTGAGCGCTGACATCACAAACCGCCACAAGATGGCAGTGTGGCGCTGGACCTGCTGTGAAGAAGCCAATAAAGAGCCCTTATCCATCGGAGAGGGAATTCAACACATTATACAGGGACTGTGCGCTTTCATTGCGTTCCGAGCGACACAATTGCGTCACTTGATGAATTTCAGCTGCGGGAAAATGAATCAAATCCCCGGCCAGCCTGGTGGGGATAAAAAAAAAAACAAGATGCTGGGTAGAAAAACAAACAATTATTCAAGTCTGATCCCCGCGAAGGATGCACGCTTACATTGTTTTTTGGTCTTGTTGCTCGCACTTCGAGATGGAGATGGCGAGTATATTTACAGCTAGATCTCACCAAGTCAGGTATTTGTTTGGGAGAAAGGTCTCCCGGGAAAGATGAGAGAATGCGAGCGAGTCGAGGATCGAGCCCGGCGCGGTGGTGAAATGGCAGACAGGCTGGATGGCGGCGATGATGCTCACTCGGGGACCGCAGGAACATTCTCCTCCAGAGGAGTGGAGCGCCACCTTTTCTGGTCACAGGACGCAGATTTTTAGGGAACGGATGTCCCTTTGGGACGGAGGACCCTGTTGAATCTCTAGCGTTTTATTCTGTCTTTCTTTCTTTCTTTTTCTTTCTTTCTTTCTTATTATTCCGCAGCTTTGACCCCCTTAACATGCTTCAAAAATCACCAAATTTGACACACACATCAGGACTGGCGAACATTGGGATTTAATAAAAAAAACCTGACCCCAAAACTAAAAATCGCGCTCAGACAAAACTGCTTGTAACTTCCAGTAGGAATGTCGTAGCGACATGAAACAAAAACCTTTATGTAGGTCTCATTTAGACCTAAATTTCATATAGTGACACCCTTCAGCAAAAATCAACAGGAAGTTTGCAATTCCCCCTTCAAAACAAAAGTTTTATAAAAACACTCACCTTTGCCTCTTTAAGGTGTAATTTGACCCCCTTAACATGCTTCAATACTCACCAAATTTGACACACACATCAGGACTGGTGAACATTGGGATTTAATCCAAAAACCTAACCCCAAAACTAAAAATCGCGCTCAGACAAAACTGCTTGTAACTTCCAGTAGGAATATCGTGGAGACATGAAACGAAAACCTTTATGTAGGTCTCATTTAGACCTAAATTTCATATACTGACACCCTTCAGCAAAAATCAACAGGAAGTTTGCAATTCCCCCTTCAAAACAAAAGTTTTATAAAAACACTCACCTTTGCCTCTTTAAGCTGTAATTTTTCACCTCAGTCTCTCGGCTTCTGTCCGCTCCAACGTCTCACTCTTCCTTCGTGCTGGCTTATAGAAACAAGAGTTCATCCTCAGTACATTCAGCTTCAAAAAGATAAGGTTGTGAATCTTCATTTGTCCAAAAATAGTCGAAAACCTTAGAACACACACACACACACACACACACACACACACACACACACACACACACACACACACACACACACACACACACACACACTGTTTTTCAGGAAGTTGGAACACTTATTTGTTGTTAGATGTCGGAAGTGCAAGTGCACTGCAATGGGAAACGGAAATAAATGAGCTGAAAGAGGTCACAAGGGTTAATATATATATATATATATATATATATATATATATATATATATATATATATATATATATATATATATATATATATATATATATTCTCTGATCATCAGCTACCAAGAAACAAGTTAAATGTCAACACAAGCATGGCAAACATTTAGAAAATGTAAACAAACATTAAAATCACATTGAACACTCTTTCAAAAAGGAATATGTAAGAAATACTTCATATTAAAGTATTATAAAATAGTGCAAAGTGGGTAAATGAAACCCGACTGAAAGAGTTCACAAAGATTGTTAGACGCAAAGTATTCATTTAGCTGCTTTTGAGGATTTTCGAGATAAAGGGGAGGTGTGACTATGTCGGTAGTTTAGCAGGAAGTCAGCATTGTAGTCAAGTCTTTTAAGCAAAATATGAATAAATGAAAACATGTAAACAGAGACACCTGAGAAGAACTAATTTCTGCAAGTTTAGTGCCATGAAGTGACAGCTAGGCTCTAAAGGGTGGAGGACAAGCGTCTTGCATCATTTACAGACCACATTGGTCTGACTAGGGTCCCTTTGTGAACATCCAAAAACTGGTCCCGAATGTTTTGACACTTGTGTGATACCGAGTTTGCAACCATACGTGACGTCAAGCGCAACTATGTATTCATCTAGCTGCTTTTGAGGATTTTCGAGATAAAGGGGAGGTGCGAATATGTCGGTAGTTTAGCAGGAAGTCAGCATCGAAGTCACGTCTTTTAAGCAAAAGATGAATAAATGAAAACATGTCAACAAAGAAACCTGAGAATAACTATTTTCTGCAGGTTTAGTGCCATGAAGTGACATATGTGCTCTGAAGGTTGATCTTGGTGGGGGAGGAGCATCTTGCATCATTTACAGACCACATTGGTCTGACTGGGGTCCCTTTGTGAACATCCAAAAACTGGTCCTGAATGTTTTGACACTTGTGTAGTACTGAGTTTGCAACCATACGTGACGTCAAGCGCAACTATGTATTCATCTAGCTGCTTTTGAGGATTTTCGAGATAAAGGGGAGGTGTGACTATGTCGGTAGTTTAGCAGGAAGTCAGCATCGAAGTCACGTCTTTTAAGCAAAAGATGAATAAATGAAAATATGTAAACATAGAAACCTAAGAATAACTATTTTCTGCAGGTTTAGTGCCATGAAGTGACAGATGTGCTCTAAAGGTTGATCTTGGTGGGGGACGAGCATCTTGCATCATTTAGAGACCACATTGGTCTGACTAGCGTCCCTTTGTCAACATCCAAAAACTGTTCCTGAAAGTTTTGACACTTCTGTGGTACCGAGTTTGCAACCATACGTGACGTCAAGCGCAACTATGTATTCATCTAGTTGCTTTTGAGGATTTTCGAGATAAAGGGGAGGTGCGACTATGTCGGTAGTTTAGCAGGAAGTCAGCATCCAAGTCACCTCTTTTAAGCAAAAGATGAATAAATGAAAACATGTAAACAGAGAAACCTGAGAAGAACTATTTTCTGCAAGTTTAGTGCCATGAAGTGACAGATGTGCTCTAAAGGTTGATCTTGGTGGGGGAGGAGCATCTTGCATCATTTACAGACCACATTGGTCCGACTAGGGTCCCTTTGTGAACATTCAAAAACTGGCCCTGAATGTTTTGACACTTGTGTGATACCTAGTTTGCAACCATACGTGATGTCAAGCGCAACTATGTATTCATCTAGCTGCTTTTGAGGATTTTCGAGATAAAGGGGAGGTGCGACCATGTTGGTAGTTTAGCAGGAAGTCAGCATCGAAGTCACGTCTTTTAAGCAAAAGATGAATAAATGAATACATGTACACAGAGAAACCTGAGAAGAACTATTTTCTTCAGGTTTAGTGGCATGAAGTGATATATGTGCTCTAAAGGTTGACCTTGCTGGGGGAGGAGCATCTTGCATCATTTACAGACCACATTGGTCCGACTAGGGTCCCTTTGTCAACATCCAAAAACTGGTCCTGAAAGTTTTGACACTTCTGTGGTACAAGTTTGCATTCATACGTGACGTCAAGCGCAACAATGTATTCATCTAGCTGCTTTTGAGGATTTTCGAGATAAAGGGGAGGTGCGACTCTGTCGGTAGTTTAGCAGTGGACTTTTCCATTATCGATTATGTATCCAGGGCGATACATATTGATATTGTTCTATGGCGTCCGTGGGCTCCTTATCAAAGTACCCAAACTTGGTACCACTTACTCATAAAACCTCATCATCACCGTGTTTACATTTTTTTCCATCATGTTTTGGCCCCGAAAAATGGAAGTTCCCCTCCCCAGCAGAGTAACACGACACACACACACACACACACACACACACACACACACGCTGTCATTGTGTGGATTGTTTTCCCTGCAGCACGCCGCTGCCAACACCTTAATTGAAATATTATCATATCGACTGCGGGGTCAATAGCTGGATTACAACACTTCATGTAAACCTGGCTCCGATGAAATGACTTTGCAAAGACATCAAGCCCGAGAAAAAAAAAAAGTGGTGGAGGTTTTTATGCTCGGTGGCACTTTTTCTGAGGAAGCCTGCAAAAGCCATAAAGCAAACTGCGGCTGCCGCTTTACGGCGCCGCCTTTATGTCGGCGATAAAAGAAGAACGCTCCCCGCACCCGAGCGGCATCGCACACGCGTGTTGTGTGTTTGCCTGGTTGTCTTTACGGCCCTGTTTTGGGGCGGGTCTGAGGACTTTGGCTACACTCACACTGCGGTAAAAGGTCGGCCGGAGCAGCTGGAGTCCGGCAGCTTTTCATCCGTGCGGTCATAAAGAGTACACTACATATACACATACATACACCATTATTATTCTTTTTTTTCTCAAAAAATAATGAATCAAAATCAATGTTGTTCAATCAATCGATCAATCAATGTTTATTTATATAGCCCCAAATCACAAATGTCTCAAAGGACTGCACAAATCATTACGACTACGACATCCTCGGAAGAACCCACAAAAGGGGCAAGGAAAACTCACATCCAGTGGGACGCCAGTGACAATGCTGACTATGAGAAACCTTGGAGAGGACCTCAGATGTGGGCAACCCCCCCCCCCCCCCCCCGCCCTCCCTCTAGGGGACCGAAAGCAATGGATGTCGAGCGGGTCTAACATGATTCCGTGAAAGTTCAATCCATAGTGGCTCCAACACAGCCGCGTGAGTTCAGTTCAAAACGGATCCAAGACAGCAGCAAGAGTCCCGTCCACAGGAAACCATCTCAAGCGGAGGCGGAGCTGCAGCGTAGAGATGTCCCGACGAGCGGTCCATCCTGGGTCTCGACTCTGGACGGCCAGTTCTTCATCCATGGTCATCGGACCGGACCCCCTCCAAAAGGGAGGGGGGGACATAGGAGAAAAAAGAAAAGAAGCGGCAGATCAACTGGTCTATTTAAAGGCTAGAGTATGCAGATGAGTTTTAAGGTGGGACTTAAATGCTTCTACTGAGGTAGCATCTCGAACTGTTACCGGGAGGGCATTCCAGAGTACTGGAGCCCGAACGGAAAGTGCTCTATAGCCCGCAGACTTTTTTTGGGCTCTAGGAATCACTAATAAGATCACCAATAATTGTTATGAGTTACTTGAACCATTCAAGCTTCCGATTAATTCACATCAAATATCATCAAATATTACACTTTGGGGGGGGGTAAATAGTGCATATTTTGTGTGTTTGCCATTTAAAAAAAAAAAAACATTTTCTTTGCCCAAAAGGGCTTAAAACAAACATATTTAAAATAAAATAAAAAAATAGGGGAGAGGGAAGTCTGGGTTTCCCTGCTTAGGCTGTTGCCCCCGCGACCCGACCTAGGATAAGTGGAAGAAGATGGATGGATGGATGGATGGAAAAACTCTTGATTGACGGACATAATTTTAGTATTTTAATGAGTTGCGCCCTTTTGTGTCCCTAACAATTTTAGTGGGATTTTTCTTTTGTACTGTCATTGCCCCAAAAAATAATAATAAATTAAAATGTATTTTGTTATGAATTATTGACCTATTTAAGGCTCCAATTACTTCACATTAAATATTCCACTTTATGTATATGTATATACATAAAGTATATATATATATATATATATATATATATATACATATATGTATATATATATGTATATATATATATATATATATATATATATATATATATATATATATATGGACACTTGGGTGAAGAGAGGGGCGGAGCCTCCTACCGGGGCGGCATAGCTCGGTTGGTAGAGTGGCCGTGTCAGCAACTTGAGGGTTGCAGGTTCGATTCCCGCTTCCGCCATCCTAGTCACTGCCGTTGTGTCCTTGGGCAAGACACTTTACCCACCGGCCCCCAGTGCCACCCACACTGGTTTATATGTAACTTAGATATTGGGTTTCACTATGTAAAGCGCTTTGAGTCACTCGGGAAAAGCGCTATATAAATATAATCCACTTCACTTCACCGATGGTGAGTTGACTGCGATGGTGGGGGAGGATGCCGGACAGACCTGGCAGGCCCAAGGGCATTGTGAGGGTCTGCTGGGAACGTCTGGCAGAGTCTCCTGTCAGAGAAAGTTTCGATTCCCACCTCCGGAAGAACTTTGAACATGTCACGAGGGAGGTGCTGGACATTGAGTCCGAGTGGACCATGTTCCGCACCTCTATTCTCGAGGCGGCTGATTGGAGCTGTGGCCGCAAGGTAGTTGGTGCCTGTCGGGGCGGTAATCCTCGAACCAGTTGGTGGACACCAGCAGTGAGGGATGCCGTCAAGCTGAAGAAGGAGTCCTATCGGGTTCATTTGGCTCATAGGACTCCGGAGGCAGTGGACGGGTACCGACGGGCCAAGCGGTGTGCAGCAAAAACTCGGACATGGGAGGAGTTCGGGGAAGCCGTGGAAAACGACTTCCGGACGGCTTCGAAGCGATTCTGGACCACCGTCCGCCGCCTCAGGAAGGGGAAGCAGTGCACTGTCAACACTGTCATCACCAAAGTCGTCATCCACCCGCCGTCCACCCGAACCGACATTTTATCAGGACCGTACCCGCCCGCCAACCGCCCGCTGATACATATCAGCGGTCGGGGTTTGCTGCTAGCGGGGTGTATAAAATAGTCAGGCCGTGTCATGAATACAAAGGATTCTGGGTATTCGTTGTGTTGCGTTTATGTTGTGTTACTGTGAGGATGTTCTGCCAAAATGTGTTTGTCGTTCTTAATTGGTGTGGCTTCACGGCGTGGCGCATATTACTAAGAGTGTTTATATCACAACCATTAGTGTACTCTGTGTCACCCAGTATGCCTTGCAGTCGTGTGCGTGTGTCAGCGGAAGCCACACACAACATATTACTGGACATGCAAGGAAAATGTACATGTTGTAGAAGGCGACAAAGCCAGTGGCTTCATAGCACGCCCTACTTATTGTCTGGGTGACTGCCGGCAGTCATTCAAGAGAATAATAGCGTCTCCTATTGTGTTCTTCGCTTCGTCTTAAATGGCTCTTTGAATGGCAAAGAATACCGATCCCAGAACCATGTATATCAAATATTTCCGGATGGTTCAACCGCCACCCACCCGAATCTAATTAAAGTCTATTTTTCCTACATGTCACCCGCCCGACCCGCGGTTTATCCGCGGACTCCACGGATGAGACCGCAAACCTCGCACCTCTACCGTGTATGGCGCGGATGGTGTTCTGCTGACCTCGACTGCGGATGTTGTGGATCGGTGGAGTGAATACTTCGAAGACCTCCTCAATCCCACCAACATGTCTTCCTATGAGGAAGCAGTGCCTGGGGAGTCTGTGGTGGACTCCCCTATTTCTGGGGCTGAGGCTGCTGAAGTAGTTAAAAGGCTCCACGGTGGCAAGGCCCCAGGGGTGGATGAGACCCGCCCAGGGTTCCTTAAGACTCTGGATACTGTGAGGCTGTCTTGGTTGACAAGATCCTGCAGCATCGCGTGGACATCGGGGGCGGTACCTCTGGATTGGCAGACCGGGGTGGTGGTTCCTCTCTTTAAGAAGGGGGACCGGAGGGTGTGTTCCAACTATGGTGGGATCACACTCCTCAGCCTTCCCGGTAAGGTTTATTCAGGGGCTACTGGAGAGGAGGCTACGCCGGATAGTCGAACCTCGGATTTAGGAGGAACAGTGTGGTTTTCGTCCTGGTCGTGGAACTGTGGACCAGCTCTATACTCTCGGCAGGGTTCTTGAGGGTGCATGGGAGTTTGCCCAAGCAGTTTACATGTGCTTTGTGGACTTGGAGAAGGCATTCGACCGTGTCCCTCGGGAAGTTCTGTGGGGAGTGCTCAGAGAGTATGGGGTATCGGACTGTCTTATGTTGGCGGTCCGCTCCCTGTATGATCAGTGTCAGAGCTTGGTCCGCATTGCCGGCAGTAAGTCGGACACGTTTCCAGTGAGGGTTGGACTCCGCCAAGGCTGTCCTTTGTCACCGATTCTGTTCATAACTTTTACAGACAGAATTTCTAGGCGCAGTCAAGGCGTTGAGGGGTTCCGGTTTGGTGGCCGCGGATTAGGTCTCTGCTTTTTGCCGCTGATTTAGTCCTGATGACTTCATCTGGCCGGGATCTTCAGCTCTCACTGAATCGGTTCACAGCCAGAATGAGAATCAGCACCTCCAAGTCCGAGTCCATGGTTCTCGCCCGCAAAAAGGTGGAATTTCCATCTCCGGGTTGGGGAGGAGACCATGCCCCAAGTGGAGGAGTTCAAGTACCTAGGAGTCTTGTTCACGAGTGAGGGAAGAGTGGA
This sequence comes from Nerophis ophidion, assembly GCF_033978795.1. Classification (NCBI taxonomy): domain Eukaryota; kingdom Metazoa; phylum Chordata; class Actinopteri; order Syngnathiformes; family Syngnathidae; genus Nerophis; species Nerophis ophidion. Next base: position 82,919,704 of record NC_084612.1, on the reverse strand, counting down.
TGGTGAGATCGACAGGCGGATCGGTGCGGCGTCTTCAGTAATGCGGACGTTGTACCGATCCGTTGCGGTGAGGAAAGAGTTGAGCCGGAAGGCAAAGCTCTCAATTTACCGGTCGATCTACGTTCCCATCCTCACCTATGGTCATGAGCTTTGGGTCATGACCGAAAGGATAAGATCACGGGTACAAGCGGCCGAAATGAGTTTGAGTCCCTCCCTTAGAGATAGGGTGAGAAGCTCTGCCATCCGGGAGGAACTCAAAGTAAAGCCGCTGCTCCTCCACATCGAGAGGAGCCAGATGAGGTGGTTCGGGCATCTGGTCAGGATGCCACCCGAACGCCTCCCTAGGGAGGTGTTTAGGGCACGTCCAACCGGTAGGAGGCCATGGGGAAGACCCAGGACACGTTGGGAAGACTATGTCTCCCGGCTGGCCTGGGAACGCCTCGGGATCCCCCGGGAAGAGCTAGACGAAGTGGCTGGGGAGAGGGAAGTCTGGGCTTCCCTGCTTAGGCTGCTGCCCCCACGACCCGTCCTCGGATAAGCGGAAGAAGATGGATGGGTGGATATATATATATAATATATACAGTATATATATATATATATATATATATATATATATATATATATATATATATATATATATATTGTATTTTCCATGTGTGAGCCTCAGTGGCAAAAGTTTGGACACCCTTGACATAAGACAATAAGAAAAGAGTCAGATGACAGTGATTGGTTCCCGTTTACATCCTCCTCAGCCGCACTCCTGCTGGCCACTTGGCAGACATGCAAACCATCCTGTCAATATCCCCGCTCCCCCCCCCCCCCCCCCCCTCCACCCCCCCAGCCACCAGGCCTGCAAATAAGTCATGGTCATTTGCCGGAATGGAGGGCTGTGACCCGAGCCGCCTGTCAGAGTCCATTCCACCTCTCCTCACTCACTGTGGATAGAGAAGTGAAAGAAACTGAAAGGGAGCGGGAAGAGATTGCTGTTTGCACTTTGGGTTGGTTTTTTTTTTTATCGCCGGATAATAACAAGCCCCTTGGAATCCTTTAAAGAAATATATATATATATATATATATATATTTATATATATTTTGTCCATAATGTGTTTGCAGAAAAATGCTCATATCTTAAATAAAATATATATATGAATATATATTTATTTATTTAATCAACTATAGTTATTCATACATATATATATATATATATATATATATATATGTATATATATATATATATATATATATATATATATATATACAAATATATATATATATACAAATAAAAGAAATACTTGAATTTTAGTGTTCATTTATTTACACATATACACACACATAACACAAATATATATAAACAAATATTTCTATATATATATATATATATATATATTTGTTTTTGTTTAATTTATATATATATATATATATATATATATATATATATATATATATCCATCCATCATCCATTTTCTACCGCTTATTCCCTTTTGGGGTCGCGGGGGGCGCTGGCGCCTATCTCAGCTACAATCAGGCGGAAGGCGGGGTACACCCTGGACAAGTCGCCACCTCATCGCAGGGCATATATATATATATATATATATATATATATATATATATATATATATATATATATATATATATATTATTATTTTTTTTAATTTTATTTAAGATATTAGCATTTATCTGCAAATGCATTGATGCCAAGAGGCTTGTTATTATCCAGAGATGGAAAAAAAAAAAAACTTTGTAAAAATAGCAATCTCTTTTACTTTTCAATTCAAAGTGAGTGATATATAATTTAATATAAAGCATAATCGCGGGGAAATTGTTATAAAAAAGGTAAAAAATAAATAAATAAATAAATATATTTAATTGTAATGCAAATATATTTTCATTAAATACATCTTGAGAAAAAACTAAAATATAATTATTTTAAATTGTCATCTTCATTAATTAATATTTACTCTTTTTTTTAATCTTTTATATTAAAAAAACACAATTTAAGAAAATAAAAAAACAAAAAAATATATTCCTTAAATATACATTTGAATCAGAATCAGATATTGTCCAAGAATGTTTGACACACAATATTAATTGAATGTTGGTAGACTGTGTTCATTTTCTTCAATGTAAACAATTAATATTGTGATTAACTAACAATACAAACAAGTACCTATTAGGGTTGTCCCCATACCAATATTTTGCTACCAGTACCAAAATGTATTTCAATACTTTTCAATACCTTTCAAAGTCAGGAGGACCACCAAAGAATGTCTCTCGGTCTCATGCAACTCCAACTCCCACCACGTGTCTCTGTCCGGCTGCTGCTAATAAAGGCAACAGGTGATAAGACATTAAGACCCAGCTGGGCAATATACTCACCTGCCGGTGGCTTTGAGGCCGGTCCTTACACACCCCGCCCCACGGCAGGCCCGCAGGCCACGCCCCCCCTCCACAATTGTATTGTCTTTTTATTTATCATTTACACAAGGTGACAACTTCCCTGCTTTTGGGTTTTGCATATAGTGGGTCTCGGTTGCACGCTTTGTCGCGCGTTGTGTGTGCCGGTTCTGCCTCGCCGTGGACGGCCAGGTGATCCACGGCGAGTATCACCGCCACTGCCATGTCCCGGGGCCAGTCTGCTTCGGGATCGCCTCCAGGAACTGCTCCCGGATGATGTGGTCCAGCAGCTCGCCATCTCCCTCTCCCGGTCCTTTAACAGAGCGACAGGTGATCAGATAAACACTCACTAATCTTAATGCCAAACACTAATCTTAATGCCAAAAAAACGGAAATGCTGATTATCGGTCCTGCTGGACACCGACCTCTATTTAATAATACAACTTTAACATTTGACAACCAAATAATAAAACAAGGTGACTCTGTAAAAAATCTGGGTATTATCTTCGACCCAACTCTCTCCTTTGAGTCACACATTAAAAGCGTTACTAAAACGGCCTTCTTTCATCTCCGTAACATCGCTAAAATTCGCTCCATTTTGTCCACTAAGACGCTGAGATCATTATCCATGCGTTTGTTACGTCTCGCCTCGATTACTGTAACGTATTATTTTCGGGTCTCCCCATGTCTAGCATTAAAAGATTACAGTTGGTACAAAATGCGGCTGCTAGACTTTTGACAAGAACAAGAAAGTTTGATCACATTACGCCTGTACTGTATATACCTTTATATACATATATACATACATATAGACCTATACTGTATATACCTTTATATACATATATACATACATATATACCTATACTGTATATACCTTTATATACATATATACATACATATATACCTATACTGTATATACTTTTATATACATATATACATACATATATACCTATACTGTATATACCTTTATATACATATATACATACATATATACCTATACTGGCTCACCTGCACTGGCTTCCTGTGCACTTAAGATGTGACTTTAAGGTTTTACTACTTACGTATAAAATACTACACGGTCTAGCTCCATCCTATCTTGCCGATTGTATTGTACCATATGTCCCGGCAAGAAATCTGCCTTCAAGGACTCCGGCTTATTAGTGATTCCTAGAGCCCAAAAAAAGTCTGCGGGCTATAGAGCGTTTTCCGTTCGGGCTCCAGTACTCCGGAATGCCCTCCCGGTAACAGTTCGAGATGCTACCTCAGTAGAAGCATTTAAGTCTCACCTTAAAACTCATCTGTATACTTTAGCCTTTAAATAGACCTCCTTTTTAGACCAGTTGATCTGCCGCTTCTTTTCTTTCTCCTATGTCCCCACCTCCCTTGTGGAGGGGGTCCGGTCCGATGACCATGGATGAAGTACTGGCTGTCCAGAGTCGAGACCCAGGATGGACCGCTCGCCTGTGTATCGGTTGGGGACATCTCTACGCTGCTGATCCGCCTCCGCTTGAGATGGTTTCCTGTGGACGGGACTCTCGCTGCTGTCTTGGATCCGCTTGAACTGAACTCTCGCGGCTGTGTTGGAGCCACTATGGATTGAACTTTCACAGTATCATGTTAGACCCGCTCGACATCCATTGCTTTCGGTCCCCTAGAGGGGGGGGGTTGCCCACATCTGAGGTCCTCTCCAAGGTTTCTCATAGTCAGCATTGTCACTGGCGTCCCACTGGATGTGAATTCTCCCTGCCCACTGGGTATGAGTTTTCCTTGCCCTTTTGTGGGTTCTTCCGAGGATGTTGTAGTCGTAATGATCTGTGCAGTCCTTTGAGACATTGGTGATTTGGGGCTATATAAATAAACATTGATTGATTGATTGATTGATAATCTCTATGCACCTGTCACTAATCTCGAAGCCAGTCCTGACACACCATGCTTCGCTGCAGGTCCGCAGGCCACGCCGCCCCACACATATATTTATTGTTGTTTTTTTATGGAACAGAGCTACAGAATGACATATGCTCTGTCGTTTTATCATAAAATTAAAAACAAACTTTGCAGTTTGTATAATGAATACATGTAAACATGTATATATACGTATATTAAATACAAATAAGTGCACACTAATTCCTAGAAGATGTTCCACTGCTAGTGAAAGTATCCTCCAGTTGAAAATATTAAAGTCAACAATGTTCACGAGGAAGAATATATTAAACTTTTTTGTGATTCTTCCTGTTTAAAGATGCAGAAACGTGGAAACGCCCGTTGAGCACCAGCGTGTGTGACCATCCTCTCCTTCAATTATTCCTCCGGAATTTTCACCGTTTGAGCCTTTTTCCCCCTTTTCTTTGGAAGCGAATCTTGTCGGTCATGCTGCGCTGCCTGAGCCTCTGTGTGCCTTTCATTAACCAGCGCCTTTCGCTCCTTCATACGAGCGCAGCCCTTTTGTGGACGCGTCTCACGCCAACGCCGCCACCGCCTTCACCGACGCCTGCAGGAACTGCTATGGAGATTTTTAGCTTCTGGCAAAAAAACTCAAAAAACTCCAAAAACATGCCTTTTGTGGTTAAAACATCGGCCTGAAGTGTTGGAGGAAAGTTTTTTTTTTCCCAAACTACAGCGTTCTTCAGTTTGGCTCTTTCAAAATATTTGTTTATAGGCCAGGGGTCAGCAACTTTTTTGAAAGCAAGAGCTACTTCTTGGGTACTGATTAATGCCAAGGGCTACCAGTTTGATACACACTTTAATATATTGCCAGAAATAGCCAATTTGACAATTTACCTTTAATAAATCAATCTATATATATATATATATATCTATATATACATATATATATAGATATATATATATATATATATATATATATATGTATATATATATATATATATATATATATATATATATATATATATATATCATATATATATATAATATATATATCCATCCATCCATCCATTTTCTACCGCTTATTCCCTTTCGGGGTCGCGGGGGGCGCTGGCCGCCTATCTCAGCTACAATCGGGCGGAAGACAGAAATACCCATTTTTTTTTATATATATATATATATATATATAAAATCCAGACTTTTTGACAAAAAAAAAAAAAAACTGAATTTTTGACACTTGGAAAAAATTCAGAAAATCCGAATTATTTAGCAAAAGAAAAAAATCCAGATTTTTTGGACGAAAAAAATCCGATTTTTTGACACTTAGAAAAAATCCAGACTTTTTGACGCTTAGACAAAATCCCCAAAAATCCAGACTTTTGGACCAAAAAAATCCAGACTTTTTGACAAAACCCCCCGCGACTTTTTCACACTTAAAATTTTTTTTGAAAATTCTGACATTTTGACCAAAAAAATCCAGACTTTTTGACAAAAAAAAAAAAAAAATCCAGACTTTTTGACACTTACAAAAAAAATCCAGAATTTTTGACAAAAACAAAAAACAGACTTTTTGACACTTGGAAAAAAATTCAAAAAATCCGAATTATTTAGCAAAAAGAAAAAATCTGGATTTTTTTGACGAAAAAAATCCGATTTTTTGACACTTAGTAGAAAAAATCCAGACTTTTTGGCATCCTACACCCCCAGACTTTTTGACGCTTAGACAAAATCCCCAAAAATCTAGACTTTTTGACCAAAAAAATCCAGACTTTTTGACAAAACCCCCCCGCGACTTTTTCACACTTAAAAAAATTTCGAAAAATTCTGACATTTTGACCATAAAAATCCAGACTTTTTGACAAAAAAAATAAAAAATCCAGACTTTTTGACACTTACAAAAAAAATCCAGAATTTTTGACAAAAACAAAAAACAAAAAACAGACTTTTTGACACTTGGAAAAATTCAAAAAATCGAATTATTTAGCAAAAAAAAAAAATCCAGATTTTTTGGACGTAAAAAATCCTGATTTTTTGACACTTAGCAGAAAAACCTTCGGTAAAAGGAAAAAAAATGTACGACAGAAATACCCATATATGTATATATATATATATATATAAAAAAATGGGTATTTCTGTCGTACATTTTTTTTCCTTTTACCGAAGGTTTTTTTAGAGAATAAATGATGAAAAAAACATTAATTGAATGGTTTAAAAGAGAAGAAAACACGAAAAAAAATGAAAATTTAATTTTGAAACATAGTTTATCTTCAATTTTGACTCTTTAAATTTCAAAATTCAACTGAAAAAAATGAAGAGAAAAACTAGCTAATTTGAATCTTTTTGAAAAAATTAACATCATTAGTAATTTCTCCTGATTAAGATTAATTTTAGAATTTTGCTATATATATATATATTTATATATATATATATATATATATATATATCCATCCATCCATCCATTTTCTACCGCTTTCGGGGTCGCGGGGGGCGCTGGCGCCTATCTCAGCTACAATCGGGCGGAAGGCAGTGTACACCCTGGACAAGTCGCCACAAAAAACCTTCGGTAAAAGGAAAAAAAATGTACGACATAAATACCCATTCTTTATATATATATATATATATATATATATATATATATATTTTTTTTTTTTTTTTTTTTCCTTTTACCGAAGGTTTTTTGTGGAGAATAAATGATGAAAAAGACATTAATTGAACGGTTTAAAAGAGAAGAAAACACGAAAAAAAAAAGAAAATTACATTTTGAAACATAGTTTATCTTCAATTTTGACTCTTTAAAATTCAAAATTCAACCGAAAAAAGTGAAGAGAAAAATTAGCTAATTCGAATCTTTTTGAAAAAATTTAAAAAAATAATTTATGGAACATCAGTAAAGATTAATTTTAGAATTTTGATGACATGTTTTAAATGTTGTCTGTCTATCTGTGTTGGCCCTGCGATGAGGTGGCGACTTGTCCAGGGTGTACCCCGCCTTCCACCCGATTGTAGCTGACATAGGCGCCAGCGCCCCCCCGCCACCCCAAAAGGGAATAAGCGGTAGAAAATGGATGGATGGATGTTTTAAATAGGTTTGTTAGAATATATAACAAATTGGACTAAGCTATATTTTTTAACAAAGACAAATCCTTATTTCTTCAATATTTTCCAGAACAAAAATTTTAAAAGAAATTCAAAAGACTTTGAAATAAGATTTAAATTTAATTCTACAGATTTTCTAGATTTGCCAGAATATTTTTTTTGAATTTTAATCACAATAAGTTTGAAGAAATATTTCACAAATATTGAGCTGGTCCATGGACACAATCGGAAACTCAAACTTTGACGATTTCAGAATTGAACTGTAAATCTGATAACATCTTGGATAAGCCTTCCCCTCCGCAAGGCGACATTTTAATCAATTTGAGAGTCAAAATGGACAGTTCGAGCAGAAAAAAACATTAGAATGTGTTTGCCCGATGGAACCAAAACCATCCTTGTCTATAATAAGGCAAGGTCAAGGTCATGCCGTAAACACCCCAGTGAGACCACTACAGCGAAACGATGCTGTGAAAATCCTTTCCCCCCTTCTTCAAACGCGCCTGTGTTGTTCGCTCTTTTCCAGGACGGCGAGTGAAGCGACCTGGCTTGTGTACAAAACACGCACACCATCTGTTCTTGGACAGGTTTGTACTAAAAACCACATGACCCTTCCAAGTACTTCTTTTTTTTACCTGTTCAGGTGCAGCAGGAGGCTTTTGTTGGTAAAAGAGAGAAGAAAACAAACAAAAGCAAACCTGCTGGGAATTTACCAGCGCCAACAACACAATGGAGCCCTGACCTACTTTTCCTCGCCTAATTCAATTTATCCCAAATTTACCTTGAGGGTAAGAAAAGGAAGTGAAAAGGGGGGAGGGAGGGGGGGGCAACCCCAGGGAGGAAGTGGGATGTTGTTGGGGTCCTCAGAGAGGACTAGTAGGACTAGTACAAGCTGCAGGTGGAACCCAGATGCACTTTATGCTGCTGCTCATCCAACATTAACACGGAGGACCAGCGCCATGGAGGGTACATACAAACTAAAAAGTGAGGACGGCGATGATGAAAAGGCCCCAAATGCGTCTGACAAGGAGTAAATATTGAAGTGAAAGATAAACAAGGTGACTGGGCTCCATTATTCATGGCAACAGGGGACACGGGGAAACACGATAGTGTTGGAAAACCTTTATGTCTGACAAGGCGCTCTTGGGGGGGGATATGGGGGGGTATGGGGGGGGGGTCCCGACCCAGAACTGCAGTTGTTGTTTGTGTGACATTATCTCTCATCATCACACACTCCTGTCTTTTTCACCAAAAAACCCCAGACTTTGACACTTAGAAAAAAATCCAGAATTTTTGACAACCCCCTCCCCGCCCCACACACCTTCCCCCAGACTTTTTGAAACTTGGAAAAAAAATCAAAAAATGTTTCCCCCCCCCAAAAAAAACTAAACGAATTAATGGCGGAAAAAAAAAATCCAGACCTTTTGACAAAAAAAAAAAACAGACTTTTTGACACCTGGAGAAAATTCAGAAAAAAAATCAAAACTTTTTAACCAAAATAAACCTCCTGATTTTTTGACCAAAAAACGCCTGACTTTTTGACACTTGGAAAAATTCTCGAAAAATAACTTTTTGACATATAGAATAAAATCCTGAGTTTTGAAAAAAAAAATAAAATAAAAAAAATAAACAAACTTTTTGACACTTGGAAACATGCTGAAAAATTCAGATTTTTCGACCAAAAAAATCTACACTTTTTGACTTTTGGAAAAAATCCCAAATAATCCAGATTTTTTGACACTTGGAAACAATCCCCCAAAATCCAGACTTTTTGACAAAAACCCCCCGCGACTTTTTCACACTTGAAAAAAATCCCGAAAAAGTCTGACATTTTGACAAAAAAAATCCAGACTTTTTGACCAAAAAAAAAAATCCAAACTTTTTGACACTTACAAAAAAATAAAAAAAATCCAGACTTTTTGACCCAGAAAAAAAAAAAAGACTTTTTGACACTTGGAAAAAATTCAGAAAATCCGAATTACTTAGCAAAAAAAATCCCCCGTCCCCCAGACTTTTTGACACTTGGAAAAAAATCCCGAAAAATCCAGACTTTTTAACCTAAAAAAAACCCTCCTGATTTTTTGACAAAAAAAATCCCGACTTTTTGACACTTAAAAAAAATCCCGACTTTTTGACAAAAAAACACTCGACTTTTTGACACTTGGAAAAATTCTCGAAAAATCCCAACTTTTTGACATTTAGAATAAATCCCGACTTTTTGAAAAACAAACCAAAAAAAAAAAAAAACTGACTTTTTGACACTTGGAAACATGCTAAAAAATTCTGACTTTTTGACCCAAAAAATCTAGACTTTTTGACACTTAGAAAAAATCCCAGAAAATCAAGACTTTTTGACCAAAAAAATCCAGACTGTTTGACAAAAAACCCCAGCGACTTTTTCACACTTAAAATTTTTTTCGTAAAATTCTGACATTTTGACCCAAAAAATCCAGAATTTTGACAAAAAAAAAAATCCAGACTTTTTGACACTTACAAAAAAATCCAGACTTTTTGACAAAAAAACAAAAAAAAACAGACTTTTTGACACTTGGAAAAAAATTCTGAAAATCCGAATTATTTAGCGAAAAAAAAAATCCCAATTTTTTTTTACTAAAAAAATTACAGATTTTTTGCCACTTAGTAGAAAAACATCTAGATTTTTTGACTAACCCCCCCCCAGACTTTTTAACACTTGGAAAAAATCCAGAAAAATCCAGACTTTTTTACCAAAAAAAAACTACTGATTTTTTGACCAAAAAAATCCCGACTTTTTGACAAAAACCCCCCGCAACTTTTTCACACTTAAAAATTTTTTCGAAAAATTCTGGCATTTTGACAAAAAAATCCAGACTTTTTGACAAAAAAAAAAAATTCCAGACTTTTTGCCAAAAAAAAAAAAAATCCAGACTTTTTGACAAAAAAAAAAAAAAAAACCTGACTTTTTGACACTTGGAAACATTTCAGAAAATCCAAATTATTTAGCAAAAAAAAAAATCCAGATTTTCTTGACTAAAAAAATCCAGATTTTTTTGACACTTATTACAAAAAATCTATAATTTTTGACAACCCCCTCTGCCCCCAGACTTTTTAACACTTAGAAAAAAAATCCCGATAAATCCAGACTTTTTAACCAAAAAAAACTTCCTGATTTTTTGACCAAAAAATACCCGACTTTTTGACACTTAGAAAAAATCCCGACTTTTTGACAAAAAAACGACTTTTTGACACTTGGAAAAATTCTCGAAAAATCACAACTTTTTGACATTTACGATAAAATAAATACTGACTTTAAAAAAAAAAAAAAAAAAGACTTTATGACACTTGGAAACATGCTGAAAAATTCTGACTTTTTGACCAAAAAAATCTAAACTTTTTGACACTTAGAAAAAATCCCCAAAAATCCAGACTTTTTGACCCAAAAAATTCTGACATTTTGACAAAAAAAATCCAGACTTTTTGACAAAAAAAAAAAAAAATCCAGACTTTTTGACAAAAAAAAAAAATCCAGACTTTTTGACAAAAAAAAAACAAAACAGACTTTTTGACACTTGGAAAAAAATTCACAAAATCCGAATTATTTAGCAAATTAAAAAAAATCCTGATTTTTTTTGACACTTAGTAGAAAAAATCTATACTTTTTGACAACCCCCCTCCGCCCCCAGACTTTTTAACACTTAGAAAAAAAATCCCGAAAAATCCAGACTTTTTAACCAAAAAAACTTCCGGATTTTTTGACCAAAAATCCAGACTTTTTCTCGAAAAATCCCAATTTTTGACATTTAGAATAAATCCTGATTTTTTGAAAAAAAAAAAAAAAAAAAAAAAACCCAAAAAACAGACTTTTTGACATGCTGAAAAATTTTGACATTTTGACTAAAAAAATACAGACTTTTTGACCAAAAAAATACAGACTTTTTGACAAAAAAACCCCGCGACTTTTTCACAGTTAAAAATTTTTTCGAAAAATTCTGACATTTTGACAAAAAAAATCCAGATTTTTTGACAAAAAAAAAAAAATCCAGACTTTTTGACACTTACAATAAAAAACAGACTTTTTGACGAAAAAAATAAATTAAAAAAACAGACTTTTTGACTCTTGGAAAAAATTCAGAAAATCGGAATTATTTAGCAAAAAAAAAATCCAGATTTTTTTGACGAAAAAAATCCAGATTTTTTGACATTCAGTAGAAAAAATCCAGACTTTTTGACACCCCCCCCCAGACTTTTTGACACTTAGAAAAAAATCCCCAAAAAATCCAAACTTTTTGACCAAATAAAAACTCCTGATTTTTTGACCAAAACATCCCGACTTTTTGACAAAAAACCCCCCGACTTTTTGACACTTGGAAAAATTCTCGAAAATACCCAAATTTTGGACATTTAAATAAATCCTGACTTTTTGAAAAAAAAAACCTGACTTTTTGACACTTGGAAACATGCTGAAAAATTCTGACTTTTTGACCAAAAGAAATCTAGACTTTTTGACACTTGGAAAAAATCCCCAAAAATCCAGACTTTTTGACCAAAAAAATCCAGACTTTTTGACAAAAAACCCCCGCCACTTTTTCACACTTAAAATCTTTTTTTGAAAAATTCTGACATTTTGACAAAAAAAATCCAGACTTTTTGACAAAAAAAAAAAAAAAAATCCAGACTTTTTGACACTTACAAAAAAAATCCAGAATTTTTGACAAAAAAAAAAAAACTGACTTTTTGACACCTGGAAAAAATTCAGAAAATCCAAATTATTTAGCAAAAAAAAAATCCCGATTTTTTGGATGAAAAAAATCCTGATTTTTTGACACTGAGCAGAAAAAAATCCAGACTTTTTGACGAACCCCACTCCCCCAGACCTTTTGACACGTAGAAAAAAATCCCGAAAAATCCACTCTTTTTAACCAAAAAAAACCTCCTGATTTTTATACCAAAAAATCATGACATTTTGACACTTAGAAAAAATCCCGACTTTTTGACACTTGGAAAAATTCTCCATAAATCCCAATTTTTTTACATTTAGGACCTGGGGGGAGGGGGGTTTATGTGTGTATGGGGTATGTGTTGTGAAGTATGCATACAGTAGTATTACAGTAGTACTAAGGTAGTATTACAGTGGTACTAAGGTAGTATTACAGTGGTACTAAGGTAGTATTACAGTAGTAGTAAGGTAGTATTACAGTAGTACTAAGGTAGTATTACAGTAGTACTAAGGTAGTATTACAGTAGTACTAAGGTAGTATTACAGTAGTACTAAGGTAGTATTACAGTAGTACTAAGGTAGTATTACAGTAGTACTAAGGTAGTATTACAGTAGTACTAAGGTAGTATTACAGTAGTACTAAGGTAGTATTACAGTAGTACTAAGGTAGTATTACAGTAGTACTAAGGTAGTATTTATCCATAGACAACCTTCACTAGAGTTGACTTGTTGTGGTTTTGCAAGTGAAGCTGGCAGAAACAAACCCGCCTCACAATGTCCGACCTCCGACTTGGCCTTCCTCCTCCTCCTCTTCATTAGGGCGACCGTCGTGGGCGAGCAGGCCGGTGACCCCGGCCGGTGCCAGCTTCACCTCGCCGCCTCCGCCGTCCTTTCCGGGCCAAGTTCCACCCTCACCTGCGCGGGGACGACGCAGAGCTTTGTTTTCGCATTTTCTACTCGGATTATTAAAACCTTTTTTTCCAATTTATCTTCAACGCCTCCGCCGAGGTTTTAATATTTCATATTGATTGGAGCAGCTCATCAGCAGCGAGCGGACGGAAATCGATTATTTTGAAGGCTTCTGAGGCCTTTATTGGCTGCCGATTGCTAGTAAAAATAGCGCAAAATATTTATGTTGCAGTCAAAAAGTTTGATCGTTGAAAAAAAAAACTCCTTTCTCATGGAAATGCTAACAGTTATACATCTAAATATGACACCAAGGTGTATACCTGCTAAATCAGCAAAAGAAAAAAATGCATGCTAAAATGCTAACTGTAAAAAAACCCGCTAATGTTAACATGCTAACAGACAGCGTCATCCACGTAAAACAATATTTTGACGCTAAGGTGTGTACCTGCAAAGGTAGCAAGAAAGCTAACATGCTAACGGCTAGCATTAATGAAATACCTAAATATGTCCACCTGCTGAATTAGCAAAATAAATTATTAAAGTAAAAACTTTCAAATGCCATCACGCTTACATTAGCGTGCATCAAGTACAAACATACGACTGAGATGTATACCTACGAAATTAGCAATACAAAAAAAGATAGCATACTAATGTTTACAGGTAGCATCCTCCACGTATACCTGCTAAATTAGCAAAAAAGCTAGTCTGCCTACAGTTAGCATTAATGAAATAACTAAATATATGACACTGAGGTCTACCTGCTAAATGAGCAAAACAATAATAAAATACGACTTTCAAATGCCATCACGCTAACATTAGCATGCATCAAGTACCAACATATGACTGAGATACATACCTAAAGAATTTTACTAATGTTTACAGGTAGCATCCTCCACGTATACCTGCAAAATTAGCAAAAAAGCTAGTCTGCCGACAGTTAGCGTTAATAAAATAACTAAATATATGACACTGAGGTCTACCTGCTAAATGAGCAAAAAAATTATAAAATACGACTTTCAAATGCTATCACGCTAACATTGGCATGCATCAAGTACCAACATATGACTGAGATACATACCTACACAATTTTACTAATGTTTACAGGTAGCGTCGTCCACGTATACCTGCAAAATTAGCAAAAAAGCTAGAATGCTAACAGTTAGCATTATTAAAATACCTAAATATATGACACTGAGGTGTCTACCTGCTAGATAAATGAATAAATAAATACAACTTTCAAAGGCTATCAGGCTAACATTAGCATGCATCAAGTGCCAACATATGACTGAGATGTATACCTACAAAATTAGCAAAAATGCTAGCATGCTGATGCTAGAATGCCAGCGAATGTGCTGTTTGTTTGTGTTTTAGTTTTTCCTATGTGTGTGTTTAGTGTTTCCTGTTTTTAGTTCCTGTCAGCGCTCTTATTTTGTCTGTTTCCTGTTTTTTTCCCTCAGATGCAGCTGATTGGCACCTGACCACACCTGGTGTCAATCAGCCCACCCCTATTTGTACCTGCTTTATCTTCCAGTCATTGCTGGAATATTGGATTATATTGTCGCTCCTGTTGCATCGTGCCATGTCGCTCCTGTCGTGTCATCGCAGCGTAGCGGGAAGCTATATTTCGGTAGCTTACTGTCTTTTGTTCCCTGCTTTCAGTTTATCTTTATACACCACGTAACGACTTCTGTTTTCCTGCTCACTACCAGCTAGCATCCCAGCTAGGCCCGTTTGTTTTTGCCAGCTTCCATGCTAAGCTCCTTTTGTTTTCTAGCTCTCATGCTAGCTCTTTTAGTTTGTTAAAAGAGTAGTTTACAAGACCAGGGAAAGAGTTCTCTCGATGTTTAAAAAGCATCAAAACTTCAGACTTACAATTCCCAGTCGGACGTCGCTCTTTGAAGCCGCCACGCCTTTTCCTCCCCGGCGTCTCCACTCCGGCCGCCAAGCCGCTGATCAAAACGTCGACGGCGGTCCTCGTCCCTCGACTCTCCACCGAGGAGAAGAAGACGAAGAAGTTGTGTCTCCGAGAAGCCATTAAAGACGGCGACTTCGCCACGTTTTGCTTCCTGCAGGCTGTGAGCCCCCCCCTCCCCCTCCCCCCTCCCAACACTCTTTCTAATTACCCACTTTGATTACTCACATTCCCCGCTTTTTTTTTTTCTGTAGCTAGCGCCGCCACGGCCAGCAGGCTGAGGGGCCAACGCCGCTGATTGTCTCCCTTTCTGCCCTAATTGAGCCAAATGGGAATGGCGCTTGCCAGAGTTCACTCTCCTCCAGTGTTTACACGCTCGTCCACCAGAGAGACATTCATTAGACTACACACACACACACACACACACACACGCACACACACACACACACACACACACACACACAGAAAGAGAGGTAGCGATAAAGGCTGGAAGGTCCTGAGCGGCGTGCGCGTACAGATGGGCCCGCAGATGCTGCCGGGAACAAATGCTGTTGTCTAATGACGCACATCACACCACTTATTTCTTCATAACACAACGTGTGTGTGTGTGTGTGTGGGGGGGTGGCCCGTAATTGCACACTGTCGGGTGGAGTCATTAAAATTCACGCCTGCGAGGTGGCCTGTTAATTGTGGTCAAGCTAGCTGATGGCGGACAAAAGGATGCTTCGCCGCTGACTTGTCCGACAAAATGTTTGACACAAAAAATTCCGACTATTTGACACTACGAAAAAAATCCCAACTTTTTGACTTTTAGAAAAAAAATCCCCCCAAAAACCAGACTATCTGACAAAAAAAAAAAAAAAAAAAACCCAGACTTTTTGACACTTACTGTAGCATCCAAGATGCAGATCGGGCACGGACACAGCGTAAAGGTAAGAAACGAAGATTTTATAAAACTAAGAACAGACCAAGAACGGGTTAACTGGTGCTAGGCAGAAAAGGCAAAACCAACAGAACTAGCATGGAAGTTAGAAACAAACCAAAAGTGCTAGCATGTGAGCTAGGGAATTAACAGAAAACTTGCACAAGGCACAAACCAAAAGTGCTAACATGGGAGCTAGGGAAATAACAGCAAACTTGCACAAGGCACAGAAGGCAAAACCAAACTACTAGCATGGGAGCGAGAGGAACCAAGGCATCGGATTACCGAGTAGAGGTTCAAGGACGTCACAGTTGTGCGAACACAAATTGCGTGTAAGACAAACTACGAGGAGAGAACGGGTGAACGGAAAAGGCAGGCTTAATCAAAAACACAGGTGCGTGTCAACCGAGAGTAGCAGGTGGAACAAATAAGAAATCAAGGAGACAAGATAAAAGAGGAAGTGCACAAACAAACTCAGCACCGGAACAGTCTAAAACAATCAGAAAACCCAAAAGGACTCAAAAACCAAAAAAAGAATGTAATCCAGGAAGCGTATCACAACACTGACAAAAAATCCCGAAAAATCCCAACATTTTTACAAAAATATCCAGACATTTTGACAAGAAAACCCCCGATTTGTTGACACTTAGAAAAAAATCCAGTTTTTTTGACCAAAAAAAATCCTAATTTTTGGACACTAGCAAGAAATCCCAAATTTTTGTCTCTTATAAAAAAATCCCCCAAAATCCTGACATTTTGACCAAAAAAAAAAAAAATCCAGACTTTTTGACCAAAAAAATACAAACTTTTTGAAAAAAATAAAAAAATAAATCCAGATTTTTTGACACTTACTGTAACATCTGGGTGGCATTTTGATGCCAGTAGCGCTCATCCAAGATGCAGATCGGGCACGGACACAGCGTAAAGGTAAGAAATGAAGATTTATCAAAACTAAGAACAGACCAAGAACAGGTTAACTGGTGCTAGGCAGAAAAGGCAAAACCAACAGAACTAGCATGGAAGTTAGAAACAAACCAAAAGTGCTAGCATGGGAGCTAGGGAAATAACAGAAAACTCGCACAAGGCACAAACCAAAAGTGCTAGCATGGGAGCTAGGGAAATAACAGCAAACTTGCACAAGGCACAAAAGGCAAAACCAAACTACTAGCATGGGAGCTAGAGGAACCAAGGCATCGGACTACCGAGTAGAAGTTCAAGGACGTCACAGTTGTGTGAACACAAATTGCGTGTAAGACAAACTACGAGGAGAGAACGAGTGAACGGAAAAGGCAGGCTTAAATAAAGGGCGGTGATCAAAAACACAGGTGCGTGTCAACCGAGAGTAGCAGGTGGAACAAATAAGAAATCAAGGAGACAGGATAAACAAGGAAGTGCATAAACAAACTCAGCACCGGAACAGTCCAAAACAATCAGAAAACCCAAAAGGACTCAAAAAACAAAAAAATAATGTGATCCGGGAAGCGGATCACAACACTGACTAAAAATCCCGACATTTTTGACAACAAAATCCAGACTTTTCGACAAGAAAACCCTCGATTTTTTGAAACTCAGAAAAAAATCCAGATTTTTTGACCGAAAAAATCAAAAATTTTTGACAGTTGCAGGAAATCCCAATTTTTTGACTCTTGTAAAAAAATCCCCCAAAATTAAGACATTTTGACAAAAAAAATCCAGACTTTTTGACCAAAAAAATACAAACTTTTTGAAAAAAAAAAAAAAATCCAGATTTTTTGACATATAGAAAAAATACAGAATTTTTGACAAAAAAACCCAAAATTTTTTGACACCCCAAAAATCACAATTTTCTAATACTTGGAAAAAATCCCACCTTTTTGACTCTTAGAAAAAATTCCCCCCCAAAAATCCCAAGACTTTGCCAAAAAAATAAATCCAGACTTTTTGACACAGAAAAAATCCTGACATTTTGACAAAAAAAAAAACATTTTTTGACACTTAGAAAAAAAATCCAGATTTTTTGACCCAAAAAAATCCAAATTTTTTGACACTTGCTAGAAATCCCAAATGTTGGACTCTTAGAAAAAATCTCCCAAAATCCCGACATTTTGACAAAATGATCCCAATTTTTTGACACTTAGAAAAAATCCTGAAAAATCCTGACTTTTTGAGACGTGGAAAAAAAACCAGACTCTTTGACAACAAAACCCCAGATTTTTTGACACTTAGAAAACTTCCTGAAAAATCCAGACATTTTGACCAAAACAACAAACTTTTTGACACTTGGAAAAATCTAGACTTTGACCAAAATAATCCAGATTTTGTGACGAAAAAAAAAAAAATCCAGACTTTTTGACACCTAGAAAAAATCCTGACATTTTGACCCAAAAATCCTGACTTTTTGACACTAGGAAAGAAATGCAGACTTTTTGTAAAAAAAAAAAACAAACAAAAAAAAATAATAGATTTTTTGACACTTAGAAAAAAAATTTGGATTTTTTGACTCCAAAAAATCCAAATTTTTTGACACTTGCTAGAAATCCCAAATTTTGGATTCTTAGAAAAAATCTCCCAAAATCCCGACATTTTGACAAAATGATCCCAATTTTTTGACACTTGGAAAAAATCCTGAAAAATCCTGACTTTTTGAGACGTGGAAAAAGAAACAGACTCTTTGACAACAAAACCCCCGATTTTTTGACACTTATATTAAAAATCCAGATTTTTTTGCCGAAAAAAATCCAGATTTTTTGACACTTAGAAAACATCCTGAAAAATCCAGACATTTTGACCAAGACAACAAACTTTTTGACACTTGGAAAAATCTAGACTTTGACCAAAATAATCCAGATTTTGTGACGAAAAAAAAAAAAAAATCCAGACTTTTTGACACCTAGAAAAAATCCTGACATTTTGACCAAAAAATCCTGACTTTTTGACACTAGGAAAGAAATGCAGACTTTTTGTAAAAAAAAAAAAAACAAACAAAAAAAAATAATAGATTTTTTGACACTTAGAAAAAAAATCCAGATTTTTTGACTCCAAAAAATCCAAATTTTTTGACACTTGCTAGAAATCCCAAATTTTGGATTCTTAGAAAAAATCTCCCAAAATCCCGACATTTTGACAAAATGATCCCAATTTTTTGACACTTAGAAAAAATCCTGAAAAATCCTGACTTTTTGAGACGTGAAAAAAAAACAGACTCTTTGACAACAAAACCCCTGATTTTTTGACACTTAGATTAAAAATCCAGATTTTTTTGCCGAAAAAAATCCAGATTTTTTGACACTTAGAAAATATCCTGAAAAATCCAGACATTTTGACCAAAACAACAAAGTTTTTGACACTTGGAAAAATCTAGACTTTGACCAAAATAATCCAGACTTTTTGACGAAAAAAAAAAATATCCAGACTTTTTGACCCCTAGAAAAAATCCTGACATTTTGACAAAAAAATCCTGACTTTTTGACACTAGGAAAGAAATGCAGACTTTTTGTAAAAAAAAAACAAACAAACAAAAAAAAAAATAATAGATTTTTTGACACTTAGAAAAAAAAATCCAGATTTTTTTTTAACAAAAAAAAAAAAAAAATCCAGATTTTTTGACACTAGGAAAAAAAATCCCAACATTTTGTAAAAAAAAAAAAAAAAAAAAATTTAGAAAAAAATACTGCCTTTTTGACCCCAAAAATTTTTTTTTGGACACTTACAAACAAATCCTGAAAAATCCACATTTTTTGACAACCCCACCCCCACCCCCCCCCAATTTTTGACATTTAGAAAAAATCCTGACTTTTTAATAAAAATAATCCTGACTTTTTGACCCAAAAACATGCAGACTTTTTGACAAAAAAAAAATCCTGACTTTTTAACAGTTGTAAAAAAAATCCTGAATTTTTGACAACCTCCCCACCCCCGATTTTTTGACACTTAGAAAAAATCAAGATTTTTTGACCAAGAAGAAAAAAACTATTTTTTGACACCGAGAAAAAAACCCTAAATTTTTGAATTTTAAGAAAAATAACAAAAAATACTGACATTTTGACCAAAAAATCCAGACTTTTTGACACTTAGGAAAAAATCATGAAGACAAATCCAGACTTTTTCACAACCCCCTCCCCCCAATCCAGACTTTTTGACCCCAAAAATCTGTTTTTTGGGGAAAAAAAAAAATCACGACTTTTTGACAATCCCCCCCTCGATTTTTTTAACACTTATAAAAAAAATCTGAATTTTTGATCCCCAAAAAAAATCCAAACATTTTGGCATTCATAAAAAATCCTGAAAATCCGAATTTTTTGACAACCCCCCCCCCCCCAAGAAAACACATTTCTGACTCTAACTTTTTGACCTAAAAAGTCTACACTTTTTGACCAAAACATCCAGACTTAGTGACCCCAAAAATCCAAATGTTTTGACCCAAAAAATCAAGACTTTTTGACAATTAAAAAAATATATGTATGTTTTTGACAAAAAAAAATCTTACTTTTTGACACAAAGAAAAAGTTCCAACTTTTTGATAAAAAAGTCCCAACTTTTTGAAACTTACAAAAAAAATCACCATTTTTACATTTAAAAAAAATCCTAACTTTTTGACCAAAAAAAATCCCAATTTTTTGACGCTAAGAGATAATTACGACTTTTTAATAGCTCGACTAGCCCAAGGCTAATTTAGAGTGCTTCATAATCCGATTAGTCGACTAATCGTTAAGATAATCGATGACTAATCGACCATCAAAATAGTGGTAAATTGCAGCCCTAGAATCTATACACGTTATTATAGATACTCATTTCTAACACATTTTTTGTTTTCGTAATTGAGTCAAAAATGCAAAGCTACATAAAAAGTGACACATTTGAAAAATAAATATCGTAGAAAATGTCAGCAGGAAGAAGTCTTTGCCGGCCATTTTTCAGCCCGTCTGGCCTTTCACTCTCATCAATTATTCATCACGCGGTCCTTTAACGAAGCGCGGTGATTACTTCAACGTTTAATGTCGCCGTAATCAATAATCGGCTTTTTAACGAGGCCTTTCCAGCGTCACCTCTGGAGTGGATCGGCTTTAACCGCAGGTTACAGTAAGCCCCGCCCCCATCCTGTTGGAAGGAGTTCTTAGTGATCGGTTGTTGAAAAGCAAAGCATTAGGAAAATCATTTTCATCGGGAAGATGTTTGATATTCGACTGAACACTGAAATATCTAAGCTGGCGTTGGCTATTTTGATATTTTTTTATTTTCAAAACCAATGCAAACATTTCCTATTTCTTAACCTGGAGGTTTCCCCTCAAGTTTGGTCTTGGGGACCCGGAAGGGTCTCAGCCAAAAATGTTTTAAAATCAAATCACATATCATTATTTTAACATTTTTTTTAATCTAACACTTAAATCTTTCTTACACCTAAATGTATATTTCAAAATAAAGTATATTGGTATTTCATGTTTTATGTTTTATACATCTGTTTTTTAAATGTTTTTATTATCCTTTTTTTTATTAAATCCCGACTTTTGGACCAAAAAAATCCAGACTTTTTGACAAAAAAAAAAATCCAGACTTTTTGACAAAAAAAAACCAAAATATTTGACACTTGGAAAAATCCTGACTTTTTGACCTAAAAAAATCTAGATTTTTTTGACAAAAAAAATCCGAAGATTTTGCCCAAAAAATAAAATAAAAAAATCCCGACATTTTGACCCCCAAAAAATCCCGACTTTTTGACACTTGGAATACAATCCCGATTTTTTCTTACGACTAACTCTATCTGGAGATATAAAGTAAATTTGTATTTAATGTTTTATGTTTTATATATTTGTTTTTTATGGCAAAAACACATTTCCAACATATTCCCACAAAATAATTTTCCAGGCGGAATATTTCACGAGATGTAATTGGATCTTAAATAGGTCAATAATTCATAAATTTGATTTTAATCCATTAATATTTTTTGAGCAATAACAATACAAAATAGATATAAAAACCCTGGGGAATCCAAAAGGTTTCTCATTGTCATTCACATCGACGCCTCACCGGGTTCGAGTTTCTCCTTGCCCCTCATGTGGGCTCTGAACCGAGGATGTCGTTGTGGCTTGTTTTTGAGACACCTGTGATTTCGGGCTATAGAAATACACATTGATTGATTGAAGCTGTACAAACTGTCTAAAACTCTATTATGCAAAGCCACAGCCATTTATCAACAACACCCAGAAACCTGAAATGGCAGAAAGGGAGACTTTTGAACAACTTAAGATGTACATCATTGTATTCTCTTTTTATTTACCATTAACACGTGACAACTTCACTGCTTTTGGGTTTTGCACATTTATTTTTATTGGCAAAAACACAACATTTGCAACATGTTCCCTCAAAATAATTTTCCAGGCAGAATATTTCGTAAGATGTAATTCGATCTTAAATCTTTTAATTAATTATTATTTTATAGCAATTATTATTATTTTTAATTAGTCATATATTATTGTTTTTACATTTTTTATTCAACACATAACAATAAATGTTTCTCACGCCTAACTCTATCTGTAGATACAAAGTAAATTGGTATTTAATGTTTTATGTTTTATATATTTGTTTTTTTTATGGCAAAAACACATTTCCAACATATTCCCACAAAATAATTTTCCAGGCGGAATATTTCACGAGATGTAATTGGATCTCAAATAGGTCAATAATTCATAAATTTGATTTTAATCCATTATTATTTTTTGAGCAATAACAAAACGAAATATATATAAAAATCCTGAGGAATCCAAAAGGTTTCTCATTGTCATTCACATCGACGCCTCACCGGGTTGTGAGTTTTTCCTTGCCCCTTATGTGGGCTCTGAACCGAGGGTGTCGTTGTGGCTTGTGCAGCCCTTTGAGACACTTGTGATTTCGGCCTATAGAAATACACATTGATTGATTGAAGCTGTACAAACTGTCTAAAACTCTATTATGCAAAGCCACAGCCATTTATCAACAACACCCAGAAATCTGAAATGGCAGAAGGGGGGACTTTTGAACAACTTAAGCTGTACATCATTGTATTCTCTTTTTATTTACCATTAACACGTGACAACTTCACTGCTTTTGGGTTTTGCACATTTATTTTTATTGGCAAAAACACAACATTTGCAACATGTTCCCTCAAAATAATTTTCCAGGCAGAATATTTCGTAAGATGTAATTCGATCTTAAATCTTTTAATTAATTATTATTTTATAGCAATTATTATTATTTTTAATTAGTCATATATTATTGTTTTTACATTTTTTATTCAACACATAACAATAAATATTTCTCACGCCTAACTCTATCTGTAGATTTAAAGTAAATTGGTATTTAATGTTTTATGTTTTATATATTTGTTTTTTTTATGGCAAAAACACATTTCCAACATTTTCCCACAAAATAATTTTCCAGGCGGAATATTTCACGAGATGTAATTGGATCTCAAATAGGTCAATAATTCATAAATTTGATTTTAATCCATTATTATTTTTTGAGCAATAACAAAACGAAATATATATAAAAATCCTGGGGAATCCAAAAGGTTTCTCATTGTCATTCACATCGACGCCTCACCGGGTTGTGAGTTTTTCCTTGCACCTTATGTAGGCTCTGAACCGAGGGTGTCGTTGTGGCTTGTGCAGCCCTTTGAGACACTTGTGATTTCGGCCTAAAGAAATACACATTGATTGATTGAAGCTGTACAAACTGTCTAAAACTCTATTATGCAAAGCCACAGCCATTTATCAACAACACCCAGAAACCTGAAATGGCAGAAAGGGAGACTTTTGAACAACTTAAGCTGTACATCATTGTATTCTCTTTTTATTTACCATTAACACGTGACAACTTCACTGCTTTTGGGTTTTGCCCATTTTAAGCCCCCGCAATGGCATCGACAGGTGGATTTGAGGCCTAATCAGGCATTAGGAGTGACGGTCAGGCACCGAATCCACGTTTCTGACAAGCCAGCTGAGGCAGAGTGAGACGTCGTGTTTACAAAACATGTCACCTGGGCCGCGCCTCGCCGCCAAAGCCGGGCTTACCGATAATAATATGAATAACGCCGCCTTCAACGTGTAAGCAGGAGCATCAGCGGGAGCTCGTCTTCCGCACCGCTCGCCATCCCCTGATAATCCCGTCTCGGCGGAGGAGCTCCGGGGGATGAATGTTGAAATACAAGCGCGTGTCATTGTCGGCGACGCGCAGGGTGGCCCGGATTAATCACCGGGGATTTATGTTTCCTTTCGTCCTCGCCGTCCACCCAGGTTTCCTCTCTCGGACCGCGCCGAGGCCATAAAACAGACTTTGACCTACGGTATCGAACAAGGACCTCTGCGCAGGCTTTTTCAACATCGCTACAGTATGGCGACACCTTCCAGATCCGAGTGGCGGTCGCTACAAGGTCACTCTCTGGCTGCATCATTCTGTTACGTCGCCGCATGGAAGCGGGGTTCCGGACTTCAAGATGCGGAAAGTCTTGAATCCAAAATAGAGGCATTGAACAGGAACTTAAACACAGAACACTAACAAATCCAAACATGACTGTGGAGAGGCGGCGCTGGGGAACGAGCAGCGGGGCAGATGGCGGCGAGGAGGCGGAGGATGCGGCCGAGCGGAGAGGCGGGGCGTTGTTGATAAATTAATATTATCAACAACAGTATCACTATTAATAACATTCATAATTTTATGACCGAAAAAAAAATAAAAAAAGTAAATTCAGTTTACAAAAATAAAAAAAATAAATAAAAAAACTGACTAAAATAATCGATGTATTTTTCACATTTTAGATATTTTTTTCTCGCTAAATTAAAATAGATATTTTCAAAAATTTCCACACAAGCCTAAAGTATGCATAATTCTAAGACCCCAAAAAATAAATAAAATAAAATAAAATCGAGTTACAAAAATGTAAAAAACTACCAAAAAATAACTAAAATAATCCCTGTGTTTTTCACATTTTGGGTTTTTTTTTTGTCTGAATTAAAATAATTATTTTCAAAATGTCCACAAAAACCTAAAAAATTGCATAATTTTATGACCCCCCAAAAAAATGAAAAAATAAAATGGGTTTAAAAAAATGTACAAAAGTTAAAAAAATGACTACAATAATCCATGTATTTTTCACATTTCAAGTATTTTTTTCTCTGTAAATTACAATAGATCTTTTCAAAAATGTCCACAAAAACCTAAAATATGTATAATTTTGTGACCAAAAAATAAATAGATAAATAAATAAAATCGGTTCAAAAACATTTTTAAAAGTTGAAAAAAATGAATAAAATAATCCACGTGTTTTTCCCATTTTAAATATTTTTTTTCTCGCTAAATTAAGATAGATATTTTCAAAAACTTCCACAAAAACCTAAAATATGCATAATTTTAAGACCCCAAAAAAAAATAAAAAAAATAAAATCGAGTTACAAAAATGTAAAAAAGTTAAAAAAAAAGACTAAAATAATCAATGTGTTTTTCACATTTAAGTTTTTTTTCTGTCTAAATCAAAATACATATTTTTAAAATGTCCACAAAAACCTAAAAAATTGCATAATTTTATGACCAAATAATAAATAAATAAGAATAAAATGGGTTTAAAAATTTTTTAAAAAGTTAAAAAAATGACTACAATAATCCATGTATTTTTCACATTTCAGGTATTTTTTTCTCTGAAAATTACAATAGATCTTTTCAAAAATGTCCACAAAAACCT
The DNA here is from genome assembly GCF_033978795.1 of Nerophis ophidion. Lineage (NCBI taxonomy): Eukaryota > Metazoa > Chordata > Actinopteri > Syngnathiformes > Syngnathidae > Nerophis > Nerophis ophidion. The sequence continues at coordinate 82,894,209 of NC_084612.1, read as the reverse complement.
AAAATATGCATGATTTTATGACCCCAAAAAAATAAAAAATAAAATCAGTTTACAAAAAAAATAATAATACAAAAAATACTAAAACAATCCATGAGTTTTTCACATTTTAGACATTTTTTTCTCGCTAAATTAAAATAGATATTTTCAAAAATTTCCACACAAACCTAAAGTATGCATAATTTTAAGACCCCAAAAAATAAATAAAATAAAATAAAATCGAGTTACAAAAATGTAAAAAACTACCAAAAAATGACTAAAATAATCCCTGTGTTTTCACATTTTTTTTTTGTCTAAATTAAAATAAATATTTTTAAAATGTCCACAAAAACCTAAAATATTGCATAATTTTATGACCCCCCCCAAAAAAATGAAAAAATAAAATGGGTTTAAAAAAATTTACAAAAGTTAAAAAAATGACTACAATAATCCATGTATTTTTCACATTTCAGGTATTTTTTTCTCTCTAAATTACAATAGATATTTTCAAAAATGTCCACAAAAACCTACAATATGCATGATTTTATGACCCCAAAAAAATAAAAAATAAAATCAGTTTATAAAAAAAAAAATAATACAAAAAATACTAAAACAATCCATGAGTTTTTCACATTTTAGGTATTTTTTTCTCGCGAAATTAAAATAGATATTTTCAATAATGTCCACAAAAACCTAAAGTATGCATAATTTTAAGACCCAAAAAATAAATAAAATAAAATAAAATCGAGTTACAAAAATGTAAAAAACTAATCCCTGTGTTTTTCACATTTTGGGGTTTTATTTTTGTCTAAATTAAAATAAATATTTTTAAAATGTCCGCAAAAACCTAAAATATGCATGATTTTATGACCCCCCAAAAAAATGAAAAAATAAAATGGGTTTAAAATTTTTTACAAAAGTTAAAAAAAAGACTACAATAATCCATGTATTTTTCCAATTTCAGGTATTTTTTTCTCTGTAAAGTACAATAGATCTTTTCAAAAATGTCCACAAAAACCTAAAATATGTATAATTTTGTGACCAAAAAATAATAATAAACAAATAAAATCGGTTCAAAAACATTTTAAAAAGTAAAAAAAAAGAATAAAATAATCCACGTGTTTTTCACATTTTAAATATTTTTTTCTCGCTAAATTAAAAGAGATATTTTCAAAAACTTCCACAAAAACCTAAAATATGCATAATTTTAAGACCAAAAAATAAAAAATAAAAAAAATAAAATCGAGTTACAAAAATGTAAAAAAGTTTAAAAAATGACTAAAATAATCCCTGTGTTTTTCACATTTAAGTTTTTTTTCTGTCTAAATCAAAATACATATTTTTAAAATGTCCACAAAAACCTAAAAAATTGCATAATTTCTATGACCCCCAAAAATAATAAGAATAATAAAATGGGTTTAAAAAAAAAAAATGACTACAATAATCCATGTATTTTTCACATTTCAGGTATTTTTTTCTCTGTAAATTACAATAGATCTTTTAAAAAATTTCCACAAAAACCTAAAATATGTATAATTTTGTGACCAAAAAAAAATTAAAAAATTAATAAAATCGGTTCAAAAAATTTTAAAAAGTAAAAAAAATGAATAAAATAATCCACGTGTTTTTCACATTTTAAATATTTTTTTTCTCTCTAAATTAAAATAAATTTATTCAAAAATATCCACAAAAACCTAAAATATTTATAATTTTGTGACCAAAAAAATAAAAAAATAAAAAAAATCGGTTTAAATTTTTTTTAAAAAGTTAAAAAAAAATGAATACAATAATCCACGTGTTTTTCACATTTTAAATATTTTTTTTCTCGCTAAATTAAAATAGATATTTTCAAAAATGTCCAAAAAAAACTAAAATATGCATCATTTTATGAACAAAAAAAAAAAATAAAAATAAAATCAGTTTACAAAAAAAAAAAAAAGACTAAAACAATCCATGTCTTTTTCACATTTTAGGTATTTTTTCTCTCTCTAAAATAAAATAGATCTTTTCACGTCTGGACGGTGTAGACAGGGTGAAGGCAAGGGTGGGAATGAGGAACAAAGAGCGATGAGAACACGACGGTTTGTCGTTCTCCCCTCACATCGGGACTGGCGTCTTTGGCGTCCGTGAGACGTGAGCCCGAGGACCGTGAGACCCATCCTTGTCTGGGAGTGTGTTGTCGCCCCCGAAGGACACTCCCCTCAATCACTGGATGTAAACGTGGAGCGGGCCTGCCGCCATTTCCCACACGCTCCCCTGGCGTCTGATGAATGGCGGCGTGTCTCGGTGTTTATCACGTCAAGTCCTCTTCACTCTCCTTCGCCTCGCCTGTCTTCAGTCGCACGTCCACGTCCTCGGCAGAGAATCACACGCCAAGGCTGGACTGTGAACGTAATACGCAAAAAGATGAATGGAGTTGTACAAACCCCGTTTCCATATGAGTTGGGAAATTGTGTTCGATGTAAATATAAACAGAATACAATGATTTGCAAATCCTTTTCAAGCCATATTCAGTTGAATATGCTACAAAGACAACATATTTCATGTTCAAACTCATAAACTTCATTTCTTTTTGCCAATAATAATTAACTTAGAATTTCATGGCAGCAACACGTGCCAAAGTAGTTGGGAAAGGGCATGTTCACCACTGTGTTACATCACCTTTTCTTTGAACAACACTCAATAAACGTTTGGGAACTGAGGAAACTAATTGTTGAAGCTTTGAAAGTGGAATTCTTTCCCATTCTTGTTTTATTTTTCAGTCCTTCAACAGTCCGGGGTCTCCGCTGTCCTATTTTACGCTTCACACATTTTCCGTGGGAGACAGGTCTGGACTGCAGGCAGGCCAGGAAAGTACCCGCACTCTTTTACAATGAAACCACCCTGTTGTAACACGTGTCTTGGCATTGTCTTGCTGAAATAAGCAGGGGCGTCCATGATAACGTTTCTTTGGATGGCAGCATATGTTGTTCCAAAAGCTGTATGTACCTTTCAGCATTAATGGTGCCTTCACAGATGTGTAAGTTACCCATGCCTTGGGCACTAATGCACCCCCATACCATCACACATGCTGGCTTTTCAACTTTGCGTCGATAACAGTCTGAATGGTTCGCTTCCCCTTTGGTCCGGATGACACGATGTCGAAATATTTCCAAAAACAATTGTGAATGTGGACTCGTCAGACCACAGAACACTTTTCCACTTTGCATCAGTCCATCGTAGATAATCTCGGACCCAGAGAAGCCGGCGGCGTTTCTGAATGTTGTTGATAAATGGCTTTCGCTTTGTATAGTAGAGCTTTAACTTGCACTTACAGATGTAGCGACCAACTGTATTTAGTGACAGTAGTTTTCCGAAGTGTTCCTGAGCCCATGTGGTGATATCCTTTACAGATTGATGTCGGTTTTTGATACAGTGCCGTCTGAGGGATGGAAGGTCACGGTCATTCAATGTTGGTTTCCGGCCATGCCGCTTACGTGGAGTGATTTCTCCAGATTTTCTGAACCTTTTGATGATATTATGGAGCGTAGATGTTGAAATCCCTAAATTTCTTGCAATTGCATTTTGAGAAATGTTGTTCTTAAACCGTTTGACTATTTGCTCACGCAGTTGTGGACATCTTTTGGACTTTCACTAAATAATACACTTGCCCCCCGGGGGTATACCGGTACTAGTATAGTATGGCGGTATTAATAAATCAAAAATGGTACTATTCTCTGTTTGAAAGGTACGGGTTCCCCATTTTTATTTTTTTATTTTAAGTTAACGACTGACAAGAGGGTTCACTCTGGGGTTTTTTTTCAGTCCACAGCTCAAAAAGTTCATGGTGCATTTTAATTAAACTTTCAAAAATACACCCCCATACCATCACAAATGTTGTCTTTTCAAGTTTGCATCGGTTGGTTCTTTTCCTCTTTGTTCCATAGGACACGATGAGCACAGTTTAAAAAAAACAAAAAAACAAACAAACTCGGGTGTTGTTGATAAATGGCTGTGGCTTTGCATAGTAGAGTTTTAACTTGCACTTACAGATGTAAGGACCGACTGTAGTTACTTACAGTGGTTTTCCGGAGTGTTCCTTAGCCCATGTGGTGATATCCTTTACACACCGATATCACTTTTTGATGCTGTACCGCCTTAAGGATGGAAGGTCACAGGCATTCAATGTTACGTGCAGTGATTTCTCCAGATTATCTGAACTTTTTGATGATATTACGGGGCGTCTTTGGTGAAATCCCTAAATTCCTTGCAATAGCTGGTTGAGAAATGTCGTTGTCAAACAATTTGCTCAGGAATTTGTTGACAAAGCGGTGATCCTCGCCCCGTCCTTGTTTGTGAATAACCGTGCATTTCGTGGAAGCTGGTTTTAAACCCAATCATGGCACACACATTAGCCCGTTCCACCTGTGTGGTGTTCCAAATAAGTGTTTGACGAGCATTCCTCAACTTTCTCGGTCTTTTTTGCCACTTGTGCCAGCATTTTTGAAAATTGTTGCAGGCATCAGATTCCAGATGAGCTAATATTTGTCGAAAATAGCAACGTTTTCCAGGGTGAACATAAAGTATCTTGTCTTTGCAGTCTATTTAACAAGTCAGACATGGGGTATGGATCTTAGATGACTGAAGCCGGTGACGATTCTGGGTGTTGTTGATAAATGGCTTTCGCTTTGGGGTTCATAGTAACATTATCGCATTACAGCTAAAGGTGGAAACAACAGAGTTGTTTCCATGGTGGCGTCGTGGGCGGATTGTGTAATTTTTTTATTTCAGCAGTCACAAAATCATTTCCCAACCAAATTTTCGCAAGCTTCAACTTCTGCTTTGCTTAAGCCGGCCTACCCTCACAGAATCAAAGAAAGTTAACGACCAACAAGAGGCTTCACTTTGTTCCGTTCAGTGTCCTGATCAAAATGTTAATGGCACATTTAGATGAAACTTTCAGAACATAGTCAGACATGGGGTAAAGAACTTCGATGAGCGACACCGGCGACGTTTCTGGGTGTTGTTGATAAATGTTGTACACTTTGGGGTTTGTAGTAACATGTTCGCATTAGCTTATAAGGTGGGAACAACTTTGTTTGCCGCTATGGGCGGATTGTATAATTGATTTTTTCAGCAGTCACACAATTAATTCCCTGCCAAATTTTCGCAAGTTTCGATTTCTGCTTTGCTTAAGTCGGCCTACCCTCACAGAATCAAAGAAAGTTAACGACTGATAAGAGGGTTCAATCTGTTTCTATCAGTGTCTTGCTCAAAATGTTCATGGCACATTTAGATGAAACTTTCAGAATATAGTCAGATATGGGGTAAGGAACTTAGATGAGCGTAGCCGGCGACGTTTCTGGGTGTTGTTGATAAATATTGTTCACTTTGGGGTTCGTATTAGCTTATAAGGTGGGAACAACTCTGTTTGCCGCCATGGGCGGATTGTGTAATTGATTTTTTCAGCAGTCACACAATTAGTTCCCTGCCAAATTTTCGCAAGCTTCGACTTCTGCTTTGCTTAAGCCGGCCTACCCTCACAGAATCAAAGAAAGTTAACGACTGACAAGAGGGTTCAATCTGTTTCTTTCAGTGTCTTGCTCAAAATGTTCATGGCACATTTAGATGAAACTTTCAGAATATAGTCAGATATGGGGTAAGGAACTTGGATGAGCTACATCGTCGACGTTTCTGGGTGTTGTTGATAAATATTGTTCACTTTGGGGTTCATAGTAGCATGTTCGCATTAGCTTATAAGGTGGGAACAACTTTGTTTACCGCCATGGGCGGATTGTATAATTTATTTTTTCAGCAGTCACACATTTAGTTCCCTGCCAAATTTTCGCAAGCTTCGACTTCTGCTTTGCTTAAGCCGGCCCACCCTCACAGAATCGAAGAAAGTTAACGACCGACAAGAGGGTTCACTTTGTTCCTTTCAGTGTCCTGCTCAAAATGTTCATGGCACATTTAGATAAAACTTTCAGAACATAGTCAGACATGGGGTAAATAACTTGGATGAGCGAAGCCGGCGTCGTTTCTGGGTGTTGTTGATAAATGTTGTACAGTTTGGGGTTCGTAGTAACATGTTCGCATTAGCTTATGAAGTGGGAACAACTTTGTTTGCCGCCATGGGCGGATTGTGTCATTGATTTTTTCAACAGTCACACAATTAGTTCCCTGCCAAATTGTCGCAAGCTTCGATTTCTGCTTTGCTTAAGCCGGCCTACCCTCACAGAATCAAAGAAAGTTAACGACTGACAAGAGGGTTCACTTTGTTCCTTTGAGTGTCCTGCTCAAAATGTTCATGGCACATTTAGATGAAACTTTCAGAACATAGTCAGACATGGGGAAAAGAACTTTGATGAGCGAAGCCGGCTACGTTTCTGGGTGTTGTTGATAAATGTTGTACACTTTGGGGTTCGTAGTAACATGTTCGCATTAGCTTATAAGGTGGGAACAACTTTGTTTGCCGCCATGGGCGGATTGTGTAATTGATTTTTTCAGCAGTCACACAATTAGTTCCCTGCCAAATTTTCGCAAGCTTCGACTTCTGCTTTGCTTAATCCGGCCTACCCTCACAGAATCAAAGAAATTTAACGACCGACAAGAGGGTTCACTTTGTTCCTTTCAGTGTCCTGCTCAAAATGTTAATTGCACATTTAGATGGAACTTTCAGAACATAGTCAGACATGGGGTAAAGAACTTGGATGAGCGAAGCCGGCGACGTTTCTGGGTGTTGTTGATAAATGTTGTACACTTCGGGGTTCGTAGTAACATGTTCGCATTAGCTTATAAGGTGGGAACAACTTTGTTTGCCGCCATGGGCGGATTGTGTAATTGATTTTTTCAACAGTCACACAATTAGTTCCCTGCCAAATTTTCGCAAGCTTCGACTTCTGCTTTGCTTAAGCCGGCCTACCCTCACAGAATCAAAGAAAGTTAACGACTGACAAGAGGGTTCAATCTGTTTCTTTCAGTGTCCTTCTCAAAATGTTCATGGCACATTTAGATGAAACTTTCAAAACATAGTCAGACTTGGGGTAAATAACTTGGATGAGCGAAGCCGGCGACGTTCCTGGGTGTTGTTGATAAATGGGTGTTGTTGATAAATGTTATTCACTTTGGGGTTGGTAGTAACATGTTCACATTAGCTTATAAGGTGGGAACAACTTTGTTTGCCGCCATGGGCGGATTGTATAATTGATTTTTTCAGCAGTCCCACAATTAGTTCCCTGCCAAATTTTCGCAAGCTTCGATTTCTGCTTTGCTTAAGCCGGCCTACCCTCACAGAATCAAAGAAAGTTAACGACTGACAAGAGGGTTCAATCTGTTTCTATCAGTGTCTTGCTCAAAATGTTCATGGCACATTTAGATGAAACTTTCAAAACATAGTCAGACATGGGGTAAGGAACTTGGATGAGCGACTGGGTGTTGTTGATAAATGGGTGTTGTTGATAAATGGCTTTCGCTTTGGGGTTCATAGTAACATGTCCGCATTGTAGCTATAGGTGGAAACAACTTTGTTTTTTTCCAAGGTGCCGCCGTGGGCGGACTGTGTACTGTTTTTTTTTTTTTTCAACAGTCTTACAATTAAATTTTCCCGCTTTGTGACGAGGCCAAAACGGCTTCGGTCCGACTCAGACATTCACTGTGATCGGCGTCCAGACTTGAGGAGAAAACGACAACATAACCGTGGGGGTGGGATTAATAAATAAAGGTGTCTGAATAAAAGAACATAGTTGGAAGAACACTTTGAAACGGGCATCAAAGGCGACCATTTGTCAGCCGTCAATTGTCTCTCTCTGCGTTTCCTGGCTCTCATTTAGCTTGATGATTGCCTCCCGCGGCCCCGGGGAGCGATCGCGAGCACACTCTATTACTTCCTGCGGCACTTTACTCCCACCGATATGAAGCACTCAATAACAACAGGACGCGGCGCCGTGTAAACTCCTCCAGTCTATTAGCCCGACGCCGATTCCTCCCGGCAGCCGCCGTCGATACGAGGGAACCCCTGAGAAACATTATCCATATTGAAACGACTCGGGAGGCTCGTGCGAGTCTGCCGCATCAGAAGCCGGCGTAATGAAAAATGTCGGCGGCGCATAAAAGGAAGCTAATAAAGACGGGGAAGTAACGAGCAAACAAACTAACTTTTCCGATGGTGAGGGGGGGTGACGGGCGTGGGATGAAGTCGTCGGGGGCGCCGTGTCGTTAATGCCGGAGGACCGCCCAGGTGTTGATTTGACGTATAACTTTTCTTTTGGCGAAAAACTTGTGTTTGATAATGAAGGGTACAAAATAGAGTTGGCTAAAAAGGATTGTGGAGAGGCGGAGCCGACGGGCGGGCGGCGGGGTAGGACACGCTGGAACCCTGCCCAAGATGGCGCCGCGGACAAAATCAGGTGCGTGGGTCACGCACCTGAACACAATAAACATATCTCCTCACACTGTATAAAAGGGGAGAAAGAGGAGAGATGGGAGCTGAAGGAGTTGGAGAGCCGGCAACAGCCACCGAGAAACAAGAAAGAGCAAGACGCGAGAGACGGAGCGCAGACGACTAAATGGCGGATCGGAGAGCGAGACACGGAGGAGCGAGCTGTGGGAGCGACGACGGTGCAAAAGTCTGACATTATTTGAAAAAATAAAGGAGTCAAACCTGCTCAAAACATGTTCTTCCTGGGTGGTCCACTGAACCCGAGCGATGACGCCAGGAGACTGTCAAAATGATATATTAATTTATAGCAGTGTGTTGATTGGTGGAGGGAGAAAGGTCACTTCCTGTTTAAATAGTCAAAAAAAACGTAAAGTTAGCTAAAAAGGTAAGTAAAACTCCATGAACCAAAAGGGTTCCTAAAAGGAGAAGTCTTCAAAAGTTCTTTAAATGAGTCGACTGCGGGACTGGTGCAAGTTATTCCAGAGTCTGGGGGGGGGACAGCCTGAAACGCCAGGTCTCCCCAGCTTTTAAAATAGGTTTTAGGGGATCTTTAGGAGACCCCGGCCTGAAAAGCGATAGACCGAGAGGACCCCGACATGCAAGACACGGAGAGTCCGGACAGAAGTTTGAAACTCAATGCAAAATCAGACCGGAAGCCAATGAGGACTTGATCAAACGAGGGTAAAGTGGACTGTTCTGACCTGGGTGCACCGGGCAAAAGTCCGGCAGCCGCATTCTGTACGAGGTAAAACTCCATTAACCAAAAGGGAAGAGAAGTCTTCAAAAGTTCTTTAAACGAGTCGACTGCGGGACTGGTGCAAGTCTTTCCAGGTCTGGGAGGGGGGCGATGGCCTGAAATTCCAGGTCTCCCCAGCTTTTAAAAAGGGTTTTTTGGGGATCTTTAGGAGACCCAGCAACAGCGACCGAGAAACAAGAAAGAGCAAGACGCGAGAGACGGAGCGCGGCCGACTAAATGGCGGATCGGAGGAGCGAGCAGTGCGAGGGACGACGGCGCAAAAGTCTGCCTTTATTTGAAAAAATAAAGGAGTCAAACCTGCTCAAAACATGTTCTTCCTGGGTGGTCCACAGAACCCGAGCGACGACGGCAGGAGACTGTCAAAATGATATATTAATGTATTGCAGTGTGTTGATTGGTGGAGGGAGAAAGGTCACTTCCTGTTTAAATAGTCAAAAAAAACGTAAAGTTAGCTAAAAAGGTAAGTAAAACTCCATGAACCAAAAGGGTTCCTAAAAGGAGAAGTCTTCAAAAGTTCTTTAAATGAGTCGACTGCGGGACTGGTGCAAGTTATTCCAGAGTCTGGGGGGGCGACAGCCTGAAACACCAGGTCTCCCCAGCTTTTAAAATAGGTTTTAGGGGATCTTTAGGAGACCCCGGCCTGAAAAGCGATATACGGAGAGGACCCCGACATGCAAGACACGGAGAGTCCGGACAGAAGTTTGAAACTCAATGCGAAATCGGACCGGAAGCCAATGAGGACTTGATCAAACGAGGGTAAAGTGGACTGTTCTGACCTGGGTGCACCGGGCAAAAGTCCGGCGGTCGCATTCTGTACGAAGTAAAACTTCATTAACCAAAAGGGAAGAGAAATCTTCAAAAGTTCTTTAAAAGAGTCAACTGCGGGACTGGTGCAAGTCATTCCAGAGTCTGGGGGGCGGGGGGGGGCGGCAGCCTGAAATTCCAGGTCTCCCCAGCTTTTAAAAAGGGGTTTTAGGGGATCTTTAGGAGACTCTGACCTGAGAAGTGCTATACCGAGAGGACCCCGACATGCACGACATGAAGAGTCCCGACAAAAATTTGAAACTCAATGCGAAATCAGACCATAAGCCAATGAGGACTTGATCAAACAAGGTGATGGGGTAATAGCTGTTTAATGAGTCAACAAAAATGTAAAGTTAGCTAAAAAGGTAAGTAAAACTCAATTAACCAAAAGGGTTCCTGAAAAGAGAAGTCTTCAAAAGTTCTTGAACGAGTCGACTGCGGGACTGGTGCAAGTCTTTCCAGAGTCTGCGGGGCGACAGCCTGATATGCCAGGTCTCCCCAGCTTTTAAAATGGGATTTGGAGAATCTTTAGGAGACCCTGGCCTGAAAAGCGCTATACAGACATGCAAGACACGGAGAGTCCGAACAAACACTTGAAACTCAATGCGAAATCAGACCGGAAGCCAATGTGGACTTGATCAAACGGCGGTAATGTGGACTGTTCTGACCTGGGTGCCCCAAGCAAAAGTTTGGCAGCAGCATTCTGTACGAAGTAAAACTCCATTAACCAAAAGGGAAGAGAAGTCTTCAAAAGTTATTTCAAAAAGTCAACTGCGGGACTGGTGCAAGTCATTCCAGAGTCTGGGGGGGCGGCACCCTGAAATTCCAGGTCTCCCCAGCTTTTAAAAAGGGGTTTTAGGGGGTCTTTAGGAGACCCCGGCCTGAAAAGCGCTATACCGAGAGGACCCCAACATGCAAGACACAGAGTCCAGGGAAACACTTGAAACTAAATGCAAAATCAGACCGGAAGTCAATGAGGACTTGATCAAACGGGGGTAATGTGGATTGTTCTGACCTGGGTGCACCGGGCAAAAGTCCGGCAGCCGCATTCTGTACGAAATAAAACTCCATTAACCAAAAGGAAAGAGAAGTTTTCAAAAGTTCTTTAAACGAGTCGACTGTGGGACTGGTGCATGTCATGCCAGGTCTCCCCATCTTTTAAAATAAGAGATGCACGCATTTAGTTGTAATCAGGGAAAGTCCAAATGAAAGAGGAGGAGTAGAATTCTCTTGTCAGGCGTGGGAAGACACTGTACAAGCGTACAGGTCTACGGGTTCCTCCTCATTGAGCTAAATTGAATCCAGTCTCTGGATTCCTTGATTCCTTGCTTCTTGTCTGTTTAATAGATGTCATCAGTGTTTGAACCTGACAGTTGTATTCATTGTCACGGAAATACTTTTTAAAATATTAGGCTTTCATGGCTCTCTCAGCCAAAAACGTTCTCGACCCTTGGTCTAAAGTCTCTTCAGAGTTGAAACCAGCAGAAACCGAATTCCAATAGTCAATGCCAGACCAGACGAACGCGTGAATGATCAAAGACTTTGCCGCACCGATGCAGAATAATCAATCAACCAGTCACAATTTATTTCAACAGACCTTAATCACGAGGGCCTCAAAGGGCTTCACAGACCACGGCGACATTCCATCTTGCTCCAAAACCTGTATGTACCTTTCACAGATGTGTGAGTTACCCATGCCTTGGGCACTAATGCACCCCCATACCATCACACATGCTGGATTTTCCACCTGGCGCCAGAACAGTCCGGATGGTTCTTTTCCTCTTTGGTCCGGACGACACAACGTCCACAGTTTCGGAAAAAAATAAATTGAAATGTGGACTGATCAGACCACCACTTTCCATCAGTCCATATTAGCTGCGTTTCTGGGTGTTGTTGATAAATAGCGGTGGCTTTGCATAGTCTTTTTTTTAATTGATTGATACTTTTATTAGTAGATTGCACAGTTCAGTACATATTCCGTACAATTGACCACCAAATGGTAACACCCGAATGAGTTTTTCAACTTTTTTAAGTCGGGGTCCACGTTAATCAATTCATGGTCAAGTTTTAACTTGCACTTACAGATGTGGCGACCAACTGTAGTTACTGACAGTGTCTTTCTAAAGTGTTACCTGAGCCCATGTGGTGATATCCTTTACACACCGATGTTGCTTTTCGATGCGGTACTGCCTGAGGGATCGAATGTCCGTAAAATCATTGCTTATGTTCAGTGATTTCTCCAGATTCTCTGAACCTTTTGATGATTTTACGGACCGTAGATGGTGAAATCCCCAGTTGGTTGAGAAAACCGTTTGACAATTTGCTCACACATTTGTTGACAAAGTGGTGACCTTCGCCTTGTCCTTGTTTGTGAATGACTGAGCATTTTTTGGGAAGCTGTTTTTGTACCCAATCATTGCACCCACCTGTTCCCAAATAGTCTGTTCACCTGTGGGATGTTCCAAAACAAGTGTTTGATTAGCATTCCTCAACTTTCTCAGTCTTTTGTGCCACTTGTGCCAGCTTTTTGGAAACATCTTGCAAGCTACAATTTCCAAATGAGCTAATATTTGCAAAAATAACGTTTTCCAGTTCGAATGTTTTCTTGTCTTTGCAGTCTATTCAAACGTTAAAAAGGATTTGCAAATCATTGTATTCTGTTTTTATTTAGCATTGACACAACGTGACAACTTCACTGGTTTTGGGTTTTGTTTAAAATGAAAAGGGGCCACAGTTTCAAGGGCCCAAAGGCTCAGGGGCCCGGACATCAAAATGTGGATGAGACTGGGGTCACTTCTTTACAAAGTAAACATATTAGCTTCCGCAATGCACTGTCAATCATTTCATTATTCTGCCATCGCTACTCATTTCCGGCGTGCGCAGCTCGGCAGATAGTTAACGAAATGAAAGAAAACAGAAGGATCGATCTTCCATTTTCCGTCCTCAGTTTATTTTGTTTTTTGCACTTCTACCTTCATTTAGGTTTGTAAGACCGAAAACTTATTTACAAAGTAAACATATCAGCTTCCACAATGCACTGTCAATCATTTCATTATTCTGCCATCGCTTCTCATTTCCGGCGTGCGCAGCTCGGCAGATAGTTAACGGCATGAAAGAAAACAGAAGGATCGATCTTCCATTTTCCTTCCTCAGTTTATTTTTTTTTGCACTTCTACTTTCATTTAGGTTTGTAAGACCTAAACTTATTTACAAAGTAAACATATCAGCTTCCACAATGCACTGTCAATCATTTCATTATTCTGCCATCGCTACTCGTTTCCGGTGTGCGCAGCTCGGCAGATAGTTAACGGCATGAAGGAAAACAGAAGGATCGATCTTCCGTTTTCCTTCCTCAGTTTATATTTTTTTGCACTTCTACCTTCATTTAGGTTTGTAAAACCGAAACTGTGAAGCATAAAATAAACATTAAAAGTTGTGTATTTTACGTAAATAAAATAGAAGATTTAGTCGGAATACGGTCACACAAAAAAATGACAAATGTTCACGCATTTAGAAAAATAAACCTAGCGTTAATGCCCTCTACTGGTCAAATTTAGCACTACATGCATTAAAGGAGCTTTTGCTTGCTAGAAATAAAAAGGACAACCTTGAATCCGATGCTAAAAGGTCTGATTTGACTTACTTTGGAACGTTTAAACTCATAAAAAATATCCGATATGTGCCACTTGAGGGCAAAATAATCAGAACATTCATATTTTATTGTCCAATCCTTGTTAAAAATCCAATTTTTGCAATTTGTTTAGGTTTTTTCGGCATTTTTTGAGTAGTGTTCTTCTACTCACCACACTGCACCTTCATTGCCACACATATGCCTCACTGTTGCCCCCCGTGGTGTGGCGGGAGTACTGCATATAGTAAACGAGGTCAAATGGTTTCTACAAACCCCGTTTCCATAAGAGTTGGGAAATTGTGTTAGATGTAAATATAAACAGAATACAATGATTTGCAAATAATTTTCAACCCATATTCAGTTGAATGTGCTACAAAGACAACATATTTGATGTTCAAACTGATAAAAAAAAATTATTTTGCAAATAATCATTCAATTTGGAATTTGATGCCAGCAACACGTGACAAAGGAGTTGGGAAAGGTGGCAATAAATACTGATTAAGTTGAGGAATGCTCATCAAACACTTATTCGGAACATCCCACAGAAGTGCAAGCTAATTGGGAACAGGTGGGTGCCAGGATTGGGTATAAAAACAGCTTTTAAGTTCTTTAGCGCCCCGGCGGCAATTCAAGGAAATACGATGTATTTACATCAAACACAATTTCCCAACTCATATAGAAACGGGGTTTGCATAAAGCAGGGGTGTCAAACTCAAATACAGAGTGGGCCTAAATTTTAAAACTGAACAAAAACCACGGGCCAAGATTGAACAAATTAACCTTTTAATAGGGACCCAAACAAGTTTTGCATTGAATATTAAACAAGCAAGCCTTAAATATTAAAAATAATGGAAAAAATATCAACGGTATATCCAAAAAAATTGAGATAAAAATTGATTGCCTCTTTTCTATTTGCATCCATCTGAGGTAAATATCAAAATCAAATTTTTCCACAGGCTAATACATCTGAAAATAAAATAATGAGGTGGGCGGGGTTTGGTAGTAGCGAGGGGTGTATATTGTAGCGTCCCGGAAGAGTTAGTGCTGCAAGGGATTCTAGGTGTTTGTTCTGTTATGTTTATGTTGTGTTACGGTGCGGATGTTCTCCCGAAATGTGTTTTTTTGATTGATCGATTCATACTTTTATTAGTAGATTGCACAGTTCAGTACATATTCCGTACAATTGACCACCAAATGGTAACACCCCAATAAGTTTTTCAACTTTTTTAAGTCGGGGTCCACGTTAATCAATTCATGGTCAAGCTTTAACTTGCACTTACGATGAGGCGACCGACTGTAGTTACTGACAGTGGCTTTCTAAAGTGTTACCTGAGCCCACGTGGTGATATCCTTTACACACCGATGTTGCTTTTTGTTTCTGTACTGCCTGAGGGATCGAATGTCCGTAAAATAATTGCTTATGTTCAGTGATTTCTCCAGATTCTCTGAACCTTTTGATGATATTGCGGACCGTAGATGGTGAAATCCCCAGTTGGTTGAGAAAACCGTTTGACAATTTGCTCACACATTTGTTGACACTAAATGGTAACACCCCAATAAGTTTTTCAACTTGTTTCTTCGTTAATCAATTCATGGTACAAATATATACTATCAACATAATACAGTCATCACACAAGTTAATCATCATAGTATGTACATTGAATTATTTACATTATTTACAATCCGGGGGGTGGGATGAAAAGCTTTGGTTGATATCAGAACTTCAGTCATCAAATGTGGACATTGAAACAGTGTAGGTCTTATTTAGTAGGATATGTACAGCCAGCAGAGAACATAGTGAGTTCATATAGCATAAGAACAAGTATATACATTAGAAGTACATTTGAGTTGTTTATAATAAATAAAAAAGATGGGATGTGAATGGAGGAGGGTATTAGTAAAGTGTTGAAGTTGCCTGGAGGTGTTGTTTTAGAGCGCTTTTGAAGGAATTTAGAGATGCACTTACTTTTGTACCTGTTGGGAGTGCATTCCACATTGATGTGGCATAGAAAGAGAATGAGTTAAGACCTTTGTTAAATGGGAATCTGGGTTTAACGTGGTTTGTGGAGCTCCCCCTGGTGTTGTGGTTATGGCGATTAAGGAAGTAGTTTGACATGTACTTCGGTATCAAGGAGGTGTAGCGGATTTTATAGACCAGGCTCAGTGCAAGTTGTTTGACTCTGTCCTCCACCCTGAGCCAGCCCACTTTGGAGAAGTGGGTTGGATTGAGGTGTGATCTGGGGTGGAGGTCTAAAAGTAACCGGACTAGCTTATTCTGGGATTTTTGGAGTTTAGATTTGAGGGTTTTGGAGGTGCTGGGGTACCAGGAGGTGCAAGTGTAATCGAAGAAGGGTTGAATGAGAGTTCCCGCGAGAATCCTCAAGGTGCTTTTGGTGACCAGAGAGGAGATTCTGTAGAGGAATCTCGTTCTTTGGTTGATATTTTTGATCACCTTGGTTGCCATTTTATCACAGGAAAGATTAGCCTCTAGAATGGAACCTAGGTAGGTGATCTCATCCTTCCTGGTGATGACAACGTCACCCACTCTTAAGTTTGATAGAAGCATTTAAGTCTCACCTTAAAACTCATTTGTGTACTCTAGCCTTTAAATAGACTCCATTTTTAGACCAGTTGGTTTTACTACTTACGTATAAAATACTACACGGTCTAGCTCCAGCCTATCTTGCCGATTGTATTGTACCATATGTCCCGGCAAGAAATCTGCGTTCAAAAGACTCCGGCTTATTAGTGATTCCTAGAGCCCAAAAAAAGTCTGCGGGCTATAGAGCGTTTTCCGTTCGGGCTCCAGTACTCTGGAATGCCCTCCCGGTAACAGTTCGAAATGCTACCTCAGTAGAAGCATTTAAGTCTCACCTTAAAACTCATCTGTATACTCTAGCCTTTAAATAGACCTCCTTTTTAGACCAGTTGATCTGCCACTTCTTTTCTTTCTCCTATGTCCCCCCCTCCCTTGTGGAGGGGGTCCGGTCCGATGACCATAGATGAAGTACTGGCTGTCCAGAGTCGAGACCCAGGATGGACCGCTCGTCGGGACCCAGGATGGACCGCTCGCCTGTGTATCGGTTGAGGACATCTCTACGCTGCTGATCCGCCTCCGCTTGAGATGGTTTCCTGTGAACGGGACTCTCGCTGCTGTCTTGGATCCGCTTGAACTGAACTCTCGCGGCTGTGTTGGAGCCACTATGGATTGAACTTTCACAGTATCATGTTAGACCCGCTCGACATCCATTGCTTTCGGTCCCCTAGAGGGGGGGGGGGGGGTTGCCCACATCTGAGGTCCTCTCCAAGGTTTCTCATAGTCAGCATTGTCACTGGCGTCCCACTGGATGTGAATTCTCCCTGCCCACCGGGTGTGAGTTTTCCTTGCCCTTTTGTGGGTTCTTCCGAGGATGTTGTAGTCGTAATGGTTTGTGCAGTCCTTTGAGACATTTGTGATTTGGGGCTATATAAATAAACATTGATTGATTGATTGATCTGCCGTTTCTTTTCTTTTTCTCCTATGTCCCACTCTCCCTTGTGGAGGGAGTCCGGTCCGATCCGGTGGCCATGTACTGCTCGCCCGTGTATCGGCTGGGGACATCTCTGAGCTGCTGATCCGCCTCCGCTTGGGATGTTTTCCTGAACGGGACTCTCGCTGCCGTGTTGGATCCGCTTTGGACCGGACTCTTGCGACTGTGTTGGATCCAATATGGATTGAACTTTCCCAGTATCATGTTAGACCCGCTCGACATCCATTGCTTTCCTCCTCTCCAAGGTTCTCATAGTCATCATTGTCACCGTAGTCCCACTGGGCGTGAGTTTTCCTTGCCCTTATGTGGGCCTACCGAGGATGTCGTGGTGGTTTGTGTTGTGGTTTGTGCAGCCCTTTGAGACAGATTTAGGGCTATATAAGTAAACATTGATTGATTGATATGGGACCCAAATAGGATAGATTCCGTTTTACCTAAGTGTATGGATAGCTCGTTGTCGGCGAGCCAGGCGCAAATATTAATATTAAAAGTCATTCTTGTTTGGTGTTGGTTCACAGTGTAGGCGCATATTTGTAACAGTGTTAAAGTTGTTTATACGGCCACCCTCAGTGTGACCCGTATGTCTGTTGATCAAGTATGCCTTGCTTTCACTTGTGTGTGTGTGTGAAAGCCGCATATATTATATGGCTGTTTGTATAGAGGAAAAGAGGACGTGACGAAAAGCTTTGGCTCTCCGGATGTAGTTGGATAGCTCAGTCATGGGGGGGGATTTGTGGACAAGTGGACAAGGCCGCGCACTAATTGCAGTAGTTGTCATCTTTCTTAAAGCTACAGACAGGAGGCGCCGCCAGGGGAAAGAGTTCACTCGGGTCGAGGTAAGCGGCGGTCGGGTCGGTTGAAAAGCTCTCAGCTGCCCGACATCCGCTCAGAGCAGCATCTCTACGTCCATTATTAACACCGACCGTCTTGTCCAAGAGTCACCTGAGACACGAGCCGGGACCGGCCCCGCGCTCGCCATAAACAAAAGATGAACGTCTCACCCCCCCTCACACACACACCCCCGGCGGAGCGACGCTCTTATCGCCGGCTGTCACCGCCAGCCAGCCAGAGGGCACTTTGTAGATGCCCTCCAGTCGCAGATAGCGGCACCAGGAGGAGGCGGAGGCGGCCATTGTGGCTGCCGCCGCGGCTCCAAAGTAATCGAGAGCGCCTGACAGACGGGCTGGCAAATAGCGAGCTGACCCCGAAGGCATTCAAGTGCAAAGGAAGGAGAATAAAAGTACGGCCGGGGGGAAGGAAGAAAAGCCAGGCGTCGGCCTTTATAATTGATGTGGAGAAGAAGACGATTGCGCCGCTTTGAAACAAAGACGTTCTCCGCGGGGACGCCGCGACATCGGGTCCGCAAACGCATCATCCCCGTTCGAAACCTTTGTACCCGCCGCCTTTTTAGCATAGCAGCCCCCCCCCCCCCCCCCTCCTGTCAGCCGGTTTATTTAGAAGGGAGGGAAAAATCAATAACGCATCACTTCAACTGGATCCGGCTTTCTCCGAAGCGTCAACGCCGGCTACTGTCGGCGCTCGCCATCGAGCGGGGGAGGCCATCAGGAGCGATAAGTCGGCTCCGGGAACCTTAAACCGCAGCGTTTAATATTGAAATGTCCGCACAGGTAAACAGACTGTATCTGCCGGGCTCCGCTTACGGCAGAGGTCCGCGGCGTGGCAGCGGAGCCGCGAGATCGATAAACACAATTATAGCGAGGCCGCGGGGAGCTGGATGCTGACTGATAGCACGCCGGCGGATTAAAAGCCGGGTCATGTGACAAGGAGGCCTTCTTGTCGGCTCTGGTTTTCCTGCCCGTCACTGTCATCCCTTAGAGGCGGACGTGCTAACGTGCTAACGTGCTAACGTGCTAACATGTCAGGGGATAACTTACAGTTAGACAAGCACAGCGATATGTGGTTCATAAGAAATATAATAACGTTTTGTTCTGATAGTATTTTATCGACACTATTTGATTGATTTTAATTCAAATTATTATTGTTTTTATGATGATTTTATTGCCTGATTTTAATTGTGTGAATACGCCAAAGTATAGAAATGTAAAAATGAATCAAGACAAAAACACACCTTTCCTTGTTTTTTTGTATTGAGCTCGAGTCGTAGTTCACTTGTTAACATGCTAACATGCTAACGTGCTAACATGCTAACATGCTAACATATTAATGTGCAATATAACTATAGTAGGTAGTCCAAAGTGGAAAGTTACCATGAAAATGTAAAAATTAATCAAAACAAAAACGCAGCTTTCCTTGTTTTCTTGTATTGAGCTCGAGTCGTAGTTCACTTGTTAACATGCTAACAAGCTAACATGCTAACGTGCTAACGTGCTAACATGCTAACATATTAATGTGCAATATAACTATAGTAGGTATTCCAAAGTGAAAAGTTACCATGAAAATGTAAAAATTAATCAAGACAAAAACACACCTTTCCTTGTTTTTTGTATTGAGCTCGAGTCGTAGTTCACTTGTTAACATGCTAACATGCTAACATGCTAACGTGCTAATATGTTAACATATTAATGTGCAATATAACTATAGTAGGTAGTCCAAAGTGAAAAGTTACCATGAAAATGTAAAAATTAATCAAGACAAAAACACACCTTTCCTTGTTTTTTGTATTGAGCTCGAGTCGTAGTTCACTTGTTAACATGCTAACATGCTAACATGCTAACGTGCTAATATGTTAACATATTAATGTGCAATATAACTATAGTAGGTAGTCCAAAGTGGAAAGTTACCATGAAAATGTAAAAATTAATCAAGACAAAAACACACCTTTCCTTGTTTTCTTGTATTGAGCTTGAGTCGTAGTTCACTTGTTAACATATTAACATGCTAACATGCTAACATATTAATGTGCAATATAACTATAGTAGGTAGTCCAAAGCGGAAAGTTACCAAGAAAATGTAAAAATTAATCAAGACAAAAACACACCTTTCCTTCTTTTTTTGTATTTAGCTCGAGTCGTAGTTCACTTGTTAACATGCTAACATGCTAACATGCTAACATATTAATGTGCAATATAACTATAGCAGGTAGTCCAAAGTGGAAAGTTACCATGAAAATGTAAAAATTAATCAAGACAAAAACACACCTTTCCTTGTTTTTTTTGTATTGAGCTCGAGTCGTAGTTCACTTGTTAACATGCTAACATGCTAACGTGCTAACATGATAACATTCTAACATATTAATGTGCAATATAACTATAGTAGGTAGTCCAAAGTGGAAAGTTCCCATGAAAATTTAAAAATTAATCAAGACAAAAACACACCTTTCCTTGTTTTTTTGTATTGAGCTCGAGTCGTAGTTCACTTGTTAACATGGTAACATGCTAATATGCTAACGTGCTAACATGCTAACATGCTAACATATTAATGTGCAATATAACTATAGTAGGTAGTCCAAAGTGGAAAGTTACCATGAAAATGTAAAAAATACTCAAGACAAAAACACACCTTTCCTTGTTTTTTGTATTGAACTTGAGTCGTAGTTCACTTGTTAAAATGCTAACATGCTAACATGCTAACGTGCTATCATGCTAACATATTAATGTGCAATGTAACTATAGTAGGTAGTCCAAAGTGAAAAGTTACCATGAAAATGTAAAAATTAATCAAGACAAAAACACACCTTTCCTTGTTTTTTTGTATTGAGCTCGAGTCGTAGTTCACTTGTTAACATGCTAACATGCTAATTTGCTAACATGCTAACATATTAATGTGCAATATAACTATAGTAGGTGGTCCAAAGTGGAAAATGACCATGAAAATGTAAAAATGAATCAAGACAAAAACGCAGCTTTCCTTGTTTTTTTGTATTGAGCTCGCGTCGTAGTTCACTTGTTAAAATGATAACATGCTAACATGCTACCGTGCTAACATGCGAACATGCTAACATATTAATGTGCAATATAACTATAGTAGGTAGTCCAAAGTGGAAAGTTACCATGAAAATGTAAAAATTAATCAAAACAAAAACGCAGCTTTCCTTGTTTTCTTGTATTGAGCTCGAGTCGTAGTTCACTTGTTAACATGCTAACAAGCTAACATGCTAACGTGCTAACATGCTAACATGCTAACATATTAATGTGCAATATAACTATAGTAGGTAGTCCAAAGTGAAAAGTTACCATGAAAATGTAAAAATTAATCAAGACAAAAACACACCTTTCCTTGTTTTTTGTATTGAGCTCGAGTCGTAGTTCACTTGTTAACATGCTAACATGCTAACATGCTAACGTGCTAATATGCTAACATATTAATGTGCAATATAACTATAGTAGGTAGTCCAAAGTGGAAAGTTACCATGAAAATGTAAAAATTAATCAAGACAAAAACACACCTTTCCTTGTTTTCTTGTATTGAGCTTGAGTCGTAGTTCACTTGTTAACATATTAACATGCTAACATGCTAACATATTAATGTGCAATATAACTATAGCAGGTAGTCCAAAGTGGAAAGTTAGCATGAAAATGTAAAAATTAATCAAGACAAAAACACACCTTTCCTTGTTTTTTTGTATTGAGTTCGAGTCGTAGTTCACTTATTAACATGCTAACATGCTAACGTGCTAACATGCTAACATATTAATGTGCAATATAACTATAGTAGGTAGTCCAAAGTGGAAAGTTACCATGAAAATGTAAAAATTAATCAAGACAAAAACGCACCTTTCCTTGTTTTTTTGTATTGAGCTCGAGTCGTAGTTCACTTGTTAACATGCTAACATGCTAACGTGCTAACGTGCTAACAAGTCAGGGGATAACTTACAATTAGACAAGCACAGCGATATGTGGTTCATAAGAAATATAACAACGTTTTATTCTGATAGTATTTTATCGACACTATTTGATTGATTTTAATTCAAATTATTATTGTTTTTATGATGATTTTATTGCCTGATTTTAATTGTGTGAATACGCCAAATATAGAAATGTAAAAATGAATCAAGACAAAAACACACCTTTCCTTGTTTTTTTGTATTGAGCTCGAGTCGTAGTTCACTTTTTAACATGCTAACATGCTAACATGCTAACATGCTAACAAGCTAACATATTAATGTGTAATATAGCTATAGTAGGTAGTCCAAAGTGGAAAGTTACCATGAAAATGTAAAAATTAATCAAGACAAAAACACACCTTTCCTTATTTTTTTGTATTGAGCTCGAGTCGTAGTTCACTTGTTAACATGCTAACATGCTAACATGCTAACGTACTAACATGCTAACATGCTAACATATTAATGTGCAATATAACTATAGTAGGTAGTCCAAAGTGGAAAGTTACCAAGAAAATGTAAAAATTAATCAAGACAAAAACACACCTTTCCTTATTTTTTTGTATTGAGCTCAGGTCGTAGTTCACTTGTTAACATGCTAACATGCTAACGTGCTAACATGCTAACATATCAATGTGCAAAATAACTATAGTAGGTAGTCCAAAGTGGAAAGTTACCAAGAAAGTGTAAAAATTAATCAAGACAAAAACACACCTTTCCCTGTTTTTTTGTATTGAGCTCGAGTCGTAGTTCACTTGTTAACATGCTAACATGCTAACATCCTAACATATTAATGTGCAATGTAACTATAGTGGATATAGTCCAAAGTGGAAAGTTACCATGAAAATGTAAAAAATACTCAAGACAAAAACACACCTTTCCTTGTTTTTTTGTATTGAGCTTGAGTCGTAGTTCACTTGTTAAAATGATAACATGCTAACATGCTAACATGCTAACGTGCTAACATGTTAACATGCTAACATATTAATGTGCAATGTAACTATAGTAGGTAGTCCAAAGTGGAAAGTTACCATGAAAATGTAAAAAATACTCGAGACAAAAACACACCTTTCCTTGTTTTTTTGTATTGAGCTTGAGTCGTAGTTCACTTGTTAAAATGCTAACATGCTAACATGCTAACGTGCTAACATGCTAACATATTAATGTGCAATGTAACTATAGTAGGTAGTCCAAAGTGGAAAGTTACCATGAAAATGTAAAAATTCATCAAGACAAAAACACACCTTTCCTTGTTTTCTTGTATTAAGCTCGAGTCGTAGTTCACTTGTTAACATGCTAACATGCTAAGATATTAATGTGCAATATAACTATAGTAGGTAGTCCAAAGTGGAAAATGACTATGAAAATGTAAAAATTAATCAAGACAAAAACACAGCTTTCTTTGTTTTTTTGTATTGAGCTTGATTGCTAGTTAACTTGTTAACGTGCTAAAATGCTAACATGCTAATTTTAAATATAACTGTAGTGGATATAGTTCAAAGGGGAAAATAACCCTGGACATGTAAAAATTGATCAAGACAAAGAGACAACTTTCCTTGTTTTTTTGTATTGAGATCGAGTCCTACTTAACATGTTAACATGCTAAAATTGCTAGCATGCTAATGTGCAATATAACTATAGTGGATATAGTCCAAAGTTAAAAATACCATGAAAATGTAAAAATTAATCAAGACCAAAACACACCCTTCCTTGTTTTCTTGTTTTAAGCTCGAGTCGTAGTTCACTTGTTAACATGCTAACATGCTAACATATTAATGTGCAATATAACTATAGTAGGTAGTCCAAAGTGGAAAATGACCATGAAAATGTAAAAATGAATCAAGACAAAAAACGCAGCTTTCCTTGTTTTTTTTGTATTGAGCTCGGGTGCTAGTTAACTTGTTAACATGCTAAAAATGCTAACATGCTAATGTTAAATATAACTATAGCGGATATAGTTTAAAGGGGAAAAAAAACCTGGAAATCTAAAAATTGATCAAGACAAAGAGACCACTTTCCTTGTTTTTTTATATTGAGATCGAGTCCTACTTAACATGTTAACATGCTAAAATTGCTAGCATGCTAATGTGCAATACAACTATAGTGGATATAGTCCAAAGGGGAAAATAACCATGGAATTGTAAAAATTGATCAAGACAAAGAGACAACTTTCCTTGTTTTTTTGTATTGATCTTGAGTGCTAGTAAACTTGTTAACTTGTTAACTTGTTATCATGCTAACATGCTAACATGCTATTTTGCAATATAACTACCAAAAAATCACGACATTTGGAGAAAAAAATCCAGAATTTTTGACAAAAAACCCTGATTTTTTTGACACTTAGAAAAAATGCTGAAAAATTCAGACATTTTGACATTTATAAAAAATCCCAACTTTTTGACAAAAAAAAACCCCTGAATTTTTGACACTTGGAAAAATCCTGACTTTTTGACGTAAAAAATCCAGATTTATTGACACTTGGAAAAAAATCCAGACTTTTTGACCGTTACAAAAATCACGCTTTTTACACCTAAAAAAAATACCAAACTTTGTACGAGAAAAAAAAAAAATCCTGAGTTTTTTACACTTAAAAAAAATCCCCCCAAAAATCCAGAAATTTAGACAAAAAAATCCCAATTTTTTGACACTGAGAAAAAAATCCTGACTTTTTGACAAAAATTAAATACACATTTTGACACTTGGAAAAATCCAGACTTTTGGACCCCAAAAAAAATCCAGACTTTAAAAAAAAAAAATCCAGACTTTTTGAAAAAAAAAAACCCCAAATTTTTGACCATGGGAATGTAAAAATAAGTCAAGAATAAAACACCTTTCCTTGTTTTTTATTTTACGATGGAGTCCTAGTAAACTTGTTAATGTGCTAAAATGCGAACATGCTAACATGCTAATGTGCAATATAACTATAGTGGATATAGTCCAAAGGGGAAATTAACCATGGAAATGTAAAAATTGATCAAGACCAAGAGACAACTTTCCTTGTTTTTTAGTATTGAGCTCCAGTCCTACTTAACTTGTTAACATGCGAACATGCTAAAATGCTAACATGATAATGTGGAATATAAGTATAGTAGATATAGTCCAAAGGGGAAAATAACCCTGGAAATGTAAAAATTGATCAAGACAAAGAGACAACTTTCCTGTTTTTTTTTGTATTGAGCTTGAGTCCTAGTTAACTTGTTAAAATGATAACATGCTAAAATGCTAGCATGCTAATATGCAATAAAACTATAGTGGATATAGTCCAAAGGGGAAAATAATCATGTAAATGTAAAAAATGATCAAGACAAAGAGAAAACTTTCCTTGTTTTTTTGTATTGAGCTCGAGTCCTACTTAACTTGTTAACATGCTAACATGCTAATGTCCAATACAACTATAGTGGATATAGTCTAAAGGGGAAAATAATCATGGAAATGTAAAAAATGATCAAGACAAAGAGACAACTGTCCTTGTTTTTTTTTTTTATTGAGCTTGAGTCCTAGTTAACTTGTTAACATGCTAACATGCTAACATGCTAAAATGCTAACATGCTACTGTGAAATATAACTATAGTGGATATAGTCCAAACGGAAAATAACCCTGGAAATGTAAAAATTGATCAAGACAAAGAGACAACTTTCCTTGTTTTTTTTGTATTGAGCTTTAGCACTAGTTAACGTGCTAAAATGCTAACATGCTAATGTCCAATATAACTATAGCGGATATTGTCCAAAGGGCAAAATAAACATGAAAATGTAAACATGAATCACGAGAAAAACACAACTTTCCTTGTTTTTTTGTATTGAGCAATAGCACTAGTTAACGTGCTAACATGCTAACGTGCTAACGTGCTATATCACTATGAGCGTGTCCCAACGGTGGCCAGATTTTTGAAGTCCTGCGACCAAAATGGATGATACCCTTGAAGCCCACATTCACATTCAAGGCAACCGACCAATCAAAGGAGCGGCGAGTCAACTTATTTTGAAATGGCGGCGCCAAGGTCGGCGTCCTCGGCGGCCGGCGGCGGAGACCTAATAGATTTGAATTGCGTTACGGGCGACGAGTCGAGTCGGCCTGCAAATCAGCGCCCTGCCACCGCGTCGACAAGGATTGTCCCGTATACGGGCAACCTTGAGGACGTTTCAGCTGCACTCTGCATGTGCGGTAAAATCTGGATGGTTCTTTTCAACTCTTTGTTCCAGGGGACACGGCATCCAAAGTTTCCGAATACAATTTTAAATATGGCCTCGTCAGATCACGGAACACTTTTCCACTTTGCGTCAGCCCATCTGATATGAGCTCGGGGCCCAGCGAAGCCAATAACGTTTCCGGGTGTTGTTGATAAATGGCCGTTGCTTTGCATTGTAGAGTTTTAGCTTGCACTTACAGATGTAGCGAACAACTGTCGTTACTCACAGTGGTTTTCTGAAGTGTTCCCTGAGCCCATGTGGTGATGTCCTTTACACACTTTTTGATGCAGGACGGATTATTCGTAACACCATGGCTTACGGGCAGTGATTTATTCAGATTCTCTGAACCTTTTGATGATATTACGGACCGTAGATGGCGAAATATAGAAATTCCTTGCCATAGCTGGTTGAGGAATGTAGTTCTTAAACAATTTGCTCCGGCACTTGTTGAAAAAGTGGTGACCCTCGCCCCGTCCTTGATTGTGAATGACTTTAGCATTTCCTGGAAGCTGCTTTTATACCCAATCATGGCACCCACCTGTTCCCATGTAGCCCGTTCACTTGTGGGTTATTCCAAATAAGTGTTTGATGAGCATTCCCTCGACTTTCTCAGTGTTTTTTGCCACTTATGCCAGCTTTCTTGAAATAAATTCCGAATGAGCTAATACTTGCAAAACATAACCAAATTTTCCAGTTCGAAAGTTAAATATCTTGTCTTTGCGCTCCATCCATCCATCCATTTTCTACCGCTTGTCCCTTTTGAGGTGGCGGGGGGGTGCTGGAGGCATTGTTTATCTGTTTTTATTCACCATTTACACAACGTGCCAACTTCACTGATTTTGGGTTTTGTATGCAACAAAAAAGCCCATTTTGTGGTCACATGACTCAGTGGCTTAGTGGTTAGAGTGTCCGCCCTGAGATGGGTAGGTCGTGAGTTCAAACCCCGGCCGAGTCTTACCAAAGATTATAAAAATGGGACCCATTGCCTCCCTGCTCGGGCCCAGCGAAGCCAATGGCGATTCCGGGTGTTGTTGATAAATGGTGACCCTCGCCCCGTCCTTGTTTGTGAATGACTTGAGCATTTCCTGGAAGCTGCTTTTACACCCAATCATGGCACCCACCTGTCCCCAATTAGCCCTTTCACCTGTGGGTTATTCCAAATAAGTGTTTGATGAGCATTCCCCCGACTTTCTCAGTCTTTTTTGTCACTTGTGCCAGCTTTCTTAAAATAAATTTCAAATGAGCTAATACTTAAACATAACCAAATTTTCCAGTTTGAACGTTAAATATCTTGTCTTTGCGGTCCAAACAAGCAAATATTTGCAAATAATTTTCCATCCATCCATCCATTTCTACCGCTTGTCCCTATTTTGTGGTCACATGACTCAGTGGCTTAGTGGTTAGAGTGTCCGCCCTGAGATGGGGAGGTCGTGAGTTCAAACCCCGGCCGAGTCATACCAAAGATTATAAAAATGGGAGCCATTACCTCCCTGCTCGGGCCCAGCGAAGCCAATGGCGATTCCGGGTGTTGTTGATAAATGGTGACCCTTGCCCCGTCCTTGTTTGTGAATGACTTGAGCATTTCCTGGAAGCTGCTTTTATACCCAATCATGGCACCCACCTGTCCCCAATTAGCCCGTTCACCTGTGGGTTATTCCAAATAAGTGTTTGATGAGCATTCCCTCGGCTTTCTCAGTCTTTTTTGTCACTTGTGCCAGCTTTCTTAAAATAAATTTCAAATGAGCTAACACTTAAACATAACCAAATTTTCCAGTTCGAACGTTAAATATCTTGTCTTTGCGGTCCAAACAAGCAAATATTTGCAAATAATTTTCCATCCATCCATCCATTTTCTACCGCTTGTCCCTATTTTGTGGTCACATGACTCAGTGGCTTAAAGGTTAGAGTTTCCGCCCTGAGATGGGGAGGTCGTGAGTTCAAACCCCGGCCGAGTCATACCCAAGACTTTGAAAATGGGACCCATTACCTCCCTGCTTGGGCCCAGCGAAGCCAATGGCGTTTCCGGGTGTTGTTGATAAATGGCCGTTGCTTTGCATTGTAGAGTTTTAACTTGCACATACAGATGTGGCGACCCACTGTCATTGCTGACAGTGGTTTCCTGAAGTGGGGGTTAAATCACCGCTGCCGCTCACTGCTCCCCTCACCTCCCAGGGTGAATAAGGGCGATGGGTCCAACGCAAAGAAATTTTTTGCCACACCTAAGTGTGTGTGTGACTATCAGTGGTACTTTAACTTGATTTTTTTAAGTAGTTACTCTCGCACGCATCATTTCTCCCTCACGGCGAGAAATAAAAAGGACTTTTTCAACCTCCGAGGTCAGGAACAAAGGCATCAGACCCAAGTCCCGTGGGACGAGCGCGGGGTCTTTGTTGTGCGGTTGCGAGCGAGCACAACGTTAATCATTCACGCCCCCAAAACAGAACATTGGATCATCCATTACGATAACGTAATAAAACATAATCATCCGACGCAGCACTTTCTTTCTCCCAAAGCAAAAAGTTGAGGTTTGACGCGGGGAAGACGTACGACTCGCGATCTTCCCCCCGCTGTCCTTTCCACGTAAAGGACGACTTCCAAATGCCAACTATAAGTCAGGAAGAATAAAAAAAAAACGAATAAAAAGTCCACTTCCGTCCCGGGCTGCTAAAATGTCAGCGGGCTAAGCGAAGTGATCCCGCTGAAAAAAAATAAATAAAAATAGAAAAATAAAATGGCACTGCTGAGTCCAGCTCGGTGATTTTTTTTTTTAAATTCCCTCTAAACGCCCGTGAAATCTGCAGCGTTCTGACGCTCGTGAAAGACGCAAAGTTGGCTGGCAGAAATACATTTTGGCGCCGCGGGGAAGGAGAAGACGGACGAGCTGGGAGGACATTTTTTTAACAAGAGGGGATACTTTGGAAGCTTCTGGAAGGAGAGATCCTCTAAATTCAAGGAGTGAGAAATTATTTGAAATAGTTAACCTTGGCATTGTGCTGTTAATGTAATTTAATTTGGTTTTAATTTTCATCAAAACAAAAACCGTTATTATATTCTCATCCCAAAATTGTTTTATTTTATTTTAAAGTTTTTTTCATATTTTTATTTTATTTTCATACCTTTATCACCATAGTTTGTGTGTTGTGATACTGTAAATGTACTGTTAATGTATAATGCATTTATGTTATTTACATGTGAATAATGCTGTATAATAGACTGTATTTATGTTATTCAAATGTGAATAATGTTGTATAATAGACTGTATTTATATTATTTTACATGTGAATAACACTGTATAATACTGTATTTATGTTATTCACATGTGAATAATGCTGTGTAATAGGCTGTATTTAAATTAT
Source organism: Nerophis ophidion (assembly GCF_033978795.1). Lineage (NCBI taxonomy): Eukaryota > Metazoa > Chordata > Actinopteri > Syngnathiformes > Syngnathidae > Nerophis > Nerophis ophidion. The sequence continues at coordinate 82,864,747 of NC_084612.1, read as the reverse complement.
TCACATGCAAATGCTGTATAATAGACTGTATTTGTGTTCTTCACATGTGAATAATGCTGTATAATAGACTGTAATTATATTATTTACATGTGAATAATGCTGTATAATAGACTATTTATATTATTCAAATGTGAATAATGCTGTATAATATACTGTATTTATATTATTCACATGTGAATAATGCTGTATAATAATGTATTTATGTTATTCACATGTGAGTAATGCTGTATAATTGACTCTATTTTTATTATTTACATGTGAATAATGCTGTATAATAGACTGTATTTATATTATTTACATGTGAATAATGCTGTATAATAGACTATTTATATTATTCAAATGTGAATAATGCTGTATAATATACTGTATTTATATTATTCACATGTGAATAATGCTGTATACTAATGTATTTATGTTATTCACATGTGAGTAATGCTGTATAATTGACTCTATTTATATTATTTACATGTGAATAATGCTGTATAATAGACTGTATTTATATTATTCACATGTGAATAATGCTGTATAATAGACTGTATTTATATTATTCACATGTGAATAATGCTGTATAATAGACTGTATTTATATTATTCACATGTGAATAATGCTGTATAATAGACTGTATTTATGTTATTCACATGTGAATAATGCTGTATAATAGACTGTATTTATGTTATTCAAATGTGAATAATGTTGTATAATAGACTGTATTTATATTATTTTACATGTGAATAACACTGTATAATACTGTATTTATGTTATTCACATGTGAATAATGCTGTGTAATAGGCTGTATTTAAATTATTCACATGCAAATGCTGTATAAGACTGTATTTGTGTTCTTCACATGTGAATAATGCTGTATAATAGACTGTAATTATATTATTTACATGTGAATAATGCTGTATAATAGACTATTTATATTATTCAAATGTGAATAATGCTGTATAATATACTGTATTTATATTATTCACATGTGAATAATGCTGTATAATAATGTATTTATGTTATTCACATGTGAGTAATGCTGTATAATTGACTCTATTTATATTATTTACATGTGAATAATGCTGTATAATAGACTGTATTTATATTATTTACATGTGAATAATGCTGTATAATAGACTATTTATATTATTCAAATGTGAATAATGCTGTATAATATACTGTATTTATATTATTCACATGTGAATAATGCTGTATACTAATGTATTTATGTTATTCACATGTGAGTAATGCTGTATAATTGACTCTATTTATATTATTTACATGTGAATAATGCTGTATAATAGACTGTATTTATATTATTCACATGTTAATAATGCTGTATAATAGACTGTATTTATATTATTCACATGTGAATAATGCTGTATAATAGACTGTATTTATGTTATTCACATGTGAATAATGCAGTATAATAATGTATTTATGTTATTGACATGTAATAATGTTGTATAATAGACTGTATTTATATTATTCACATGTGAATAATGCTGTATAATAGACTGTATTTATATTATTCACATGTGAATAATGCTGTATAAGAGACTGTATTTATGTTATTCACATGTGAATAATGCTGAATAATAGACTGTATTTATATTATTTACACGTGAATAATGAAGTATAATAGACTGTATTTATATTATTCACATGTGAATAATGCTGTATAATAGACTGTATTTCTGTTATTTACACGTGAATAATGCTGTATAATGGACTGCATTTATGTTATTCACATGTGAATAATGCTGTATAATAGACTATATTTATGTTATTCACATGTGAATAATGCTGTATAATACACTGTATTTATATTATTCACATGTGAATAATGCTGTACAATAAACAGTATTTATATTATTCACATGTGAATAATGTTGTATAATAGACTGTATTTATATTATTCACATGTGAATAACACTGTATAATAATGTATTTATGTTATTCACATGTGAATAATGCTGTATAATAGACTGTATTTATATTATTCACATGTTAATAATGCTGTATAATAGACTGTATTTATATTATTCACATGTGAATAATGCTGTATAATAGACTGTATTTATATTATTCACATGTGAATAATGCTGTATAATAGACTGTATTTATGTTATTCACATGTGAATAATGCAGTATAATAATGTATTTATGTTATTGACATGTAATAATGTTGTATAATAGACTGTATTTATATTATTCACATGTGAATAATGCTGTATAATAGACTGTATTTATATTATTCACATGTGAATAATGCTGTATAAGAGACTGTGTTTATGTTATTCACATGTGAATAATGCTGAATAATAGACTGTATTTATATTATTTACACGTGAATAATGAAGTATAATAGACTGTATTTATATTATTCACATGTGAATAATGCTGTATAATAGACTGTATTTCTGTTATTTACACGTGAATAATGCTGTATAATGGACTGCATTTATGTTATTCACATGTGAATAATGCTGTATAATAGACTGTATTTATGTTATTCACATGTGAATAATGCTGTATAATACACTGTATTTATATTATTCACATGTGAATAATGCTGTACAATAAACAGTATTTATATTATTCACATGTGAATAATGTTGTATAATAGACTGTATTTATATTATTCACATGTGAATAACACTGTATAATAATGTATTTATGTTATTCACATGTGAATAATGCTGTATAATAGACTGTATTTATATCATTCACATGTGAATAATGCTGTATAATAGACTGTATTTATATTATTCACATGTGAATAATGCTGTATAATAGACTGTATTTATATTATTCACATGTGAATAATGCGGTATAATATACCGTAATTATGTTATTCACATGTAAATAGGTTGATTGGCAACACTAAATTGGCCCTAGTGTTTGAATGTGAGTGTGAATGATGTCTGTCTATCTGTGTTGGCCCTGCGATGAGGTGGTGACTTGTCCAGGGTGTACCCCGCCTTACGCCCGATTGTAGCTGAGATAGGCGCCAGCGCCCCCCGCGACCCCAAAAGGGAATAAGCGGTAGAAAATGGATGGATGGACATGTGAATAATGCTGTATAACAGACTGTATTTATGTTATTCACATGTGAATAATGCTGTATAATAGGCTATATTTATATTATTCACATGTGAATAATGCTGTATAATAGACTGTATTTATATTATTTACCTGTGAATAATGCTGTATAATAGAATGTATTTATATTATTCACCTGTGAATAATGATGTATAATAGACTGTATTTATGTTATTCACATGTGAATAATACTGTACAATAGACTCTATTTATATTATTTACATGTGAATAATGCTGTATGATAGACTGCATTTACAGTATGTTATTCACATGTGAATAATATTGTATAATAGACTGTATTTATATTATTAACATGTGAATAATGCTGTATAATAGACTATGTTATTCACATGTGAATAATGCTGAATAATAGACTGTATTTATGATTTCCGGTTCCGGGTCAACGTGAATGACTGCTCGCTGACTGCTCTTGTTGCAAAAAAAAGCTAAGTATCGTTCTATCTGTGTGATTTTAACTGTTTTGCAGCTTTATTTACAACTTATCGAACATATTTAATAGTTCAATTTAACTTGCAAATCACCCGATCTCTGTCTCACCATTCCGCCCTCAGCTAGCTAGCTGCTAAGCTAACGAGGCTAGCGGAGAAAGGCAGCGCCGGTCTGAAGGAAGCTTCTCCCCAGCCACTGTGACCACCACTTCCCGAAGACAGCTGGCACTCCACTCGGCGACGGAAAGTTTCTGTGAGTATGGCTTCCTGCGCTTCGTGCACTTTACTCATGGATAGGTTGGCTTTGCTAGAGAGCCGTGTCCGCCAGTTAGAGCAGTGTAATTTCGTAACTTTAGATGTTGCGGACACATCTGCTAGCGTTAGCTGTAGCGAGCTAACTAGCCCAGCTTGTAGCAGCCCTAACCGGCCTACAAGCTACGGTGTACCGGTTGAGACGCATAATAGATTTAGCCCTTTAGCTAGTCCTACATCCCAGTCTACCGGGCACCACACTTTAGTCATAGGGGACTCCATCACCCGAAACATAAAGCTTAGCAAACCAGCCACAATTAAGTGTATTCCTGGGGGCAGAGCACCTGACATTGAAGCTAATCTTAGGGAGCTAACTCGCAACAGGTCTAGTAAACACGTACGGCAGGCTAACCGCACCACTAGTTATGCGAATATAGTAATACACGTTGGCTCCAATGACGTTAGGATGAGACAATCAGAGATTACAAAGAGAAACATAGCCAGGGCTTGTAATCTCGCCAGAAAGATGTCCAGGCATCGAGTAATTGTCTCTGGCCCCCTGCCTGGGAGAGGCAATGATGAGAGATATAGCAGATTAGTCTCTCTTAACAGGTGGCTGGATAGCTTCTGCAGACAACAGGGATTTACGTTTATTGATAATTGGCCCTCTTTCTGGGGCAAACCTGGCTTGCTGAGGAGAGACGGCCTTCACCCTAACCAGGAAGGCGCTATCCTCTTGTCTCGGAACATAGACTTCGCATTGAGCCACATTTGACTAACTGCACTAGAGCAAGCCCGGTCACAGGCAATTACAGAGCCTGCTAGCCTGGGTATGGAGTCAGTTAAGTTAGAACTAGCCAGCGCCAGGCTGGATGATCCCTGTACACATAGCAATTTTCGTAGAATAATACACAACTCACAAAATGTTTTTTCTACTGTATCTATGACTTCGTCAGAGTTAGACATGCGTTCTACTGAGGTGGCAAATTATGATGCGTTCAGTTTATCGCAGCGCCAAGTAGACAATCTGAAAATTCCCGTCATATCAATTCCTAGATATGGTCGTAATTATTTTAAGTACACTGCGCATAATAAACGCAACATTATTAATATTGCTACTACGGATAATTTTATCAACAACTCCTTAAAACAGCCCACTACCTATAATATGGGCTTTCTAAACATCAGATCTTTGTCTCCCAAAACGTTATTAGTCAATGAGGTCATTAGAGACAACAACCTTAACGTCATCGGTCTTAGCGAAACCTGGCTCAAACCAGACGACTTTTTTGCGATAAATGAGGCATCCCCTCCTAACTATACGAATGCGCATATTGCCCGTCACCTCAAAAGGGGAGGGGGTGTCGCACTAATATACAACGAAAACTTTAACTTTAGTCCTAACTTAAATAATAAATATAAATCGTTTGAGGTGCTTTCTATGAAGTCTGCCACACCTCTGCCTCTGTGCCTGGCCGTTATCTACCGCCCCCCAGGGCCCTATTCGGACTTTATTAATGAATTCTCAGAGTTTGTTGCTGATCTAGTGACGCACGCCGATAATATAATTATAATGGGGGACTTTAATATCCATATGAATACCCCATTGGACCCACCGTGCGTGGCGCTCCAGACTATAATTGATAGCTGTGGTCTTACACAAATAATAAATGAACCGACGCATTGCAGCGGTAATACGATAGACCTAGTGCTTGTCAGAGGTATCACCGTCTCCAAAGTTATGATACTCCCGTATACTAAAGTAATGTCCGATCATTACCTTATAAAATTCGAAGTTCAGACTCATGTTCGGCAAGCTAATAATAATAATAACTGCTATAGCAGCCGCAACATTAATGCTGCCACAACGACGACTCTTGCGGACCTACTGCCCTCGGTAATGGCACCGTTCCCAAAGTATGTGGGGTCTATTGATAACCTCACTAACAACTTTAACAACGCACTGCGCGAAACCATTGATAGTATAGCACCGCTGAAGTTAAAAAAGGCTCCAAAAAGGCGTACGCCATGGTTTACTGAAGAAACTAGAGCTCAGAAATTATTATGTAGAAAGCTGGAACGCAAATGGCGCACGACTAAACTTGAGGTGCACCATCAAGCATGGAGTGATAGTTTAATAACTTATAAACGCATGCTTACCTTAGCTAAAACTAATTATTACTCAAATCTCATCCGCATTAATAAAAACGATCCAAAATTTTTGTTTAGTACAGTAGCATCGCTAACCCAACAAGGGACTCCTTCCAGTAGCTCCACCCATTCGGCAGATGACTTTATGAAGTTCTTTAATAAGAAAATTGAACTTATTAGAAAGGAGATTAAAGACAATGCGTCCCAGCTACAACGGGGTTATAGTAACACAGATACGATTGTATATACAGCGGATACTGCAAATATCCAAAATAGTTTCTCTCGTTTTGATGAAATAACATTAGAAGGATTGTTACAACGTGTAAATGGAATAAAACAAACAACATGTTTACTTGACCCACTTCCTGGGAAACTTATCAAGGAGCTTTTTGTATTATTAGGTCCATCAGTGCTAAATATTATAAACTTATCACTTTCCTCGGGCACTGTTCCCGTTGCATTCAAAAAAGCGGTTATTCATCCTCTCCTTAAAAGACCTAACCTCGATCCAGACCTCATGGTAAACTACCGACCGGTGTCTCACCTTCCCTTTATTTCGAAAATCCTCGAAAAAATTGTTGCAGAGCAGCTAAATGAGCACTTAGCGTTTAACAATCTATGTGAAACCTTTCAATCCGGTTTCAGGGCAAATCACTCGACTGAGACAGCCCTCGCAAAACTGACTAATGATCTATTGCTAACGATGGACTCTGATGCGTCATCTATGTTGCTGCTCCTCGATCTTAGCGCTGCTTTCGATACCGTCGATCATAATATTTTATTAGAGCGTATCAAAATACGAATTGGTATTTCAGACTCAGCCCTGTCATGGTTTAACTCTTATCTTACTGATAGGATGCAGTGCGTCTCCTATAACAGTGTGACCTCGGACTATGTTAAGGTAACATGTGGAGTTCCCCAGGGTTCGGTCCTTGGCCCTGTACTCTTCAGCATCTACATGCTGCCGCTAGGTGACGTCATACGCAAATACGGTATTAGCTTTCACTGTTATGCTGATGACACCCAACTTTACATGCCCCTAAAGCTGACCAACACGCCGGACTGTAGTCAGTTGGAAGCGTGTCTTAATGAAATTAAACAATGGATGTCCGCTAACTTTTTGCAACTTAATGCCAAAAAAACGGAAATGCTGATTATCGGTCCTGCTAGACACCGACCTCTATTTAATAATACAACTTTAACATTTGACAACCAAATAATAAAACAAGGTGACTCTGTAAAAAATCTGGGTATTATCTTCGACCCAACTCTCTCCTTTGAGTCACACATTAAAAGCGTTACTAAAACGGCCTTCTTTCATCTCCGTAATATCGCTAAAATTCGCTCCATTTTGTCCACTAAAGACGCCGAGATCATTATCCATGCGTTTGTTACGTCTCGTCTCGATTACTGTAACGTATTATTTTCGGGTCTCCCAATGTCTAGCATTAAAAGATTACAGTTGGTACAAAATGCGGCTGCTAGACTTTTGACAAGAACAAGAAAGTTTGATCATATTACGCCTGTACTGGCTCACCTGCACTGGCTTCCTGTGCACTTAAGATGTGACTTTAAGGTTTTACTACTTACGTATAAAATACTACACGGTCTAGCTCCAGCCTATCTTGCCGATTGTATTGTACCGTATGTCCCGGCAAGAAATCTGCGTTCAAAAGACTCCGGCTTATTAGTGATTCCTAGAGCTCAAAAAAAGTCTGCGGGCTATAGAGCGTTTTCCGTTCGGGCTCCAGTACTCTGGAATGCCCTCCCGGTAACAGTTCGAGATGCTACCTCAGTAGAAGCATTTAAGTCTCATCTTAAAACTCATCTGTATACTCTAGCCTTTAAATAGACCTCCTTTTTAGACCAGTTGATCTGCCGCTTCTTTTCTTTCTCCTATGTCCCCCCCTCCCTTGTGGAGGGGGTCCGGTCCGATGACCATGGATGAAGTACTGGCTGTCCAGAGTCGAGACCCAGGATGGACCGCTCGTCGGGACCCAGGATGGACCGCTCGCCTGTATCGGTTGGGGACATCTCTACGCTGCTGATCCGCTCGAGATGGTTTCCTGTGGACGGGACTCTCGCTGCTGTCTTGGAGCCACTGTGGATTGAACTTTCGCAGTATCATGTTGGACCCGCTCGACATCCATTGCTTTCGGTCCCCTAGAGGGGGGGGGTTGCCCACATCTGAGGTCCTCTCCAAGGTTTCTCATAGTCAGCATTGTCGCTGGCGTCCCACTGAATGTGAATTCTCCCTGCCCACTGGGTGTGAGTTTTCCTTGCCCTTTTGTGGGTTTCTTCCGAGGATGTTGTAGTCGTAATGATTTGTGCAGTCCTTTGAGACATTTGTGATTTGGGGCTATATAAATAAACATTGATTGATTGATGTTAATCACATGTGAATAATGCTGTATAATTGACTGTATCTATGTTATTCACATGTGAATAATGCTGTATAATAGACTGTATTTATATTATTGACATGTGAATAATGCTGTATAATAGACTATGTTATTGACATGTGAATAATGCTGTATAATAGACTGTATATATATTATTCACATGTTAATGATGCTGAATAATAGACTGTATTTATATTATTCACATGTGAATAATGCTGAATAATACTGTAATTATATTATTGACATGTGAATAATGCTGTATAATAGACTGTATTTATATTATTCACATGTGAATAATGCTGTATAATAGACTGTATTTATATTATTCACATGTGAATAATGCTGTATAATAGACAGTATTTATATTATTCACATGTGAATAATGCTGTATAGTAGACTGTATTTATATTATTCACATGTGAATAATGCTCTATAATAGACTGTATTTATATTATTCACATGTGAATAATGCTGTATAATAGACTGCATTTATATTATTCACATGTGAATAATGCTGTATAATAGACTGTATTTATTTTATTCACATGTGAATAATGCTGTATAATAGACTGTATTTATGTTATTCACATGTGAATAATGCTGTATAATAGACTGTATTTATATTATTCACATGGGGATAATGCTGTATAATAGACTGTATTTATATTATTCACATGTGAATAATGCTGTATAATAGACTGTATTTATATTATTCACATGTGAATAATGCTGTATAATAGACTGTATTTATATTATTTACATGTGAATAATGCTGTATAATAGACTGTATTTATATTATTCACATGTGAATAATGCTGTATAATAGACTGTAATTATACTATTTACATGTGAATAATGCTGTATAATAGACTGTATTTATGTTATTTACATGTGAATAATGCTGTATAATAGACAGTATTTATATTATTCACATGTGAATAATGCTGTATAATAGACTGTATTTATGTTATTTACATGTGAATAATGCTGTATAATAGACAGTATTTATATTATTCAAATGTGAATAATGATGTATAATAGACTGTATTTATATTATTCACATGTGAATAATGCTGTATAATAGACTGTATTTATATTATTCACATGTGTATAATGCTGTATAATAGAATGTATTTATGTTATTCACATGTGAATAATGGTGTATAATAGACTGTATTTATATTATTCACATGTGAATAATGCTGTATAATAGACTGTATTTATATTATTCACATGTGAATAACGCTGTATAATATTGTATTTATGTTATTCATATGTAAATAATGTTGTATAATAGACTGTATTTATATTATTCACATGTGAATAATGCTGTATAATAGACTGTATTTATGTTATTTACATGTGAATAATGCTGTATAATAGACTGTATTTATATTATTCACATGTGAATAATGTTGTATAATAGACTGTATTTATATTATTCATATGTGAATAATGCTGTATAATAGACGGTATTTATATATTATTCACATGTGTATAATGCTGTATAATAGAATGTATTTATGTTATTCACATGTGAATAATGATATATAATAGACTGTATTTATATTATTCACATGTTAATAATGCTGAATAATAGACTGTATTTATATTATTTACATGTGAATAATGCTGTATAATAGACTGTATTTATATTATTCACATGTGAATAATGCTGTATAATAGACTGTATTTATATTATTCACATGTGAATAATGCTGTATAATAGACTGTATTTATATTATTCACATGTGAATAATGCTGTACAATAGACTGTATTTATATTATTTACATGTGAATAATGCTGTATAATAGATTGTATTTCTGTTATTCACATGTGAATAATGCTGTTTAATAGACTGTATTTCTGTTATTCACATGTGAATAATGTTGTATAATAGACTGTATTTATATTATTCACATGTAAAAAATACTTAAGTGTTTATTGTCTATTGTGAGCAAACTGTGCTGCTGAATCCGCCCCCCCCCCTCCCAGGGATCAATAAAGTAAATTCAATTCTATTCTATTTTTATTATTGTTGCAATCACGAAATCACATCATCTGTGTTTCTTAGCGTCCGTGTAGGTCCGAGTACCTTCCGTTCATTCCAATTCTGAAAGGCAAATCAAAAAACTAAATTAGGGCCGTTTTTCGATTTTTATTACACATGGCAGATTTAAAAAAAAAAATAAAAAAAAATAAGGGGTTGATTTTTATTAAAATATTGCCATGAATCTGGATTTTGTGCTGTTTTTCTTTTGTGGATTTTTAATTGACAAATGTTGAAGGACTCATCGCACTAAAAAAGATTGGAAATAAGGTTTGAAAAAAACAGGAATTCCTGGAAATTTGCTCAACGTGAAGAAATGGTTGTTTGAATTTCAAAATTGAACTGAATGTGTTGAAGGTGGAACGGTTTGAATCGGATCAAAATGTGGGAATTGTGAACTTTTGAAGCGGACAATTCATTTTGAATGGGGAAAATATCTCTAAAAACTGGGACTTCTACGAAATCCGGGATTTTTTTTGAATGGTTGAAAGGGATCACACAATTCCTCAACAGGCTGAATATTCTAAAGTTGGAACAGTTTTAATCGGATAAAACATTTTTAAAGTTGTGGACCTTTGAAAAATGTTTTAAAGTTGTCTTTTCAATGGGAATTTCACGGAACTCTGAGGTTTTCGGGAAAAAATTAAATTTTTTTGGGAAAATGCTTAAAATTTTGGTTGTTGTTGTTCCCGAATAGGCAGAGCAGTTTGCTTGAAACTGTCATTTCTCTTTGCAACATGTTTGAAAAGGAAAAAAAAATAGTCTGGAAAATTGTCTGGAACTTACGGTAATATCCCGACCAAGTTCGGGATCGTGGCCACTGATTGGCTCAGCCTCAGGCAGCATTATATTATAGATCATATTGGGTCTAATGTCACAACGCGGTTGTTTTTCATGTCTGGAGTGCTCTCATAACATAAAAAAAACATATTTAGAAGCTTGTAAACAGGTTCTTTTTATGCCGTCGCTATACAACTGTGATATGTTATTAATAATTCCTACTTTGTGGGAATTAATTCCCCATGCCTCGCAATGAATAACAACTTTCTACTTTGGTCATTTTTTAATTAGGCGGCGACAATGTTCGAGCCCCGTGTGAATGCCAGCATTCTCACACAAACAACGCGACTTTGTATTCATTCTCAGGGCAGTGAATGCATCACGACTGGACTGCTCAGATTGCCAAAGAAGATGATTTTTTTTGCTGTTGTTGCTCACATAATTATATAGGACAGCTCCAGTCTGAGAGGATGGTGCAGGATGCAGACCTTAGGACATGCCCAGACAGGTGTGAGTACACCTATGTATTACCTTGGCTGGACTACATCGTTGTATGCAGTTATTATACTTGAAGAACTATGCAGATGCCATCCTGCAGTTTGACACTGCAAAACAAATCTACCTGCATCTACAAATAAACTCACCTTGAACCTTAAATAATAGCTGGAATTTGCAATTCCGATACGCGTGAGTGGGACTGAAATGCTTGAATGTCCAGGGTGAGTGGAGTGTGTGGATGTTGGAACTGTTCAAATCGGTTGAGAAATGTAGAATATGCAAGGGATTGTTTATTGACCATTCATTTTCAATGGGGCTAAAATTCCTGTTAATTCCGAGTAATGGGGGAAGTTTTCAAACCGGTAAACATGCTGCCTGGAATGTCCAAGATGAGTGGAGTCTTTGGATTTTGGAACGATTCAAATCGGTTGAGAAATATGGGATATGGAAAGGTTTGTTTATTGGCCATTCATTTACAATGGGGAAATTCCTGGTAATTCCGGGTAATCGGAGGAATTTTTCCAAACCGGGAAACATGCTGCCTGGAATGTCCGAGGTGAGTGGAGTCTGTGGATTTTGGAACGATTCAAATCGGATAAGAGATGTGGAATACGCAGTCGATTGTATGTTTCCCATTCAATGTTCGTGGGGATAAAATCCCTGGAAATTCCTGATAATCGGGGAAGTTTCCAAACCGGGAAACATGCTGCCTGGAATGTCCAGGGTGAGTGGAGTGAGTGGATGTTGGAACTGTTTGAATCGGTTGAGAAACGTGGGATATGGAAAGGTTTGTTTATTGGCCGTTCATTTTCAATGGGGGGAAATTCCTGGTAACTCCGGGTAATGGGGAATTTTACAAACCGGGAAAAATGCTGCCTGGAATGTCCAGGGTGAGTGGAGTGTGTGGATGTTGGAACTGTTCGAATCGGTTGAGAAACGTGGGATATGGAAAGGTTTGTTTATTGGCCATTCATTTTCAATGGGGAAATTCCTGGTAATTCCGGGTAATCGGAGGAATTTTTCCAAACCGGGAAAAATGCTGTCTGGAATTTCCAGGGTTAGTGGAGTCTGTGGATGTTGGAATGGTTCGAATCGATTGAGAAACGTGGGATATGGAAAGGTTTGTTTATTGGCCGTTCATTTTCAATGGGTTTCAAATTCCTGGTAACTCCGGGTAAATGGGGAATTTTCCAAACCGGGAAACATGCTGCCTGGAATTTCCAAGGTGAGTGGAGCGTGTGGATGTTGGAATGGTTCGAATCGATTGAGAAACGTGGGATATGGAGAGGTTTGTTTATTGGCCGTTAATTTTCAATGGGGTTCAAATTCCTGGTAACTCCGGGTAAATGGGGAAATTTTTCAAACCGGGAAACATGCTGCCTGAAATGAGCAAGGTGAGTGGAGTGTGTGGATGTTGGAACGATTGAAATTGGATAAGACATGTGGAATACGCAGTCGATTCCCATTCAGTGTTAGTGGGGATAAAATCTCTGGAAATTCCTGGTAATCGGGGAAGTTTCCAAACCGGGAAACATGCTGCCTGGAATGTCCAGGGTGAGTGGAGTGTGTGGATGTCGGAACGGTTCAAATCGGTTGAGAAACGTGGGATACGGAGAGGTTTGTTTATTGGCCGTTCATTTTCAAAGGGGTTAAAATTCCTGGTAATTCCGGGTAAATGGGGAAATTTTACAAACCGGGAAACATGCTGCCTGGAATTTCCAAGGTGAGTGGAGCGTGTGGATGTTGGAATGGTTCGAATCGATTGAGAAACGTGGGATATGGAGAGGTTTGTCTATTGGCCGTTCATTTTCAAAGGGGTTAAAATTCCTGGTAATTCCGGGTAAATGGGGAAATTTTCCAAACCGGTAAACATGCTGCCTGGAATTTCCAAGGTGAGTGGACTGTGTGGATGTTGGAATGGTTTGAATCGGTTGAGAAACGTGGGATATGGAAAGGTTTGTCTATTGGCCGTTCATTTTCAATGGGGTTAAAATTCCTGGTAATTCCGGGTAAATGGGGAAATTTTACAAACTGGGAAACATGCTTCCTGGAATTTCCAAGGTGAGTGGAGTGTGTGGATGTTGGAATGGTTCGAATCGGTTGAGAAACGTAGGATATGGAAAGGTTTGTTTATTGGCCATTCATTTTCAATGGGGAAATTCCTGGTAATTCCGGGTAATCGGAGGAATTTTTCCAAAGCGGGAAACATGCTGCCTGGAATTTCCAAAATGAGTGGAGTGTGTGGATTTTGGAACGATTGAAATTGGATAAGACATGTGGAATACGCAGTCGATTCCCATTCAGTGTTAGTGGGGATAAAATCTCTGGAAATTCCTGGTAATCGGGGAAGTTTCCAAACCGGGAAACATGCTGCCTGGAATTTCCAAGGTGAGTGGAGTCTGTGGATTTTGGAACGGTTCAAATCGGATAAGAGATGTGGAATACGCAGTCGATTGTATGCTTCCCATTCAATTTTAGTGTGGATAAAATCCCTGGAAGTTTCGGGTAATCGGGGAAGTTTCCAAACCGGGAAATATGCTTTCTGGAATTTCCAGGGTGAGTGGAGTCTGTAGTTTTTGGAACTGTTCAAAGCTGATGAGAAATGTGGAATACGCAGTCGATTGTATGTTTCTCATTCAATGTTCGTGGGGATAAAATCCCTGGAAATTCCGGTTAATCTTGGAATTTTCCAAATCTGGGAAACATACTGCCTGGAATGTCAAGGGTGAGTGGAGTGTGTGGATGTTGGAATGATTGAAATCGGATGACAAATGTGGAATACGCAGTCGATTGTATGTTTCTCATTCAATGTTCGTGGGGATAAAATCCCTGGAAATTCCGGGTAATCTGGGAATTTTCCAAACCGGGAAACATGCTGCCTGGTTTGTCCAGGGTGAGTGGAGTGTGTGGATGTTGGAAGGGTTTTAATTGGTTGAGAAACGTGGGATACGGAGAGGTTTGTTTATTGGCCGATCACTTTCAAAAGGGGGGAAATTCCTGGTAATCTGGGTGAATGGAGTTTGTGGATGTTGGAATGGTTGAAATCGAATGAGAAATGTGCAATACACAGTCGATTGTATGTTTCCCATTTATTGTCAGAGGGGATAAAATCCCTGGAAATTCTGGGTAATTGGGGAATTTTCCAAGCCGGGAAATATGATGCCTGGAATGTCCAGGGTGAGTGGAGTCTGTGGATGTTGGAACGGTTCGAATTGGTTGAGAAACGTGGGATATGGAGAGGTTTTTTATTGGCCGTTCATTTTAAATGGGGGTAAATTCCTGGTAATTCCGGGTAATGGGGAATTCTCCAAACCGGGAAACATGCTGCCTAGAATGTCCAAGGTGAGTGGAGTGTGTGGATTTTGGAACGATTCAAATCGGATAAGACTTGTGGAATACGCAGTCGATTCCCATTCAGTGTTAGTGTGGATGAAATCTCTGGGAATTCCTGGTAATCGGGGAAGTTTCCAAACCGGAAAACATGCTGCCTGGAATGTCCATGGTGAGTGGAGTCTGTAGTTTTTGGAACGGTTCAAATCGGATGAGAAATGTGGAATACGCAGCCGATTTTGTGTTTCCCATTCATTGTCGGTGGGCATAAAATCTCTGGAAATTTCGGGTAATAAGGGAATTTTCCAAACCGGGAAACATGCTGCCTAGAATTTCCAAGGTGAGTGGAGCCTGTGGATGTTGGAATGGTTCGAATCGGTTGAGAAACGTGAGATATGGAGAGGTTTGTTTATTGGCCGTTCATTTTCAGTGGGGTTAAAATTCCTGGTAACTCCGGGTAATGGGGAATTTTCCAAACTGGGAAACATGCTTCCTGGAATGTCCAAGGTGAGTGGAGTGTGTGGATGTTGGAATGGTTCGAATCGGTTGAGAAACGTGGGATATGGAGAGGTTTGTTTATTGGCCGTTCATTTTCAGTGGGGTTAAAATTCCTGGTAACTCCGGGTAATGGGGAATTTTCCAAACCGGGAAACATGCTTCCTGGAATGTCCAAGGTGAGTGGAGCCTGTGGATGTTGGAATGGTTCGAATTGGTTGAGAAACGTGGGATATGGAGAGGTTTGTTTATTGGCCGTTCATTTTCAAAGGGGCTAAAATTCCTGGTAACTCCGGGTAATGGGGAATTTTCCAAACCGGGAAACATGCTGCCTGGAATATCCAAGGTGAGTGGACTGTGTGGATGTTGGAATGATTCAAATCGGATGACAAATGTGGAATTCGCAGTCGATTGTATGCTTCCCATTCAATGTCCGTGGGGATAAAATCCCTGGCAATTCCGGGTAATCTGGGAATTTTCCAAAACCGGGAAACATGCTGTCTGGAATGTCCAGGGTGAGTGGAGTGTATGGATGTTGGAATGGTTTTAATTTGTTGAGAAACGTGGGATATGGAGAGGTTTGTTTATTGACCGATCACTTTCAAAGGGGAGAAAATTCCTGGTAATCTGGGTGAATGGAGTTTGTGGATGTTGGAGTGGTTGAAATCGAATGAGAAATGTGGAATACGCAGTCGATTGTCTGTTTCCCATTTATTGTCGGTGGGGATAAAATCCCTGGAAATTCTGGGTAATCGGGGAATTTTCCAAGCCGGGAAATATGATGCCTGGAATGTCCAGGGTGAGTGGAGTTTGTGGATGTCAGAACGGTTCGAATTGGTTGAGAAACGTGGGATATGGAGAGGTTTTTTATTGGCCGTTCATTTTAAATGGGGGGAAATTCCTGGTAATTCCGGGTAATGGGGAATCCTCCAAACCGGGAAACATGCTGCCTAGAATGTCCAAGGTGAGTGGAGTGTGTGGATTTTGGAACGATTCAAATCGGATAAGACTTGTGGAATACGCAGTCGATTCCCATTCAGTGTTAGTGTGGATGAAATCTCTGGGAATTCCTGGTAATCGGGGAAGTTTCCAAACCGGGAAACATGCTGCCTGAAATGTCCATGGTGAGTGGAGTCTGTAGTTTTTGGAACGGTTCAAATCGGATGAGAAATGTGGAATACGCAGCCGATTTTGTGTTTCCCATTCATTGTCGGTGGGGATAAAATCTCTGGAAATTCCGGGTAATAAGGGAATTTTCCAAACCGGGAAACATGCTGCCTAGAATTTCCAAGGTGAGTGGAGTCTGTGGATGTTGGAATGGTTCGAATCGGTTGAGAAACGTGGGATATGGAGAGGTTTGTTTATTGGCCGTTCATTTTCAAAGGGGTTAAAATTCCTGGTAACTCCGGGTAATGGGGAATTTTCCAAACCGGGAAACATGCTGCCTGGAATATCCAAGGTGAGTGGAGTGTGTGGATGTTGGAATGATTCAAATCGGATGACAAATGTGGAATTCGCAGTCGATTGTATGTTTCCCATTCAATGTCCGTGGGGATAAAATCCCTGGCAAATCCGGGTAATCTGGGAATTTTCCAAAACCGGGAAACATGCTGTCTGGAATGTCCAGGGTGAGTGGAGTGTATGGATGTTGGAATGGTTTTAATTTGTTGAGAAACGTGGGATATGGAGAGGTTTGTTTATTGACCGATCACTTTAAAAGGGGAGAAAATTCCTGGTAATCTGGGTGAATGGAGTTTGTGGATGTTGGATTGGTTGAAATCGAATGAGAAATGTGGAATACGCAGTCGATTGTCTGTTTCCCATTTATTGTCGGTGGGGATAAAATCCCTGGAAATTCTGGGTAATCGGGGAATTTTCCAAACCGGGAAACATGCTGCCTGGAATGTCCAGGGTGAGTGGAGTGTGTGGATGTTGGAACGGTTCGAACTGGTTGAGAAACGTGGGATATGGAAAGGTTTGTTTATTGGCAGTTCAGGCTTCATATTGCACCACACATTTTCAATGGGAGACAGGTCTGGACTACAGGCAGGCCAGCCTAGTACCTGCACTCTTACTATGAAGCCAGGCTGTTGTAACATGTGGCTTGGCATCGACTTTCTTAAATAAGCAGGGGCGTCCGTGGTAACGTTGCTTGGATGGCAACATATGTTGCTCCAAAACCTGAATGTGTTATGATCCGCTCCATGGATCCTAGTCTGTTTAAGTTTTTCGAGTCACTTGTGTTTTCTGTTAGTTTTGGACTGCTTTAAATCCTTTTTATGCACCTCTGAGTGTGTTAGTTTCACCTGCTTTGTAATCAGGGACATTATTTAAGCCTGTATTCGCCAGTCAGTCGGTCTGGCTTCTTTATTTATGTCACGCTACTGTTTTGCTTGTCTCCTAGCCCCTGCTAGCGATCCCTGGTCTGTGCTAAGTAGTAGCCTTAGCTTCAGGTGCGATCTGCACCTTGTTAGGTCTGGTTTTTTTTCCTGTTTTGTACCTCTTTGAGTGTTAATTTACATTTAAATCATGTTCCTACCTGGAAGTCCTGTCCGGAGTCGTCCGTTTGCATCCTAGGAGAACAAACCTCGCAGTAACCGTAACAGTATGTACCTTTCAGCATTAATGGTGCCTTCACAGATGTGTAAGTTACCCATGCCTTGGGGACTAATGCACCCCATACCATCACAGACTTTGCGCCGGATGGTCATTTTCCTCTTTGTTACCTAGGACACAACGTCCACAGTTTCCAAAAAAAACTATTTGAAACGTGGACTCGTCAGACCACAGGACCACTTTTCCACTTTGCATCGGTCCATCTTAAACGAGCTCGGGCCCAGCGAAGCCGGCGGGATTTCTGGGTGTTGTTGATAAATGGCTGTGGCTTTGCATAGTAGAGTTTTAACTTGCACTTAAGAGATGTAGCGAACAATTTTAGTTACTGACACTGTTTCAAGTGTTCCTGAGCCCATGTGGTGATATCTTTTACATGCTGATGTCGCTTTTTGAAGCAGTACCGCCTGAGGGATCAAAGGTCTGTAATATCAGGGCTTATGTGCAATGATTTCTAGGGATTCTCTGAACTTGTTGATGATATTACAGACCGTAGATGGAGAATTCCCTAAATTCCTTGCGATATCTGGTTGAGAAATGTTATTTTTAAACAATTTGCTCAGGCATTTGTTGACAAAGCGGTGACCCTCGTCCCGTCCTTCTTCGTGAACGACCGAACATTTGATGGAAGCTGCTTTTATACCCGATCATGGAACCCACCTGTTCCCAATTAGATGTTCCAAATAAGTGTTTGACGAGCATTCCTCAACTTTCTCAGTCTTTTTTGCCACTTTTGCCAGCTTTTTCGAAACTCCAAATGAGCTAATATTTGCAAAAAAAATAACAAAGGTTTCCAACGTCAACATGAAATATCTTGTCTTTGCAGTCTATTCAATTGAATATAAGATGAAAAGGATTTGCAAATTGTTGTATTCTCTTTTTTTACCATTTTACCAGTTTTGCAGATGTTGGGTTTCACCATGGAAAGTGCTTTGAGTCACTAGAGAAAAGCGCTATGTAAATATAACTCACTTCACACAACCAATATGTTTTAATTCATTATTGTATAAAGCAGGGGTCACCAGGTCGCCCGTAAGGACCAGATGAGTCGCCCGCTGGCCTGTTCTAAAAATAGCTCAAATAGCAGCACTTACCAGTGAGCTGCCTCTAATTTTTAAATTTTATGTACTTACTAGCAAACTAGTCTCGCTTTTCTCGACATTTTTAATTCTAAGAGAGACAAAATTCAAACAGAATTTTAAAATCCAAGAAAACATTTTAAAGACTTGGTCTTCACTTGTTTGAATAAATTAATTAATTTTTTACTTTGCTTCTTAAAACTTTCAGAAAGACAATTTTAGAGAAAAAATACAACCTTAAAAATGATTTTAGGATTTTTAAACACATATATCTTTTTACCTTTTAAATTCCTTCCTCTTCTTTCCTGACAATTTAAATCAATGTTCAATTTTTTTTGTTTTATTGTAAAGAATAATAAATACATTTTAATTTAATTCTTCATTTTAACTTCTGTTTTTTCAAAGAAAAATATTTTTGAAATATTTGTTATTATGATTAAAATTCCCAAAAAGTATTCTGGCAAATCTAGAAAATCTAGAAAATCAAATTTAAATCTTATTTCAAAGTCTTTAAAATTTGTTTTACATTTTTTGTTCTGGAAAATTTAGAAATATAGCTTAGTCCCATTTGTTATATATTCTAATAAAGTGCAGATTGGATTTCAACCTATTTAAAACATGTCATCAAAATTGAAAAATTAATTTGAATCAGGAAAAATTACTAATGATGTTCCATAAATTCTTTTTTAAATTTTTTCAAAAAAATTTGATTTAGCTAGTTTTTCTCTTCTTTTTTTCGGTTGAATTTTTTTTTATTTTAAAGAGTCGAAATTGAAGATAAACTATGTTTCAAATTTTTATTTTCATTTTTTTGTGTTTTCTCCTTTTTTAAACAGTTCAATTAAGTGTTTTTTTCATCATTTATTTTCTACAAAAAAAACCTTCCGTAAAAGGAAAAGAAAAAAATGTATGACTGTCACAACTGGGCTTGGACATGGATTGTTTCTTCGGAGCAGATGAGGATCAACACGAGCGAGGCGTGGACATGAGTACATAGTTCTTTATTATATAATATATACAAAACAGGGAAAAACAAAAACACTTGCACAATGGCATGAACAACAATTTAACTATAAACTTAAACAGCACGATGGCAAGACTAAAGACATGAAACAAAAGAGTGCACTGTGGCATAAATATAAAACTTACGTGGATCAAAATGAACAGCGTGGCAAGGCATGAAGCAAAAAAACGAGGGCGTGAAGAAGGTGCAGCATGGGTAGCGTGTGTACGAGTGTGAAGATCCCAGAATGATGAACAGAGAGAAAATTACTTAAATACTGGCTGTGATAATCAGGAACAGGTGTGGGACTGAGGGCAGGGGCGTGGCAAGGTGGGAACTAATGCGTTGGCATGGAAACAAACAAAACCAGGAAGTGAAAAACGTGACTGGATGTCCAAAAACTAAACATAGCACGACCAAAACCAAAACATAACTTATATATATATATATAGATTTATTTACTAAAGGTAAATTGAGCAAGTGGGGCGGTACAGCTCGGTTGGTAGAGCAGCCGTGCCATCAACTTGAGGGTTGCAGGTTCGATTCCCGCTTCCGCCATCCTAGTCACTGCCGTTGTGTCCTTGGGCAAGACACTTTACCCACCTGCTCACAGTGCCACCCACACTGGTTTAAATGTAACTTAGATATTAGGTTTCACTATGTAAAGCGCTTTGAGTCACTAGAGAAAAGCGCTACACAAATATAATTCACTTCACTTCAAGTTGGGTATTTCTGGCAATTTATTTAAATGTGTATCAAACTGGTAGCCCTTTGCATTAATCAGTACTTGGTTCTTGCTATCAAAAAGGTTGGTGACCCCTGCTATAAAGTATTTGTGGCATTTTATTAAAGGCTTACATTATTTTGGGTTGATTTGGACTTCCAAACTTTACATGGATTTTAAGTGAACAAATAAAAAAGTACATCAAAAAATAATGTTTTGTGTAGCATTTTTTGGTTTGTCTGCTCTTAACTGTAATGAATAAAGTCCGATGATGATTTGTCTGAGGTAGTTTACGACCCCAAAAAACGGAAATGCTGATTATCGGTCCTGCTGGACACCGACCTCTATTTAATAATACAACTTTAACATTTGACAACCAAATAATAAAACAAGGTGACTCGGTAAAAAAATCTGGGTATTATCTTCGACCCAACTCTTTCCTTTGAGTCACACATTAAAAGCGTTACTAAAACGGCCTTCTTTCATCTCCATAATATCGCAAAAATTCGCTCCATTTTGTCCACTAAAGACGCCGAGATCATTATCCATGCGTTTGTTACGCCTCGTCTCGATTACTGTAACGTATTATTTTCGGGTCTCCCCATGTCTAGCATTAAAAGATTACAGTTGGTACAAAATGCGGCTGCTAGACTTTTGACAAGAACAAGAAAGTTTGATCACATTACGCCTGTACTGTATATACCTTTATATACATATATACATACATACATACCTATACTGTATATACCTTTATATACATATATATATACATATATACCTATACTGTATATACCTTTATATACATATATACATACATATATACCTATACTGGCTCACCAGCACTGGCTTCTTGTGCACTTAAGATGTGACTTTAAGGTTTTACTACTTACGTATAAAATACTACACGGTCTAGCTCCAGCCTATCTTGCCGATTGTATTGTACCATATGTCCCGGCAAGAAATCTACCTTCAAAAGACTCCGGCTTATTAGTGATTCCCAGAGCCCCAAAAAAAGTCTGCGGGCTATAGAGCGTTTTCCGTTCGGGCTCCAGTACTCTGGAATGCCCTCCCAGTAACAGTTCGAGATGCTACCTCAGTATAAGCATTTAAGTCTCACCTTAAAACTCATCTGTATACTCTAGCCTTTAAATAGACCTCCTTTTTAGACCAGTTGATCTGCCGCTTCTTTTTTTTTTTCTCCTATGTCCCCCCCCCCCCTCCCTTGTGGAGGGGGTCCGGTCCGATGACCAAGGATGAAGTATTGGCTGTCCTGAGTCGAGACCCAGGATGGACCGCTCGCCTGTGTATGGGTTGGGGACATCTCTACACTGCTGATCCACCTCCGCTTGAGATGGTTTCCTGTGGACGGGACTCTCGCTGCTTTGAACTGAACTCTCGCGGCTGTGTTGGAGCCACTATGGATTGAACTTTCACAGTATCATGTTAGACCCGATCGACATCCATTGCTTTCGGTCCCCTAGAGGGGGGGGGGGGTTGCCCACATCTGAGGTCCTCTCCAAGGTTTCTCATAGTCAGCATTGTCACTGGCGTCCCACTGGGTGTGAGTTTTCCTTGCCCTTTTGTGGGTTCTTCCGAGGATGTTGTAGTCGTAATGATTTGTGCAGTCCTTTGAGACATTTGTGATTTGGGGCTATACAAATAAACATTGATTGACATCAAAAAATAATGTTTTCTGGAGCACTTTTCGGTTTGTCTGCTCTTAACTGTGATGAATAAAGTCCGATGACGATTTGTCTGAGGTAGTTTACGACGTGTGTGTGTGTGTTTTTTTTTTGTGTTTACGGTAGCTGCCGGTGTCGGAGGCAGTTGGCGTCCTCCATTGGGCGAAGACCTCGGCGCCATCTGTCGAGCTCGCTCGCGGCCTCGCCGCCTCGTCGGGCCTGATGAAGCCCAGATGTTCTCCCTGGCTGCGAGTCCTCAGCAGGACCTCTTCTTCGTCTTCTTCTTCTTCTTCTTCTTGCATTATTCCCCTCACACATAATGAGCGTGTCGACACACACGGGCGAGATGAAAAATAAACATGTTGTTTTGTTCTTCTCCCTCTGGTAGGCAGTTGTAATAGTTTGCACCTGGAAAACACACACACACACTAAAAAAAACAAAAAAAAAACACCGCCAGGATGGCGTAAAAGTTGACTGGGATGAAAGAATAGCAGAAAAAATGACTTTTTCAAGAAGAAAATCCTATTATTGTGGGGAAAAAAGTTGTTTTTTTCGTTGAAAAATAGTCATGATATTACAAGGAATTGCTTACTTTACTGCTTTTATAAATAAATGATAAATGGGTTGTACTTGTATAGCGCTTTTCTACCTTCAAGGTACTCAAAGCGCTTTGACACTACTTCCACATTTACCCATTCACACACACATTCACACACTGATAGAGGGAGCAGCCATGCAAGGCGCCAACCAGCACCCATCAGGAGCAAGGGTGAAGTGTCTTGCTCAGGACACAACGGACGTGACGAGGTTGGTACTAGGTGGGATTTGAACCAGGGCCCCTCGGGTTGCGCACGGCCACTCTCCCATCACCTAAAATGATTCCCCGGGCGCAGCCACTGCTGCTGCTCACTGCTCCCCTCACATCCCAGGGGGTGATCAAGGGCGATGGGTGAAAAATGCGGATAATAATTTCATCGGTACTTTAACGTTTTTGACTTTAATGCAGAAAAAAAAGAAGTTTTTTAATGAAAATCTTGCATGATATGCTAAAACAGTTTTCCTACGCTTTGACCCTACGGCTCATAAAACGGTGCGGCTAATTCATGGGTTTTTCTATACACGCAAACAATTCAAAACAAAATGTGCAAACGCACTGAAAAGGTGTGTTGTTGTTTGTGTTACGGTGCCATCTGTTCTGCCCACCTGTCCGTCCATAGCGTTTCTACTCGCACAGATTTGTTATCCGTGAGTCCAAGCAGCGTTTGCAAGTGTTACAATGTAACTAAAACCATTCTTGCTTACTAAACCGTAGGAATGTTTTCATGCATATTTGGATGCGCTATCACCATAAAGCTAACGCAATTAGCATTAGCAATGTGCTAACATGTTTACGAGTGTCAGTGTTAGTATTACTAACTCACAATGGTATTCTCACCGAGGACTTATTGAGTATATATATATATATATATATATACATATATATCCATCCATCCATTTCCTACCGCTTATTCCCTTTTGGGGTCGCGGGGGGCTGGCGCCTATCTCAGCTACAATCGGGCGGAAGGCGGAGCACACCCTGGACAAGTCGCCACCTCATCGCAGATATATGTATATATATATATATATATATATATATACACATGTCCATCCATCCATCCATTTACTACCGCTTATTCTCTTTTGGGGTCGCAGGGGGCGCTGGCGCCTATCTCAGCTACAATCGGGCGGAAGGCGGGGTACACCCTGGACAAGTCGCCACCTGATCGCAGATCCATCCATCCATCCATTTTATACTGCTTATTCCCTTTTGGGGTCGCGGGGGGGCTGGCGCCTATCTCAGCTACAATCGGGCGGAAGGCGGTGTACACCCTGGACAAGTCGCCACCTCATCGCAGATATATATATATATATATATATGTGCATATATATATATATATATGTCCATCCATCCATCCATTTTCTACTGCTTATTCTCTTTTGGGGTCGCAGGGGGCGCTGGCGCCTATCTCAGCTACAATCGGGTGGAAGGCGGCGTACACCCTGGACAAGTCGCTACCTCATCGCAGATATATATATATATATATATATATATATATATATATATATTTTTTTTTATATATATATAAATAAATAAATATATATATATATATATATATATATATATATATATAAATTAAAAAAAAATAAATAAATGAATATATATATATATATATATATATATATTTTATATATATATATATACATATATATGTATATATGTATATATATATATATATATATATATATATATATATATATATGTACTGTATATATATATGTATATATATACAGAAATATACCCAGCTTTCGGACCTATTTCAACAAATTTGCAACGTTGTCTTAACGTCTGCCGGGTTAGGTTCTCGCTCAAAAGGTTTTGGTCCTCGTCACTCCTCGGAAATACTTTTGAAGGCGCTTATGAATCCTGACGCCGTTCAATGAGTCATGGCGGCAATTAGCCGACCACTTTGTAGCGACTAAATAGTTTCTGACAGTGGTTTTCTCAAGTGTTCCAATGTGGTGATATCTTTTACATACTGATGTCGGTTTTTGGTGCAGTGATTTCTCCGGATTCTCTCAACCTTTTGATGATATTATGAACCGTTCAGTGAGTCAATTAGTCGCCGACTTTCGCCAGGCTCCAAATGTCGGTCGTCCGTAGCGGGAGGAGCGATCATTAAAGGTGATTTAGATCCTCATCAGGCTAGGAGCCGCCTCTCTGCACACATGAATTAGCCTCAAATGTGGGATGTTGTCTGACTGTTGGAACATCATTCAGTCCTGCTGCCTTAACCTGGATTTATAGAACGCGTGGCGGTATATCGGGGCCATTACAACACGGCGTGCTTTTTGCAATATTTCACGATTATTAACCCTATAAAGGACTCTTAGCTATCTCCGCTCGTATAAACGTCTTGTTTCCCGCGTTAATGTCACCTCATTCATCCAGAACGCCGCAAAGCGTGCATTTAAATGTCCAACCATGGAGGCTTGGATCATAAAAAAGACATGTCTTTACATTTTACATCTTGGAAAACTACCCGTTTTATTCCATTTTACGAGATTTTTAGTGTGTGGTTGTCATGGTGATAATAGTTGTACGAACCCCGTTTCCATATGAGTTGGGAAATTGTGTTCGATGTAAATATAAACGGAATACAATGATTTGCAAATAATCATTACCTTTACAATTTGATGCTAGCAACACGTGACAAAGAAGTTGGGAAAGGTGGCAATAAAGACTGATAAAGTTGAGGAATGCTCATCAAACACTTATTTGGAACATCCCGCAGGCTAATTGGGAACAGGTGGGTGCCATGATTGGGTATAAAATAAAAGCTTCCCAAAAAATGCCCACAAGAAAGAATGGGGCGAGGTACACCCCTTTGTCCACAACTGCGTGAGCAAATAGTCAAACAGTTTAAGAACAACCTTTCTCAAAGTGCAATTGCAAGAAATTTAGGGATTTCAACATCTACGCTCCATAATATCATCAAAATGTTCAGAGAATATGGAGAAATCACTCCACGTAAGCGGCTTGGCCGGAAACCAACATTGAATGACCGTGACCTTCCATCCCTCAGACGGCACTGTATCAAAAACCGACATCAATCTCTAAAGGATATCACCACATGGGCTCAGGAACACTTCAGAAAACCACTGTCACTAAATACAGTTGGTCGCTACATCTGTAAGTGCAAGTTAAAGCTCTATTATGCAAAGTGAAAGCCATTTATCAACAACATCCAGAAACGCCGCCGGCTTCTCTGGGCCCGAGATCATCTAAGATGGACTGATGCAAAGTGTTGTTTTTGGAAATATTCGACATCGTGTCATCCGGACCAAAGGGGAAGCGACCCATCCAGACTGTTATCGACGCAAAGTGTAAAAGCCAGCATGTGTGATGGTATGGGGGTGCATTAGTGCCCAAGGCATGGGTAACTTACACATCTGTGAAGGCACCATTAATGCTGAAAGGTACATACAGGTTTTGGAACAACATATGCTGCCATCCAAGCGCCGTCTTTTTCATGGACACCCCTGCTTATTTCAGCAAGACAATGCCAAGCCACATTCAGCACGTGAAAAAAGAGTGCGGGTACTTTCCTGGCCCGCCTGCAGTCCAGACCTGTCTGCCATGGAAAATGTGTGAAGCGTAAAATAGGACAGCGGAGACCCCGGACTGTTGAAGGACTGAAGCTCTACATAAAACAAGAATGGGAAAGAATTCCACTTTCAAAGCTTCAACAATTAGTTTCCTCAGTTCCCAAACGTTTATTGAGTGTTGTTAAAAGAAAAGGTGATGTAACACAGTGGTGAACATGCCCTTTCCCAACTACTTTGGCACGTGTTGCAGCCATGAAATTCTAAGTTAATAATTATTTGCAAAAAAAAAACTAAGTTTATGAGTTTGAACATCAAATATGTTGTCTTTGTAGCATATTCAACTGAATATGGGTTGAAACGGATTTGCAAATCCCTGTATTCCGTTTATATTTACATCCAACACAATTTCCCAACTCATATGGAAACAGGGATTGTATTTTAAAAGCACTTCTTACTCCGGCGCTTACCAAAGGCATGCAGTAAATTTAGGCCTGTGCTTATAAATTTGAGTGTGATGTAAAGATACCAACATGAAAAGGACATTTAATTAAAAAAAAACATTATTATGGTCTTACCTTTACTTATAAATGAAGTCCATTTGCAGCTCCTTCTGATCAAAAGCATGGATAACTTGTTTATAGAAGTCTTCCTTATCTTTCTTCAGTTTTAAAAGTCTCTCCGTCTCGATGGAGATCTTCCTTTATTACCTCCTGCTTCGATTGAAAGTCCAGTTTAGAAAAACGTTTTATTTTAGATATGTAGTCCTCCATGTTAAAAGTGCATACGAGAGGAAAAAATAAACGATTGCTGCTTGTTGTCACTTCTTCTGCAGCCGAGTAGTCGCAAGAAGGATCACTAGCGCCCTCTACCACCAGGCGGCGGGAGTCATTTAATGACTCATATTTGACACATGCAGCTACGGTATATTAATAAAACATAGCTGCTTACTGTTCTTTTTAACATATTCAATAGCTTGGACCTTAAATCCTACTGAATAGCTCTTAATCTTCTTCCATTTATGCGATTTTCAAATGATTGAAATCAGCCTCCTCCATTTTGAAAATGATGACAGGTGAAGTGTCAGTCGTGACGTGGCGTGTTTGACCCGGCGGAAATTCTAGACATGCGCTAATAAAAAAAATATTTTGCGAAACGAGTTTGACCCGGCAGTAATTCTAGGCAGGCACATACTATATACCCGTCTATCTTTTTGATACCAGTCAGTATGTGTTTGGAAACTATTCCTATCGGTTGAAAACTGACGGCAGCGCAGTGCGCCAAACTATGCACACATAGAACTTCATTAGAAAGCTAAGTTAGGGTTAGTAATAGTACTTTTTTTATGAAGAGAAAGGGATATTTAAAAGTTATTCAAGCCCATTAAACATTGATTCCCTCTCCCAGGAAGGTGAGACTCTCAGGTTTTGTTCAATAGGTTGGACCTTAAATCCTACTGAATAGCTCTTAATCTTCTTCCCTTTATGCGAGTTTCAAATGATTGAAATCAGCCTCCTCCATTTTGAAAATGATGACAGGTGAAGTGTCACTTGTGACGTGACGAGTTTGACCCTGCGGATATTCTAGGCATATGCTACTTATTTGGCCAAACGAGTTTGACCCTGGGGAAATTCTAGACATGCGCTAATAAAAAAAATATTTTGCGAAACGAGTTTGACCCGGCAGTAATTCTAGGCAGGCACATACTATTTACCCGGCGGCAATTCAAGGAAATACGGTATCAATTTATTTGATACCAGTCAGTATATGTTTGGAAACTATTCCTATCGGATGAAAACTGAAGGCAGCGCAGTGCGCCAAACTATGCACACATAGAACTTCATTAGAAAGCTAAGTTAGGGTTAGTAATAGTACTTTTTTTATGAAGAGAAAGGGAGATTTAAAAGTTATTCCAGCCCATTAAACATTGATTCTCTCTCCCAGGAAGGTGAGACTCTCAGGTTTTGTTCAATAGCTTCGACCTTAAATCCTACTGAATAGCTCTTAATCTTCTTCCCTTTATGCGATTTCAAATGATTGAAATTAGCCTCCTCCATTTTGAAAATGATGACAGGTGAAGTGTCACTTGTGACGTGACGAGTTTGACCCTGCGGATATTCTAGGCATATGCTACTTATTTGGCCAAACGAGTTTGACCCGGCGGAAATTCTAGACAGGCGCTAATAAAAATAATATTTTGCAAAACGAGTTTGACTCGGCAGTAATTCTAGGCAGGCACATACTATATACCCGGCGGCAATTCAAGGAAATTCGGTATCTATCTATTTATCACTAGTGCCTTCTACCACTAGGAGACGGGATTCATCTAATGACTCATATTTGACACACGCAGCTACGGTATATTAATAAAACATAGCTGCCTACTGTTCTTTTTAGCATATTCAATAGCTTGGACCTTGAATCCTACTGAATAGCTCTTAATCTTCTTCCCTTTATGCGATTTTCAAATGATTGAAATCAGCCTCCTCCATTGTGAAAATGATGACAGGCGAAGTGTCACTCGTGACGTGACGAGTTTGACCCTGGGGAAATTCGAGACATGCGCTAATAAAAAAAAATATTTTGCGAAACGAGTTTGACCCGGCAGTAATTTTAGGCAGGCACATACCATATACCCGTCTATCTTTTTGATACCAGTCAGTATGTGTTTGGAAACTATTCCTATCAGATGACAACTGAAGGCAGCGCAGTGCGCCAAACTATGCACACATAGAACTTCATTAAAAAGCTAAGTTAGGGTTAATAATGGTACTTTTTTAATGAAGAGTGGGAGATTTAAAAGTTATTCCAGCCCATTAAACATTGATTCCCTCTCCCAGGAAGGTGAGACTCTCAGGTTTTGGTGTGTTTGTTCACAGCGCGGCGTCTCGGCCCCCCCTCCCCCAACCCCACCCACCCGCCGCGAACATTCAAGAGCGTAAATAGGCAAACAAACAATACGCTCGCAGTCGTCCGGCCGCTCGCCGCGCTCCTCCCGAGCACTTGTTTACAATCTTTTCTGCTCCCTCCGCCGGAGCCGACCGGGCGTCCGCGGGGGGAAACGCTCCCACGTCCCCTCCGCAGCCAAAGGTCACACAGCAGAGGTATGGCTGTCGAAGGCAATGCCCTTTATGGCGTCTGAAGAGGGCCGCCTCGCATTCTCCTCACACAGACCTCGCATAGCGGGAGAGGCGGATAAGGAGAATAGCATTGACAGCACTTCTAAAGGGCAATCATACGGATAATTCAGTCCAATGCGCTCCTTCATTGAGATTAACGCGCCAGCACCTCCTCATATTCTATAAACAAAACAATAAGCACTTCACCTCCCGGTGGCTCAAGGTGGAGAGAAATGCATTTTGCACTTTGACAAAAGCGGAGTCGATGCCGTTCCGTGGCCAGGATGGTCGATGGTGTGACGTTGCCGGCAGAACACTTGGGAGCTGCAAAACCGCAAGCTGCGAGACTCGTTCACTGTCCACAGGAAGTAGGTTTTAACCACAATGTTCATAGTCACGACTAGGGCTGAGCGATACAACGTATGTAAGGAAAGAAATGCGTTATTCTTTATACACTGGATACAAGATGGGAGGAGGAGAGTAAGCTCAGTTTGGAGGGGGGTGAGAGCATATGACTCAACTAAGGGCTGGGCAATAAAACCATATCAATATGCAAGGCAATAGACAAATTATATCAATACAAAAATGCATTCTATAATTTGTTTCTCTCTTTCGTCAGAAGAAAGCGGAAGTTTTGAAGCAAGCGTGTTGGGAATTTTCTAATAAAGTAGTCAAACAAATGTGTATTTCTTAAAATCATTTGAGAAGCTCGAGAATCTCAAAAGGCACATTCATAGTAAGGAGAGAAATACGTTATTATGTATACACTGATGGGAGGAGGAGAGTAGGCTCAGTTTGGAGGGGGGTGAGAGCACATGACTCAACTCAGGGCTGGGCAATAAAACCATATTAATATGCAAAGCAATAGGCAAATAATGATATCAATAAACAAATTTAAACTATAATTTGTTTTTCTCCTTCTCAGAAGAAAGAGGAATTTTGAAGCAAGTGCATTGGGAATTTTCTAATAAAGTAGTCAAACAAACTTAAAATCATTTGGGAAGCTCGAGTATCTCAAAAAGACACATTTATAGTAAAGTATGTAAGGAGATAAATGTGTTATTCTTTGTAAACTGATGGGAGGGGGAGAGTAGGCTCAGTTTGGAGGGGGGTGAGAGCATATGACTCAACTCAGGGCTGGGCAATAAAACCATATCAATATCCAAAAATGCATTCTATAATTTGTTTCTCTCTTTCGTCAGAAGAAAGCGGAAGTTTTGAAGCAAGTGTATTGGGAATTTTCTAATAAAGTAGTCAAACAAATGTGTATTTTTTAAAGTAATTTGAGAAGCTCGAGAATCTCAAAAGGCGCATTCATAGCAAAGTATGTAAGGAGAGAAATGCGTTATTCTTTATACACTGATGGGAGAGGGAGAGTAGGCTCAGTTTGGAGGGGGGTGAGAGCATATGACTCAACTCAGGGCTGGGCAATAAAACAATATCAATGTGCAAAGCTATAGACAAATTATATCAATAAAGAAATGCATTCTATAATTAGTTTTTCTCCTTCATCAGAAGAACGCGGACATTTTGAAGCAAGTGTATTGGACATTTTCTAATAAAGTAGTCAAACAAACCTAAAATCATTTGAGAAGCTTGAGAATCTCAAAAAGACACATTTATAGTAAAGTATGTAAGGAGACGAATGTGTTATTCTTGGTACACTGTTTTTCTTATTATTATTATAATTTTTTTAAAACTAAATCAACATAAAAAAAACACAAGATACACTTACAATTAGTTCACCAACCCAAAAAACCTCCCTTTTTCATGACAAAAAAAATTAAAAAAATAAAAATAAAATTACAAACCCCCGCCGGGCCGCGGGACAAAAAGGTTGGGGACCACTGCTTTAGAGTTAAAATACAAAAATAACAGAAAATTGGTAGCGTCGAGTACTGGTGTCGACACCCAAGTACGGGGAATCGGTACCGTATCGGTCGAAACGTGAATGGTACCCATCCCTGGTTAGCTACGACGCTAAAGTACCAAACTGGTAAATTTGTGACATTAGTCTTTTATAATAATGTTAACGACAAAAAGGAGCAGGATGGTTGCCGAGGAAACGTCGGAGTCCGTCTGAGCGGCGAACCGATGAGGCGCTTTTGGATTTCAAACAACGGATTTCCCACGGGAGGCAAGATGGCGGCGGGTGAACTTTTATGGCATCGGAGTGAAAATGCTCCGTCTTTTGTTTTGTTTCGGGTTATTTTTTTCCTCCATTCCACATTTAAATGTTGGCGGCGAGACACTTGCTTGATGCTTGAAGAGGCAAATGTGATTTGGAGATGGCGCTAGCTGGGTGGCCTGAGCCCACTTTAGGCAATTTGAGGAGGGAGATTGCATGTTTTGCAAGTCGGCAGGAAAAACCTGCGCCAGTCCGGCAGCGGTTGTCAGTTTTTATTCTCCCACTGCCGCTCTCGGGCCGACTTCCAACTAAATGTGTCATGTGACCAGGTGGTGTAATGTACTGGGTGTCATGTGACCAGGTGGTGTAATGTACTTGGGGTCATGTGACCAGGTGGTGTAATGTACTCGGTGTCATGTGACCAGGTGGTGTAATGTACTCAGTGTCATGTGACCAGGTGGTGTAATGTACTGGGTGTCATGTGACCAGGTGGTGGAATGTACTTGGTGTCATGTGACCAGGTGGTGTAATGTACTAGGTGTCATGTGACCAGGTGGTGTAATGTACTAGGTGTCATGTGACCAGGTGGTGTAATGTACTGGGTGTCATGTGACCAGGTGGTGTAATGTACTGGGTGTCATGTGACCAGGTGGTGTAATGTACTAGGTGTCATGTGACCAGGTGGTGTAATGTACTAGGTGTCATGTGACCAGGTGGTGTAATGTACTAGGTGTCATGTGACCAGGTGGTGTAATGTACTCGGTGTCATGTGACCAGGTGGTGTAATGTACTAGGTGTCATGTGACCAGGTGGTGTAATGTACATGGTGTCATGTGACCAGGTGGTGTAATGTACTCGGTGTCATGTGACCACGTGGTGTAATGTACTGGGTGTCATGTGACCAGGTGGTGGAATGTACCTGGTGTCATGTGACCAGGTGGTGGAATGTACTTGGTGTCATGTGACCAGGTGGTGTAATGTACTAAGTGTCATGTGACCAGGTGGTGTAATGTACTTGGTGTCATGTGACCAGGTGGTGTAATGTACTTGGTGTCATGTGACCAGGTGGTGTAATGTACTTGGTCATGTGACCAGGTGGTGTAATGTACTAGGTGTCATGTGACCAGGTGGTGTAATGTACTCGGTGTCATGTGACCAGGTGGTGTAATGTACTTGGTGTCATGTGACCAGGTGGTGTAATGTACTAGGTGTCATGTGACCAGGTGGTGTAATGTACTCGGTGTCATGTGACCAGGTGGTGTAATGTACTAGGTGTCATGTGACCAGGTGGTGTAATGTACATGGTGTCATGTGACCAGGTGGTGTAATGTACTCGGTGTCATGTGACCACGTGGTGTAATGTACTAGGTGTCGTGTGACCAGGTGGTGTAATGTACTTGGTGTCATGTGACCAGGTGGTGTAATGTACTTGGTGTCTTGTGACCAGGTGGTGTAATGTACTCGGTGTCATGTGACCAGGTGGTGTAATGTACTTGGTGTCATGTGACCAGGTGGTGTAATGTACTTGGTGTCATGTGACCAGGTGGTGTAATGTACTTGGTGTCATGTGACCAGGTGGTGGAATGTACTCGGTGTCATGTGACCAGGTGGTGTAATGTACATGGTGTCATGTGACCAGGTGGTGTAATGTACTTGTTGTCATGTGACCAGGTGGTGTAATGTACTCGGTGTCATGTGACCAGGTGGTGTAATGTACTAGGTGTCATGTGACCAGGTGGTGTAATGTACTCGGTGTCATGTGACCAGGTGGTGTAATGTACTCGGTGTCATGTGACCAGGTGGTGTAATGTACTAGGTGTCATGTGACCAGGTGGTGTAATGTACTTGGTGTCATGTGACCAGCTGGTGTAATGTACTAGGTGTCATGTGACCAGGTGGTGTAATGTACTCGGTGTCATGTGACCAGGTGGTGTAATGTACTTGGTGTCATGTGACCAGGTGGTGTAATGTACTTGGTGTCATGTGACCAGGTGGTGTAATGTACTTGGTGTCATGTGACCAGGTGGTGTAATGTACTTGGTCATGTGACCAGGTGGTGTAATGTACTTGGTCATGTGACCAGGTGGTGTAATGTACTTGGTGTCATGTGACCAGGTGGTGTAATGTACTTGGTAATGTGACCAGGTGGTGTAATGTACTAGGTGTCATGTGACCAGGTGGTGTAATGTACTTGGTGTCATGTGACCAGGTGGTGTAATGTACTTGGTCATGTGACCAGGTGGTGTAATGTACTTGGTGTCATGTGACCAGGTGGTGTAATGTACTTGGTGTCATGTGACCAGGTGGTGTAATGTACTTGGTCATGTGACCAGGTGGTGTAATGTACTAGGTGTCATGTGACCAGGTGGTGTAATGTACTCGGTGTCATGTGACCAGGTGGTGTAATGTACTTGGTGTCTTGTGACCAGGTGGTGTAATGTACTAGGTGTCATGTGACCAGGTGGTGTAATGTACTCGGTGTCATGTGACCAGGTGGTGTAATGTACTAAGTGTCATGTGACCAGGTGGTGTAATGTACTTGGTGTCATGTGACCAGGTGGTGTAATGTACTTGGTGTCATGTGACCAGGTGGTGTAATGTACTTGGTCATGTGACCAGGTGGTGTAATGTACTTGGTGTCATGTGACCAGGTGGTGTAATGTACTTGGTCATGTGACCAGGTGGTGTAATGTACTAGGTGTCATGTGACCAGGTGGTGTAATGTACTTGGTGTCATGTGACCAGGTGGTGTAATGTACTTGGTCATGTGACCAGGTGGTGTAATGTACTAGGTGTCATGTGACCAGGTGGTGTAATGTACTCGGTGTCATGTGACCAGGTGGTGTAATGTATTTGGTGTCATGTGACCAAGTCATGTAATGCAGTGGTCCCCAACGACCGGGCCGCAGCTCGATTGGTACCGGGCCGCAAAAAAAAAACAAAAAAAAATAAATAAATAAAATAAAATAAAAATAAAAAAAATATATATATTATATATATATATATATGTATATTTATTTTTATTTTTATTTTATTTTTTTCATTTATTTTATTTTTTATTTTTAAATCAACATAAAACACACAAGATACACTTAAAATTAGTGCACCAACCCAAAAAAACTCCCTTTTTCATGACCAAAACCCCCCACAACCCCCCCCCCCCAAAAAAAAAAATCCCCCTACCCTCCGAAGTGTGCATCGCGTGTGTATGGTGTTTGTATGATGTGTGTATGGTGTGTATGATGTGTGTATGGTGTGTATGATGTGTGTATGGTGTGTATGATGTGTGTATGGTGTGTGTATGATATGTGTCTCATGTGTGTATTGTGTGTATGGTGTGTGTATGATGTGTGTCTCATGTATGTATTGTGTATGGTGTGTGTATTGTGTGTGTATCATGTTTGCAGTGTGTGTGTATGGTGTGTGTGGTGTGTGTATAGTGTGTGTATAATGTGTGTCTCATGTGTGTATTGTGTGTATTTTGTGTGTGTGTAACACGTGTATATTGTGTGAATTGTGTGTCTATTGTGTGTGTATCATATGTGTATTGTGTGTGTATCGTGTGTGTATCATGATTGCTTTGGGTGTGTAGTGTGTATGTATCATGTGTGTATCATGGGTGTTTTGTGTGTGTATGGTGTGTCTACACTGTGTGTATCATTTGTGTATGGTGTGTGTATCATATGTGTATTGTGTGTATCATGTGTGTATTGTGTGTGTAGTGTGTGTGTATGATGTGTGTTTCATGTGTGTATTGTGTGTGTATCATGTCTGCATCGTGTGTGTCGTGTGTGTGTATCATGTGTTTTTTGTGTGTGTATGGTGTAAGTATCATTTGTGTATGGTGTGTGTATCAAATGTGTATTGTGTGTTTAGTGTGTGTATGATGTGTGTATTGTGTGTGTATCATGTCTGCATCGTGTGTTTAGTGTGTGTGTATGACGTGTGCCTAATGTGTGTATTGTGTGTGTTTATGGTGTGTCTCATGTGTGTATTGTGTGTGTGTATGGTGTGTGTATTGTGTGTATGGTGTTTGTATGGTGTGTGTATTGTGTGTGTATGACGTGTGCCTAATGTGTGTATGGTGTGTGTTAATGGTGTGTCTCATGTGTGTATTGTGTGTATGGTGTGTGTATTGTGTGTATAGTGTGTGTATTGTGTGTGTTTGGTTTTTGTATGGTGTGTGTATCATCTGTGTGTATTGTGTGTATGGCGTGTATATGGTATGTGTATGGTGTGTGTGTGTGTGTATTGTGTGTGTATGGAATGTGTATATTGTGTGTGTGTATGTTGTGTGCATGGTGTGTGTGTGTGTGTGCGTGTGTGTGTGTGTGGTTCATAGTTTGTACCTCTTGTTTAGCACTTAGCAAAACTGCTCACTCAGCTTCAAAAGCATCCTCCTTGTGTTCAGGCTCAAAAATAAGCGTTTCTGGATCATCATTGAGTAGTTTTTGTCATCTTGCATGAAGTCAATCAATCAATCAATGTTTATTTATATAGCCCCAAATCACAAATGTCTCAAAGGACTGCACAAATCATTACGACTACAACATCCATGTTGCCATGTTGTTGAAAGAATTAGCGGACATTGTGATATTAAAATGTGGTCGTCATGTTCACACTGAGCAAAATGTTTCGATGCAACATGTTATTATGAATGTAACAGATACTACATCACACACTTACAGCGTTTGTATTGAGATGAAATCCCCATTAACTGCATCGTTAGCTGACTCTTGCTAGCCTTTATTTATGAGTTGGAACAAAAGACGAACATTTGAATAAAAAAGCCACACCAGTCACATCAACAGAAATAAGTTTATGGAATTCAACATGAAGATGATTGCTTTGATGTGCACCATTTTGTCACCTGCCCACACCTGCTCTCTCCCTCCCCCTCCCCCCCGCTTTTATATTGCAGCTATTATTAATGCAGAGCAGGGCAGCGCCTGATGTTTTTATTGAATTATTTACAAGGCGGAATAATGACAGCGGGCTCCCCGGCGCCAAACAAATAAATAAATGGGATCTCTAATCAAATCCGGGGATGATGTATGCGGCGAGGGATGTTATTAGGTGACGTGACGCCAGCCAGTATTTGTCCTTTTTCTCCTTCGGGTTTAAAGAACTGAAGACTGAAATCCAAAGCAAGTCTTTCGATATTCGCAGGAGAGTGAAGATGGTTTGGAAATGAAGGTTAGAAAATGGCCTGGAAAGTTAATAAAAGGTTCCATCCTGTCCACGGTTTGACCCCGGAACAGATTAAAGTGGAACTAAAGGTTCCATTTTTGCCACGGTTTGACCCCGGAACAGACTAAAGTGCAAACAAATGTTCCACCCTGGCCAGAGTTTGACCCCAGAACAGACTAAAGTGCAAACAAATGTTCCACCCTGGACAGAGTTTGACCCTGGAACAGATTAAAGTGGAAATAAAGGTTCCCTCCTTGCCACGGTTTGAACCCGGAAAAGATTAAAGTGCAAATAACTGTTCCATCCTGGCCACAGTTTGACCCTGGAACCGATTAAAGTGGAAACAAATGTTCCACCCTGGCTACAGTTTGACCCTGGAACAGACTAAAGTGCAAACAAATGTTCCACCCTGGCCAGAGTTTGACCCTGGAACAGACTAAAGTGCAAATAATTGTTCCATCCTGGCCACAGTTTGACCCTGGAACAGACTAAAGTGCAAACAAATGTTCCCTCCTGGCCACAGTTTGACCCCAGAACAGACTAAAGTGCAAACAAATGTTCCATCCTGGCCACAGTTTGACCCCAGAACAGACTAAAGTGCAAACAAATGTTCCATCCTGGCCACAGTTTGACCCCAGAACAGACTAAAGTGCAAACAAATGTTCCACCCTGGCCACAGTTTGACCCTGGAACAGATTAAAGTGGAAACAAACGTTCCACCCTGGCCAGAGTTTGACCCTGGAACAGACTAAAGTGCAAGCAAATGTTCCATCCTGGCCACAGTTGGACCCTGGAACAGATTAAAGTGGAAACAAACGTTCCACCCTGGCCAGAGTTTGACCCTGGAACAGACTAAAGTGCAAGCAAATGTTCCATCCTGGCCACAGTTGGACCCCAGAACAGACTAAAGTGCAAACAAATGTTCCATCCTGGCCACAGTTGGACCCCAGAACAGACTAAAGTGCAAACAAATGTTCCATCCTGGCCACAGTTTGACCCCGGAACAGATTAAAGTAGAAATAAAGGTTCCATCCTGGCCAGAGTTTGACCCTGGAACAGATTAAAGTGCAAACAAATGTTCCATCCTGGCCAGAGTTTGACCCTGGAACAGATTAAAGTAGAAATAAAGGTTCCATCCTGGCCAGAGTTTGACCCTGGAACAGATTAAAGTGCAAACAAATGTTCCATCCTGGCCAGAGTTTGACCCTGGAACAGACTAAAGTGCAAACAAATGTTCCACCCTGGCCAGAGTTTGACCCTGGAACAGATTAAAGTGCAAACAAATGTTCCACCCTGGCCACAGTTTGACCCTGGAACAGATTAAAGTGGAAACAAACGTTCCACCCTGGCCAGAGTTTGACCCTGGAACAGACTAAAGTGCAAGCAAATGTTCCATCCTGGCCACAGTTGGACCCCAGAACAGACTAAAGTGCAAACAAATGTTCCATCCTGGCCACAGTTTGACCCCGGAACAGATTAAAGTAGAAATAAAGGTTCCATCCTGGCCAGAGTTTGACCCTGGAACAGATTAAAGTAGAAATAAAGGTTCCATCCTGGCCAGAGTTTGACCCTGGAACAGATTAAAGTGCAAACAAATGTTCCATCCTGGCCAGAGTTTGACCCTGGAACAGACTAAAGTGCAAACAAATGTTCCACCCTGGCCAGAGTTTGACCCTCAGAACAGACTAAAGTGCAATGAACTGTTCCACCCTGGCCAGAGTTTGACCCCAGAACAGACTAAAGTGCAAACAAATGTTCCACCCTGGCCACAGTTTGACCCCGGAACAGACTAAAGTGCAAACAAATGTTCCATCCTGGCCAGAGTTTGACCCTGGAACAGACTAAAGTGCAAACAAATGTTCCATCCTGGCCAGAGTTTGACCCTGGAACAGACTAAATTGCAAACAAATGTTCCATCCTGGCCACAGTTGGACCCTGGGACAGACTAAAGTGCAATGAAATGTTCCATCCTGGCCACAGTTTGACCCTGGAACAGACTAAAGTGCAATCAAATGTTCCATCCTGGCCAGAGTTTTACGCTGGAACAGACTAAAGTTCAAACAAATGTTCCATCCTGGCCACGGTTTCACCCTGGAACAGATTAAAGTGCAAACAAATGTTCCACCCTGGCCAGAATTTGACCCTGGAACAGATTAAAGTGCAAACAAATGTTCCACCCTGGCCAGAGTTTGACCCTGGAACAGACTAAATTGCAAACAAATGTTCCATCCTGGCCACAGTTTGACCCTGGAACAGACTAAATTGCAAACAAATGTTCCATCCTGGCCACAGTTGGACCCTGGGACAGACTAAAGTGCAATGAAATGTTCCATCCTGGCCACAGTTTGACCCTGGAACAGACTAAAGTGCAAACAAATGTTCCACCCTGGCCAGAGTTTGACCCTGGAACAGACTAAAGTGCAAACAAATGTTCCACCCTGGCCAGAATTTGACCCTGGAACAGACTAAAGTGCAAACAAATGTTCCACCCTGGCCAGAATTTGACCCTGGAACAGACTAAAGTGCAAAAAAAATTTCCATCCTGGCCACAGTTTGAGCCTGGAACAGACTAAAGTGCAAATAAATGTTCCATCCCGGCCACAGTTTGACCCCGGAACAGATTAAAGTAGAAATAAAGGTTCCATCCTGGCCAGAGTTTGACCCTGGAACAGATTAAAGTGCAAACAAATGTTCCACTCTGGCCACAGTTTGACCCTGGAACAGACTAAAGTGCAAACAAATGTTCCATCCTGGCCAGAGTTTGACCCCGGAACAGACTAAAGTGCAAACAAATGTTCCATCCTGGCCAGAGTTTGACCCTGGAACAGACTAAAGTGCAAATAATTGTTCCATCCTGGCCAGAGTTTGACCCTGGAACAGACTAAAGTGCAAAAAAATGTTTCATCCTGGCCACAGTTGGACCCCAGAACAGACTAAAGTGCAAACAAATGTTCCACCCTGGCCAGAGTTTGACCCTGGAACAGATTAAAGTGGAAATAAAGGTTCCCTCCTTGCCACGGTTTGAACCCGGAACAGATTAAAGTGCAAATAAATGTTCCATCCTGGCCACAGTTTGACACTGGAACAGACTAAAGTGCAAACAAATGTTCCATCCTGGCCAGAGTTTGACCCCGGAACAGACTAAAGTGCAAACAA
This sequence comes from Nerophis ophidion, assembly GCF_033978795.1. NCBI lineage: Eukaryota > Metazoa > Chordata > Actinopteri > Syngnathiformes > Syngnathidae > Nerophis > Nerophis ophidion. Next base: position 82,824,408 of record NC_084612.1, on the reverse strand, counting down.
ATGTTCCATCCTGGCCAGAGTTTGACCCTGGAACAGACTAAAGTGCAAATAAATGTTCCATCCTGGCCACAGTTTGACCCTGAAACAGACTAAAGTGCAAACAAATGTTTCATCCTGGCCAGAGTTTGACCCCAGAACAGACTAAAGTGCATACAAATGTTCCACCCTGGCCAGAGTTTGACCCTGGAACAGACTAAAGTGCAAACAAATGTTCCATCCTGGCCAGAGTTTGACCCTGGAACAGACTAAAGTGCAAACAAATGTTCCACCCTGGCCAGAGTTTGACCCCAGAACAGACTAAAGTGCAAACAAATGTTCCATCCTGGCCACAGTTTGACCCCGGAACAGATTAAAGTAGAAATAAAGGTTCCATCCTGGCCAGAGTTTGACCCTGGAACAGACTAAAGTGCAAACAAATGTTCCACCCTGGCCAGAGTTTGACCCTGGAACAGACTAAAGTGCAAACAAATGTTCCATCCTGGCCAGAGTTTGACCCTGGAACAGACTAAAGTGCAAACAAATGTTCCATCCTGGCCAGAGTTTGACCCTGGAACAGACTAAAGTGCAAACAAATGTTCCACCCTGGCCAGAGTTTAACCCTGGAACAGACTAAAGTGCAAATAAATGTTCCATTCTGGCCAGAGTTTGACCCCAGAACAGACTAAAGTGCAAACAAATGTTCCACCCTGGCCAGAGTTTGACCCCAGAACAGACTAAAGTGCAAATAAATGTTCCATCCTGGCCAGAGTTTGACCCTGGAACAGACTAAAGTGCAAACAAATGTTCCACCCTGGCCAGAATTTAACCCTGGAACAGACTAAAGTGCAAATAAATGTTCCATCCTGGCCAGAGTTTGACCCTGGAACAGATTAAAGTGCAAACAAATGTTCCACCCTGGCCACAGTTTGACCCCGGAACAGACTAAAGTGCAAACAAATGTTCCATCCTGGCCAGAGTTTGACCCTCAGAACAGACTAAAGTGCAATGAACTGTTCCACCCTGGCCAGAGTTTGACCCCAGAACAGACTAAAGTGCAAACAAATGTTCCATCCTGGCCACGGTTTGACACTGCAACAGATTAAAGTGGAAACAAACCTTCCACCCTGGCTAGAGTTTGACCCCGGAACAGACTAAAGTGCAAATATATGTTCCACCCTGGCCACAGTTTGACCCTGGAACAGACTAAAGTGCAAACAAATGTTCCACCCTGGCCAGAGTTTGACCCCAGAATAGACTAAAGTGCAAAAAAATGTTCCACCCTGGCCAGAATTTGACCCTGGAACAGACTAAAGTGCAAATAAATGTTCCATCCTGGCCACAGTTTGACCCTGGAACAGATTAAAGTAGAAATAAAGGTTCCACCCTGGCCAGAATTTGACCCTGGAACAGACTAAAGTGCAAATAAATGTTCCATCCTGGCCAGAGTTTGACCCTGGAACAGATTAAAGTGCAAACAAATGTTCCACCCTGGCCACAGTTTGACCCTGGAACAGACTAAAGTGCAAACAAATGTTCCATCCTGGCCAGAGTTTGACCCTCAGAACAGCCTAAAGTGCAATGAACTGTTCCACCCTGGCCAGAGTTTGACCCCAGAACAGACTAAAGTGCAAACAAATGTTCCACCCTGGCCAGAGTTTGACCCCAGAACAGACTAAAGTGCAAACAAATGTTCCATCCTGGCTAACAGTTGGAAACTGGAACAGACTAAAGTGCAAACAAATGTTCCACCATGGCCAGAGTTGGACGCTGGAACAGACTAAAGTGCAAACAAATGTTCCATCCCGGCCAGAGTTTGACCCCAGAACAGACTAAAGTGCAAACAAATGTTCCACCCTGGCCAGAGTTTGACCCCAGAACAGACTAAAGTGCAAACAAATGTTCCACCCTGGCCAGAGTTTGACCCCAGAACAGACTAAAGTGCAAACAAATGTTCCACCCTGGCCAGAGCATGACCCCAGAACAGACTAAAGTGCAAACAAATGTTCCACCCTGGCCAGAGTTTGACCCCAGAACAGACTAAAGTGCAAACAAATGTTCCACCCTGGCCAGAGTTTGACCCCAGAACAGACTAAAGTGCAAACAAATGTTCCACCCTGGCCAGAGCATGACCCCAGAAAAGACTAAAGTGCAAACAAATGTTCCACCCTGGCCAGAGTTTGACCCCAGAACAGACTAAAGTGCAAACAAATGTTCCACCCTGGCCAGAGCATGACCCCAGAACAGACTAAAGTGCAAATAAAGGTTCCACCCTGGCCAGAATTTGACCCTGGAACAGACTAAAGTGCAAATAAATGTTCCATCCTGGCCAGAGTTTGACCCTGGAACAGATTAAAGTGCAAACAAATGTTCCATCTTGGCCACAGTTTGACCCCAGAACAGACTAAAGTGCAAACAAATGTTCCATCCTGGCCACAGTTTGACCCCAGAACAGACTAAAGTGCAAACAAATGTTCCACCCTGGCCAGAGTTGGACCCTGGAACAGACTAAAGTGCAAACAAATGTTCCACCCTGGCCAGAGTTGGACCCTGGAACAGACTAAAGTGCAAACGAATGTTCCATCTTGGCCACAGTTTGACCTCAAAACAGACTAAAGTGCAAACAAATGTTCCATCCTGGCCACAGTTTGACCCCAGAACAGACTAAAGTGCAAACAAATGTTCCACCCTGGCCAGAGTTGGACCCTGGAACAGACTAAAGTGCAAACAAATGTTCCATCCTGGCCTCAGTTTCACATATAAGACACATTTGTTATATTTTGCTTTAAGCATCAGATCTGTTTTGCTGATACCAGACTGACTCTTACTAAGTATCGTATCAGACAGATGATGAGTGATATCATACGTGACTACTCTCAGGTAACGAGCATGAATTAATTAATCTCCGTGAATAATGTGATTCATTCGTCATGTGTTGACTTTGACATTCAAACTCGTCATCAGTCAGCATCCAGTATAGATCATGTTCCACTTTACTGTTATCTAATCGCCTCCTGCTGGCCTGTATCACCTCTGGGTGTCGCCCACTTGGGAGGACGTGCACCTTTCAGTCAGATCACCTGTTTTGTTGTTTTTTGTACTTTTTCTCCCACTTCGATGGCCTTTTTGAGGTCATGAACGAGCACCAAAACTCACACGTTTTTGGAAGCGCGATGTGGAATTTTGCCCGATGGTTTTTGGCCAAATTTTAGCCAAAAAACGTGATCATACTTTAACAAAGTCCACTTGGGGACTTTGACCAACTTCACAGCAGTTAAAATGACAGATACTACACATATAAGCCATGATATATTACAAAGGAACTTTGTCCATGCACTCGGATGTGGGCGGAGTCTAGCGCCAAACTTTGCTCGATGGTTGTTTGCCAACTTTCAGAGAAAAATGAGGTCTTACTTTAAAGAACTCTTCTTAAAAAACTTTGACCCAATGAGTGGTGGTTAAAATGAGAGATACTAGACATATAAGCCACATAAACTGCGAAGTAACTTTGCCCATTCCATAAGATGTGGGTGTGGTATGGCCCCAAACTTTGCTCGACGGTTTTTGGCCAACTTTCAGCCAGGTTGTACTTTAAAATTGGCCGAATGAGTCGCAGCTAAAATGACATATTCTAGACATATAGGTGATGATAAAGATGTATTACAAAGGATCGGATGTGGGCGGAGTCTAGCGCCAAACTTTGCTCGATGGTTTTTGGCCAACTTTCAGAGAAAAACAGGGTCGTACTTTAACAAACTCTTCTTAAAAAACTTCGACCCAATGAGTGGTGGTTAAAATGACAGATACTAGACATATAGGCGATGATAATTAGCAAAGGAACTTTGCCCATTCCATAGGATGTGGGCGGAGTATAGCGCCAAACTTTGCTCGATGGTTTTTGGCCAACTTTCAGAGAAAAACAGGGTCGTACTTTAACAAACTCTTCTTAAAAAACTTCGACCAAATGAGTAGTGGTTAAAATGACAGATACTAGACATATAGGCCATGATAATTAGCGATGGAACTTTGCCCATCCCATACGATGTGGGCCGAGTATAGCCCCAAACTTTGCTCGATGGTTTTTGGCCAACTTTCAGAGAAAAACAGGGTCGTACTTTAATAAACTCTTCTTAAAAAACTTCGACCCAATGAGTGGTGGTTAAAATTACAAATACTAGACATATAGGCCATGATAATTGGCTAAGGAACTTTGCCCATTCCATACGATGTGGGCGGAGTATAACGCCAAACTTTGCCCGATGGTTTTTGGCCAACTTTCAGAGAAAATCAGGGTAGTACTTTAACAAACTCTTCTTAAAAAACTTCGACCCAATGAGTAGTGGTTAAAATAACAGATACTAGACATATAGGCTATGATAATTAGCGAAGGAACTTTGCCCATTCCATAGGATGTGGGCGGAGTATAGGCCCAAACTTTGCTCGATGGTTTTTGGCCAACTTTCAGAGAAAAACAGGGTCGTACTTTAACAAACTCTTCTTAAAAAACTTCGACCCAATGAGTAGTGGTTAAAATGACAGATACCAGACATATAGGCCATGATAATTAGCAAAGGAACTTTGCCCATTCCATACGATGTGTGCAGAGTATAGCGCCAAACTTTGCTCAATGGTTTTTGGCCAACTTTCAGAGAAAAACGGGGTCGTACTTCAACAAACTCTTCTTAAAAAACTTCGACCAAATGAGTAGTGGTTAAAATGACAGATACTAGACATATAGGCCATGATAATTAGCAAAGGAACTTTGCCCATTCCATAGGATGTAGGGCTGAGTATAGCACCAAATTTTGCTCGATGGTTGTTTGCCAACTTTCAGGGAAAAAATAGGTCGTACTTTAACGAACTCCTCTTAAAAACTTTGGAAACATGAGTGGTGGTTAAAATGACATATACTAGACATATAGGGAATGATAAGTTGCAAAATAACTTTGCCCATTGCTTAGGTTGTGGCCGTGGTGTATTGCCAAACTTTGCTCGATGGTTGTTTGCCAACTTTCAGGGAAAAACGAGGTTGTACTTCAACAAACTTCACCTAGGAACTTTGACCAACTTAACAGCATTTAAAATGACAGATACTAAACATAGAGGCGATGATAAATTGCTAAATCACTTTACCCATTGCGTACAATGTGGGTGTGGGGTATCACCAAACTTTGCTCGATGGTTGTTTTCCAACTTTCAGGGAAAAATGAGGTCATACTTTGAAGAACTCCACCTGGGAACGTTGACCAACTTAACAGCAGTTAAATTGACAAATACTAGACATATAGGTGATGATATATAGTGAAGGAACTTTTTTTATGCAATAGAATGTGGGCGTGGTGTAGCACCAACACTTAGCTTGATGATTTTTGTTCAACTTTCAGCGAAAAACCCGCAGATACTATAACAAACTTTTTTTTTTAAAACGTTGACCAAATGAGTTGCGGTTAAAATGGCAGATACTGGACAATGAAAAACTGCGAAAGAACTTTGCCCATTTCATAACAAGTAGGCGTGGTATGGCCACAAACTTTGCTCGATGGTTCTTTGCCAACTTTCAGCGAAAAACAAGGTTGTACTTTAACAAACTCCTCTTAGAAAACTTTGGACAATTGACTTGTGGTTAAAATGACATGACATATAGGCGATGATAAATTGCAAAATAAGTTTGCCCATTGCCTACAACGTGGGCGTGGGGTATCACCAAACTTTGCTCGACAGTTGTTTGCCAACTTTCAGGTTAAAAATAGGTCGTACTTTGACAAACTCCTCTTAAAAAACTTTGGACAAATGAATGGTGGTTAAAATGACAGATACTAAACATCTAGGCGATGATAAGCTGTGAAAGAACTTTGCCCATTGCATAGGATGTGGCCTTCATGTATTACCAAACTTTGCTCGACAGTTGTTTGCCAACTTTCAGTTTAAAAATAGGTCGTACTTTGACAAACTCCTCTTAAAAAACTTTGGACAAATGAATGGTGGTTAAAGTGCCAGATATTAAACATCAAGGCGATGATAAGTTGTGAAAGAACTTTGCCCATTGCATAGGATGTGGTGTATTGTCAAACTTAGCTCGATGGTTGTTTGCCAACTTTCAGGGAAAAACAAGGTTGTACTTCAACTAACTTCACCTAGGAACTTTGACCAACTTAACAGCAGTTAAAATGACAGATACTAGACATATAGGTGATGATTTATGGCGGAGGAACTTTTCTTATGCAATAGGAAGTGGGCGTGGTCTAGCCCCAAACTTTGCTCGATGGTTTTTGTCCAACTTTCAGCACAAAAAATAAAAACGAGGTCGTCCTTTCAACATGTATTACCTGGCTCCACAAACGCAGATATTGATCAGAATTGCACGAAATGATCACGATGACACTGGATGGGTCACTTCCTATCCAAAGTGGGCGGAGCCTGGCGGCGAAAACTGCTCCAATCGCCATCCAACTGTCATAAGTGGACTTTGCACCGTCTGATCTCCTTCAAAACCGATGTGAGGCTTTCAGGTCGGGGTCTGAGCGCGACTACACTTTGATACCAGTACTGCCCCCTTGTGGTGGCAAATGATCAGAGTCATAACTTCCTTCCACATTCTTCAATTATCAATGTTATTCCCTGTGGTGATGGCCTCGTCGCTCTCCTCCTCCTCGACAACAACAACAACACCCGTCGACTCCTGAGCGGTTTCTCTCCTGTTGCACTTCCTCGCCGTGCCAAAGACGTCATGAAAAATAAATGTGGGACACAGAGTCTTGTTCCGCAGCAGCTGTGGACTTGATCGGAAAGCTTTGTTCACACGCCGCGTGAGGCGGGAAGGCGCTTTCCCTTTGATGCTTACACCACTAGCTCCGCCTCCAATTAACTCAAACCCCAGGTGAACCACCGGTTACTGCTCCGATACCGGAATCACACATACTGGTATCATTTTCTAGTGTGTGATGTTAGCAACCGATCCCAATTCAAACTGTTCAGCCTATTAGGGGAATTGCGAGCTTTTCTTTGACACATTTCAAAACATTTCCAGATTTCCTAGAATTACAGGTTTTTGGAAGATATTTCAAAACAAATTGGCCATTCCTCAAACAAATTGGCCATTCTTCAAATGAATTGGCCATTTTTCAAACTTCCACCATTTCCACATGTTTCACCCTATTCCAACCATTCCACCTTCAACATATTTCACCATTCCGTAAATATAAACTTGCCCTTTTCCAAGTTAAAAAAAAATCTAGGATTTCCCAGAATTCCAGATTTTCCGGGACATTTCAAAATGAATTGGCCATTTTTTAAAACTTCCACCATTTCCACATGTTTCACCCTATTCAAACTATTCCACCTTCAACATATTCCACCATACTGCAAATCTAAACGTCCCCTTTTCCAATTAAAAAAAAAAAAATCCAGGATCTTCCAGAATTCCAGGTTTTCTGGGACATTTCAAAACAAATTGGACATTTTTCAAACTTCCACATTTTTCAACTTCTTCAAACCATTCCACCTTCGACATATTTCACCGTTCTGTAAATATAAACTTCCCCTTTTCCAAGTTCAAAAATGTTTTCGAGGATTTTACAAAATTCCAGGTTTTCCAGGACATTTCAAAATGAATTGGCCATTTTTCAAACTTCCACCATTTCCACATTTTTCAACCTCTTCAAACCATTCCACCTTCAACATATTTCACCATTCTGTAAATCTAAACTTCCCTTTTCCAATTAAAAAAAAAAATCCTGGATCCCCCAGAATTCCAGGTTTTTTGGGAAATTTCAAAACAAATTGGCCATTTTTCAAACTTCCACCATTTCCACATTTTTCAACCTCTTCAAACTATTCCACCTTCAACATATTCCACCGTACTGTAAATCTAAACTTACCCGTTTCCAATTAAAAAAAAAACAATCCAGGATCTTGCAGAATTCCAGGTTTTCTGGGACATTTCATAACAAATCGGCAATTTTTCAAACTTCCACCATTTCCACATTTTTCAACCTCTTCAAACCATTCCACCTTCAACATATTTCACCATTCTGTAAATCTAAACTTCCCTCTTTCCAAGTTACATGTTTTTTCCCAGGATTTCGCAGAATTCTGGGTTTTTCGGGATATTTCAAAATTAATTGGCCATTTTTAAAACTTACACCATTTCCACATGTTTCACCCTATTCAAACCATTCCACTTTCAACATATTTCACTGTTCTGTAAATATAAACTTCCCCTTTTCCAAGTTCAAAAATGTTTTCTAGGATTTTACAAAATTTCAGGTTTTCCGGGACATTTCAAAATTAATTGGTCATTTTTCAAACTTCCATTATTTCCACATTTTTCAACCTATTCAAACCATTCCACCTTCAATATATTTCACCGTTCTGTAAATATAAACTTCCCCTTTTCCAATTAAAAAAACAAATATCCAGGATTTCCCAGAATTCTCGGTTTTCCGAGAAGTTTCAAAATTAATTGGCCATTTTTCAAACTTCCACATGTTTCACCCTATTCAAACTATTCCACCTTCAACATATTCCACCATACTGTAAATCTAAACTTCCCCTTTTCCAATTAAAAAAAAAAAAAAATCCAGGATCTTCCAGAATTCCAGGTTTTCCGGGACACTTCAAAACAAATTGGCCATTTTTCAAACTTCCACCATTTCCACATTTTTCAACCTCTTCAAACCATTCCACCTTCAACATATTTCACCTTTCTGTAAATCTAAACTTCCCTTTTTCCAAGTTAAATTTTTTTCCTGCGGATTTCCCAGAATTCCGGGTTTGTCGGGACTTTTTAAAATGAATTGGCCATTTTTCAAACTTCCACAATTTCGACATCTTTCACCCCATTCAAATTTTCCACCTTCAACATATTCCACAATTTTCCAATTTCCCCCCAAAAAACTCAGGATTTTCCAGAATTCCTGGTCTTCCAAGCCTTATTTCCACCCTTTTTTGTGGGCGATTACTCCTTACACATTTTTCAACGCATTTCAACCGTCAAAACATTCCTCTTCATTTGGACAAAAAACTAAGTTGTTTTTTGAACTGGAAAAATTCCCGGTTTTCCCGAAATTCCAGGAATCCCGTAATACCTTTTTTCAATTCAACATGTCACTAATTCAACATTTTTCGACCGATTTGAAAAATTCCAACACCAACCATTTCACCTCATTCAGATATCATAAAAAAATGTCTACCATTTTTGAAAAATTCCTGCTTTACCTAAAATTTCCAATTTTTACTGGGATTCCAATATAAATCAATGGGGCATTTTTCCAAGTTCCACAATACCCACATTTTTCATCTGATTCAAACTCTTCCAACTTGTGAATATTGAACCTGTTTCACAATTGTGGACTCTACTTCAACTCAACAATTAAAAAGATAAATAAATTGTGTTAGATGTAAATATAAACAGAATATAATGATTTGCAAATTATTTTCAACCCATATTCAGTTAAATGCACTACAAAGACAACATATTTGATGTTCAAACTCATAAACTTCATTTCTTTTCGCCAATAATCATTAACTTAGAATTTCATGGCTGCAACACGTGACAAAGTAGTTGGGAAAGGGCATGTTCACCACTGTGTTACATCACCTTTTCTTTGAACAACACTCAATAAACGTTTGGGAACTGAGGAAACTAATTTTTGAAGCTTTGAAAGTGGAATTCTTTCCCATTCTTGTTTTATGTAGAGCTTCAGTCCTTCAACAGTCCGGGGTCTCCGCTGTCCTATTTTACGCTTCACACATTTTCCATGGGAGACAGGTCTGGACTGCAGGCGGGCCAGGAAAGTACCCGCACTCTTTTTTTTACAAAGCCCCAAGTTGTAACACGTGCTGAATGTGGCTTGGCATTGTCTTGCTGAAATAAGCAGGGGCGTCCATGAAAAAGACGGTGCTTATGTTGTTGCAAAACCTGTATGTACCTTTCAGCATTAATTGTGCCTTCACAGATGTGTAAGTTACCCATACCTTGGGCACTAATGCACCCCCATACCATCACACATGCTGGCTTTTACACTTTGCGTCGATAACAGTCTGGATGGTTCGCTTCCCCTTTGGTCCGGATGACACGATGTCGAATATTTCCAAAAACAATTTGAAATGTGGACTCGTCCGACCACAGAACACTTTTCCACTTTGCATCAGTCCATCTTAGATGATCTCGGGCCCAGAGAAGCCGGCGGCGTTTCTGGATGTTGTTGATAAATGGCTTTGTTTTGCATAGTAGAGCTTTAACTTGCACTTACAGATGTAGCGACCAACTGTATTTAGTGACAGTGGTTTTCTGAAGTGTTCCTGAGCCCATGTGGTGATATCCTTTTAGAGATTGATGTCGGTTTTTGATACAGGGATGGAAGGTCACGGTCATTCAATGTTGGTTTCCGGCCATGCCGCTTACGTGGAGTGATTTCTCCAGATTCTCTGAACCTTTTGATGATATTATGGAGCGTAGATGTTGAAATCCCTAAATTTCTTGCAATTGCACTTTGAGAAAGGTTGTTCTTAAACTGTTTGACTATTTGCTCACGCAGTTGTGGACAAAGGGGTGTACCTCGCCCCATCCTTTCTTGTGAAAGACTGAGCATTGCTGAGATATAAATACTAATTATACACTTATAATATATACAAACGTTCGTAGCTTGTCCTGAATAATTTGGAGGCAATCCTCCTTTTTTTCATCGTCCCATTTACTCTCCATCGGCAGCAAAACAGGCCCAAAACATAATACTATCACCACCATGCTCGACGGTAGTCTTGGTGTTCCTGTGATTAAAGGCCTCACCTTTTCTCCTCCAAACATATTGCTGGGTATTGTGGCTAAACAGCTCATATTTTGGCTGCAAAATTAGGTAAAATGATAAGCATGCTAACTGTTAGAATGCTAGCATCAGCTACAATGTTAAGCGTGCTAAAATTAGCATGCTAACAGTTAGCATGAGTCACATACCAACGTATATGACTCTGGGGTAATCGATTGTGAAATAAGCCAATATAATTAGCATGCTAATGTTAATATGCCAGCACGTTAACATAGATATGTTATTAGTTAGCCTGTGTCATATGCTAAGTCACATGACTTTGGGGTAAAATTTTGCAAAGAAAGCCAAACAAATTAGCATGCTTACATTAGCATGCCATAATTAGCATGCTATTAGTTAGCATATTTAATCTGCTAAATTATATGACATTGGGGTAAAAAGTTGAAAAATGAGCCAAACAAGTTAGCATGCTAATGTTAACATGCCAGTGGCTAACATTGGTTTGCTATTACTTAGCCTGTGTCATATGCTAAGTTACGCAACTTTGGGGGTAAAATGTTGCAAAGAGAGCCAAACAAATTAGCATGCTAATGCTAGCATGCTAACAGTTAGGATGATTCACAAACCAATATATATGACTATGGGGTAAACGATTGCGAAATAAGCCAATATAATTAGCATGCTAATGTTAACATGCCAGCACGCTAACATCGATATGTTATTAGTTAGCCTGTGTCATATGCTAAATTACACGACTTTGGGGTAAAATTTTGCAAAGAAAGCCAAACAAATTAGTATGTTAACATTAGCATGCTTTTAATTAGCATGTCTCATCTGCTAAGTTATATGACTTTGGGGTAAAAGGTTAAAAAATGAGCCGAACAAGTTAGCATGCTAATGTTAACATGCCAGTGGCTAACATTGGTTTGCTATTACTTAGCCTGTGTCATATACTAAGTTACGCAACTTTGGAAGTAACATGTTGCAAAGAGAGCCAAACAAATGAGCATGCTAATGCTAGCATGCTAACAGTTAGCATGAGTCACAAACCAATGTATATGACTCATGCTAACAGTTGGCATGAGTCACAAACCAATGTATATGACTATGGGGTAAACGATTGCGAAATAAGCCAATATAATTAGCATGCTAATGTTAATATGCCAGCACGCTAACATAGATATGTTACTAGTTAGCCTGTGTCATATGCTAAATTACACGACTTTGGGGTAAAATGTTGCAAAGAAAGCCAACAAATTAGCATGCTAACATTAGTATGCAACTAATTAGCATGTGTCATCTGCTAAGTTATATGACTTTGGGGTAAAAAGTGGAAAAATGAGCCAAACAAGTTAGTATGCTAATGTTAACATGCCAGTAGCTAACATTGGTTTGCTATTACTTAGCCTGTGTCATATGCTAAGTTACGCAACTTTGGAAGTAAAATGTTGCAAAGAGAGCCAAACAAATTAGCATGCTAATGCTAACATGCTAGCATGCTAACAGTTAGCATGAGTCACAAAGCAATGTATATGACTATGGGGTAAACGATTGTGAAATAAGCCAATATAATTAGCATGCTAATGTTAATATGCCAGCACGCTAACATAGATATGTTATTAGTTAGCCTGTGTCATATGCTAAGTTACATGACTTTGGGGTGAAATGTTGCAAAGAAAGCCAAACAAATTAGTATGCTAACATTAGCATGCTTTTAATTAGCATGTCTCATCTGCTAAGTTATATGACTTTGGGGTAAAAGGTTAAAAAATGAGCCGAACAAGTTAGCATGCTAATGTTAACATGCCAGTGGCTAACATTGGTTTGCTATTACTTAGCCTGTGTCATATACTAAGTTACGCAACTTTGGAAGTAACATGTTGCAAAGAGAGCCAAACAAATGAGCATGCTAATGCTAGCATGCTAACAGTTAGCATGAGTCACAAACCAATATATATGACTCATGCTAACAGTTGGCATGAGTCACAAACCAATGTATATGACTATGGGGTAAACGATTGCGAAATAAGCCAATATAATTAGCATGCTAATGTTAATATGCCAGCACGCTAACATAGATATGTTATTAGTTAGCCTGTGTCATATGCTAAGTTACATGACTTTGGGGTAAAATGTTGCAAAGAAAGCCAAACAAATTAGCATGCTAACTTTAGCATGCTATTAATTAGCATGTGTCATCTGCTAAGTTGTATGACTTCGGGGTAAAAAGTTGAAAAATGAGCCAAACAAGTTAGCATGTTAATGTAAACATGCCAGTGGCTAACATTGGTTTGCTATTACTTAGCCTGTGTCATATGCCAAGTTACGCAACTTTGGAAGTAAAATGTTGCAAAGAGAGCCAAACAAATTAGCATGCTAATGCTAGCATGCTAGCATGCTAACAGTTAGCATGAGTCACAAAGCAATGTATATGACTATGGGGTAAACGATTGTGAAATAAGCCAATATAATTAGCATGCTAATGTTAATATGCCAGCACGCTAACATAGATATGTTATTAGTTAGCCTGTGTCATATGCTAAGTTACATGACTTTGGGGTAAAATGTTGCAAAGAAAGCCAAACAAATTAGCATGCTAACTTTAGCATGCTATTAATTAGCATGTGTCATCTGCTAAGTTGTATGACTTCGGGGTAAAAAGTTGAAAAATGAGCCAAACAAGTTAGCATGCTAATGTAAACATGCCAGTGGCTAACATTGGTTTGCTATTACTTAGCCTGTGTCGTATGCCAAGTTACGCAACTTTGGGGGTAAAATGTTGCAAATTAGCATGCTAATGCTAGCATGCTAGCAGTTAGCACGAGTCACAAACCAATGTATATGACTATTGAGTAAACGATTGTGGAAGAAGCCAATACATTTCACATGCTAACGTTAGCACGCTAGCATGCTAACGTCAGCCTGCAAAGAGTTAAGATGTTGAGACATTGTGTGGCTTTCTTCTGCAAACGAGGTGATAATTGGTGCGGTGGAGGCGAGAAGGTGAAGAAGTCAGCGGACAATTAACACGACTTGACACAAGACGGACAATCCCCCCCCCCCCCCCATACTCTGCGCGGACTAATAACGTATGGCGACTTTTTAATGAAAGATCTTCAAATTAGACACCGGGCCTATTATGCGGGGCGGTCCGCCAGCTATTGGGCGGCGTGGAGAGCCATTAGCGCGAGAAATAGGAGAGGAAAATACCCTCCCCGAGAAATGACCTCAGGTGAAAATGAGATAACTTCTCTCCTTTATGGCCGCCACAATGCGGCATTATCAGCCAGAAAGGGCAGGAGGCAGGCGGAGGTGGGGGTGTGGGGGTTTGGGGGTGTAGGGGTGTGGGGGTGTGGGGGGTGTGGAGGTGTGGGGGTGTAGGGGTGTGGGGGTGGAGGGGGCTGGGGGTGTGGGTGTGGGGGTGTGGGGGTGTGTGGGGGTGTGGGAGTGTGGGGGTGCGGGGGTGTGGGGGTGGAGGCGTAATGGCGAGGGAGGGATCTCCATTGATGGATCAATCCAAACGCGGAGGAGCTGGGAAGTGACAGCACCCGAGAGAGAGGAGGACCCGCCGGACGGAGATAAGAGGAGTCGTTATTCCCTCAAGTCCAATAATCCTGTGAAGACTCGTCCTCTGCCCTCCTGGGGTTAGTGGACTCCTAATGGTTCTGAGGAACACTTCAGCATGGAGGTGTGGATTTTTTGGAGGATGACATATTTTACCCTGGAAAATATTCCAAACCCCGTTTCCATATGAATTGGAAAATTGTGTTAGATGTAGGGGTGTTAGGTTTGGGGTGTGGGGGTGTGTGGGTGTGGGGGGTGTAGGGGTG
>NC_084612.1:82774193-82809816 GCF_033978795.1 Nerophis ophidion | reverse complement strand
CATAATTTTACTCCACAAAAGTCACAATTTTAGAAGAAAACGTGAACATTTGGGCATTACAATAATAATCTGAATTTTATTTGGCAAAATTAGGACAAAAGTCACTCAAAAAATCTCACTATTACACAAGAACAACAAAATAATTGAACATATTGAGATAAAAGTCTGAATTTTAAATGACAAATGTCACCGTTTTGTCCCGATTTTATAAGAAAAATGTTGACACATTGTGAGAAAATAAATGCTTTTAGTTTATTTTTATTTTTATAATTGTTTTTTTAATCTTTATTATTTACTTCAAGTTATTACAGTATGTACTGTATATAATTTTGGCAGTATGATAATAGAAGTCGTCATTTTACTCAACGTCAAGTCAAACTTTTACAAGAAAAACTGAAAATTTGTGCGATATTATGATAAAAGTTAGAATTGTACTCAATAACAGTCGCAAATTTACAAGAAAAGCTTCAAATTTGGGCAGTTTTATGAAAACAGATGTCATTTATCTGAAAAAAGTAACAATTTTACAAGAAAACTCAGAAAATGTTGGCAACATTATAATAATGATCGGAATTTTACTTGACAAAATGATGAAAAGTCAAAATTTTACTCAAAATATGTCTATTTTACAAGAACAACCAAAAACGTGACAATGTTGTGATAAAAGTCAGAATTTTACCAGACACATGTCACCATTTTAAATTAAAATTTAATAGTTTTACATAAAAAAAATAATAATATTACGAGAAAATATTGCAATATTACAGAAACAGAAAAAATATGAGAAATTGTTCCCAATTTGTAAGAAAAAAAGTCGACACATTGTGATAAAAACACTGCTAATAGTCCATCCATCCATTCACTACCGCTTATTCCCTTTTGGGGTCGCGGGGGGCGGCTGGTGCCTATCTCAGCTACAATCGGGTGGAAGGCGGTGTACACCCTGGACAAGTCGCCATCTCATCGCAGTGCTATTCATTAATTTATTCTTTTTTTTTTTTTTTTTTTTTTTTCAAAAACTAGCTTATCCAAATATTTTTAAATAAAATAAAAAATAATTTTATGGAACATCATTAGTAATTTTTCCTGACTAGTATTATTTTTAGAATTTTGATGGCCTGTTTTAAATAAGTTAAAATCCAATCTGAACTTTGTTAGAATATATAACAAATTGGACCAGGCTATATGTCTAACAAAGACAAAATCATTATTAGGGGACCGATGTCCCTTTGGGACAGAGGACCTTATTAAATTTCTAGCGTTTTTATTTTTTATTATTATCACGCCGTCTCTTTGGGCTGTAATTTGACCCCCTTAACATGCTTCAAAACTCACCAAATTTGACACACACATCAGGACTGGAAAAAATTGCGATCTAATAAAAAACAAACCCCAAAACTCAAAATTGCGCTCGAACGCCGCCAAGGAAGAAAACATAGACAAAACTGTCTCTGTCTTCCAGTAGGAATACCATAGAAATATGAAACGAAAACCTCTATGTAGGTCTTAGTTAGACCTATATTTCATACAGTGACACCCCCAAAGTAAAATCAACAGGAAGTTTGCAATTCTCCCTTCAATACAAAAGTTGGGTAAAAATTGTTTCATTTTTTTCTAACATTATCTCCTCTTAGGCTGTTTGTCGAGTCGGCTTCAAATAAGCACAGGAGAGGGATTGAACCCTTCTGATTAAAAGTTGATGAAGAGTTTTAAATGCCGCTCAGTTTCGATTTTATGTGCCCGCAAAGAACCGCTGTTCTGCTGCACTACTACTGTCACAAGATGGCGGCTTCCTGCTCAAACAAAACTACCTTTAACTCCCTGTGGGACTGCCATACACACATGAAACAAAAACCTCACTGTAGGGCTCACTGAGACCTATATTTAATACACTGACCACCCACAGCTAAAATCAACAGAAAGTTTGCTATTCCCCCTTCAATACAAAAGCTGCAATCCATTCACAATGCATTAGAGTCTCAAAATGGCGGCACCAAGGCATCCTTATAAATGCCCAAGCCAATTTACAACTGTTATTACTATGAGACTGATGTATAACACGTGTATACAACTTGTTCTCGGTGTAATAATCCATCCTTCCAGCAGCCCAAACGGTCCCGTCCATCGCTGCTTGCAGCTTTAATTTTTGTACTAGGGCTTTATGGCGGAAATAGTACTCCTAGACGCTTTTATTGATAGCCACCTCCTACTTGCCATATTTTACAACTTAGAACGCATAAAAATAGTTTTTTTAAAGGCAAAAACTTGGCGTATTCCCCAAAGTACATGCAGGTCTGGTCACAGTCCCAGGTATTTAACGGTAGCGTATGATTTAATATAGTAAATATTGTAATGACCCTTTTTTTAAATGTTTCCCATGTTTTACACGTGTAAAAAACATATTAAAATAAAATTCTAACAAGACAAAAAAAAAATCCAATTCTACAACTTTGCTTCCAAACTTGATCCCTTTAAGGCAATTAAACATGTTAAAACTGTCAGGAATTGGCACTAATTAACCGACCCAATACTTTTGCCCGTGTGCGTCTCCAAGGCATCATGGGAAAATGATATCCGAAGAAAGGAAAACATTTTTCCTTTGCCATCAAAGTTGGATCCCATGAAAGTTAGAAGGAGCAAGAAAATTATCACTAAGTCAATATAAATATAAATATATTTAAATATTTAAATATAGATATATATAAAAAAAAAGATTATTTATTTCAAAGTGAGTCTATCTTTGTACCTTCCACACATGCTCAGACCCCCCCCCCCCCCTCCCCCATCGGGTCTCTTTGCCTGACCATTTGATTTAAAAAAAATAAAAATAAAATAAAAATATTGAAATAAAGAATATCATCACAATGTGTCAGATCTGCCCTCGCTTCTGAAGTGTGAGGGGAAAAAAAAGAAGGACTTCCTGTGAGAGATTAAATCAAATCTCTTCTGTGATATCAAAGATGAATAACTTCACATGGGCGCTAATCCCACACACACACACAAACACACACACACACACACACACACACACACAAAACGTTCCCAAAGTCTGCTTGCATTATTAGCCTCCGAGACCTTTTACAGTTTTTTGTTTTTTTTCCCCCCGTCACCTTTCCAGACCCGGCATCTGAGGCCCGCCTGAGACCGTGACCAGACTGCGTCCGAGTTCTTCACCCGGCCTCACCGGACACTTCTTTAGGCACACCTACTTTGGGGAATACGCCATGTTTTTGCCTTTAAAAGAAACTCTCTTTTTATGCATTCTAGGTCGTAAAATATGGCAAGTAAGAGGTGGCTAACAGTAAAGCGTCTAGGAGTACTTTTCCACCCATAAAGTCCTAAAAAAACATTTAAAAAACCGGGCAACGATAATTCATTTAAATATGCTAACTTTAATAGAAACCAAGTATTAGCGTTATTGTTACTACAAGCACTAATATATATATATAAATATATATATATATATATATATAATATATATAATATATATACATATATATCCATCCATCCATTTTCTACCGCTTTTTTCCCTTTTTTTGGGGGTCGCATATATATATATATATATATATATATATATATATATATATATGAAAATATAATATCAACTATAATAAAATAATATATTTGTTTTATATATATATGTAACATTTACATGAAAAAAATACATACATATAAATGAATTAATACATAAATGTGTATATATATATATATATATATATATATATATATATATATATTTTATATGTATATATATATATATATACATACATATTATATATATTGATTTTTCATAATATTTTCAATTTTAATCTTGTAAAATTATACATTTTTCAGGGGGAAAAACATTAGATCATTCATTTTTTTATTTTTGTTTTAGTCCTATTTTATAATTTTTTTTCTATTAATAACAATTTAAAAAATAGATAATTTTTATTATTTTTACCTTTAATCTTGTAAAATTATATAATTTGTTTGTGAAAAAAAATCTCAGATTACTCCTATTTTATTATTTTTATTTTTTAAATTAATAACTATATATATATATGTATACGAATAGAACATTATTCATCATTTTTTTTTACTTTAATCTTGTAAAATTATATAATTGTTTTAATTTTTTGTTATTATTCCTATTTCATTATTTGTATTATTCCTATTTTTTTCCAATTAATAACTTATTTTTTTATATAATATTTCATAGAAAATTTGGACTTTAATCTTGTTAAATTATTTAGTTGTTTTTGGGAAAAAAATCTTAGATTATTCATATTGTATTACTTTTATTATTTGTATTTTATTATTCTTTTTTGTATTAATATCATTTACCACTTTAATTTGGTAAAATTATGTAATTCTTTTTAGGGGGGAAATAACAGTCTTAGATTATTCCTCTTTTATTATTTATGTTATTCCTATTTTATGTTTCTTTTTTCCAAGTTATTTTGACGTACGTAATGTACAATAGTCACATATAAGTAAATGCTGTGCTATAGTCACTTCAAACACAATTCATGGTCATTGACCTGATTTACTTAAATTGTCCACAAGATGGCCAGCATTTCCACCACAAATTAAAGGATCAGATCTAGAAACTAAACGTGGACACCTGTGTTACAGAACTTTGAAACATGACTTAAATAAAGACTTTTCATGAAAGTGACCGCAGTTTGACTCTGGAACGGACTATTGCTGTTTCTTTCAGTGCAAGAGGAGGGGAACGTTTCAAATGTCCTGTCATTTTCCCAAAGGAGATTGTGTGCTCCTCCAGATGTTCATTATGTTGATGTTGATGACATCATCAGGGCCCTGGCGTCCATCAGTAATAATAACGACATGGTGGTGGTGGGGGGTTGTTACGAGGCGACTAAATCCTTAAATCAATATTCTTTCATTACGCCGCCGCCGTCCCCCGCCCCTGATGGCGGCGCCTGCGGGAAGGACTTTGTGTACACCAGCGTGTGACCCCTTGGCGTCTTGTTGATGCCCCCCACGCCGCCGTCCCATCATGGCGGACGGGGAGGAGGAGCCACCTTTGCGATCGGCAAGATGGAGGGGCCGGCGAGGATGTAAGTGTTATCGGCGCCTCCATCTTTGCCTCGGTGACCTTGCGGCCGACACAATCCTCTCTCCTGTTGCTCCCTTTCAGACCCCCCCCCCCCCCCCCCCCCGCCGGACCCCCCCAGCGCCATCTGCTCGGGTTGAAAGGCTTTTCATTTGCCATCTCATCGCCATAAAGGGCCCGAGTGTCGGCCGGGTGTGAAATGCTACCTGTGAACCCCCCCCCCCCCCCCCCCCCCACCACCAAGCCTGTCTGGCCGTGCAGATATAGCCCCTCCCCCTCCCCCGCTCGCCGCCCTTGTCGTCTGCTGCAAAGGAACGCGGCGGCGGCCGATAACAAAATGTCGATGGCGAGCAGAAACGCTGGCAAAAGGCTGCTAGTTCAACATTTAATAAACAACGACCGACATTTAGCCAGCAAACAGTATTATACGCTACAAAATAGTTTAACATTATTATCGAATGCTGATAACATTTTCACACAAAATTTCAAAATTATTTCTAAAAAAAAACCAACAAACTTTTAGAACATTTTTTTTCTTAAAAAAACATGACTATTTTTTCTTCTTTTTTTTTTCATAATATATTTGACCATAATTGTGTAAAAAGGCACACTCTTTTCTTAAAAAAAAAAATACAATTAAAAAAAATTGTTTTTCTTAAAACATTTTTTCAATGTTTGTAAAATAACTTTTTTTTCCTCGCAAGATTGCATAAAAACATACTTTTTCAAAATATATTTGACTTTAATTTAAAAATTGCTAAATAAAAATAGTATAACATAATTCTTGAACACTGAAAAATGTTTCCTCACTAACTTAAAAAAAAAATAAACACAACTTTTTTCATAATATATATTTGCTTCAATCTTGTAAAACTACATACTTTTGTCTCTTAAACTATTTATTTATTATTTATTTGAATATTCCTAGAAAGTCTTGTATGACAATTGTTCTCACAATATTTTAACTTTTTTTTAAATGTATTTTCACAATATATTTGACTTAAATCATTTAAATTGACATACTTTTTTTTTTTTTTTTGGAGAAATTACACATTTTTTCCCTAATTTAAAAATAAAATATTTCTACACAATTCTTGGAAAAAACAATTTTCTCACAATGTTTCTTTAAAAATAAATATATATATATATATTTTTTCACAATATATTTGACTTTAATCCTGTAGAATTAAAAAAGTTTTCTTGTAAAATAAAAAATAAAACAACACAAAATAGTGTAAAATAATTCTCCAACACTGACAACTTTTTCTCACCAAGTTACTAAATTTTCTAAATAAAATAATAATTTTTTAATAAGATAATTTACTTCAATCTTATAAAATTACACAATTTTTTATTTTGGAATATGTTTTTCCCCCTAATATTTTGGGAAAAGTTGTCATACAAAAAATTAAAGGAATATTTAAAATGTATGTTTCACGTTTTATGACTTTTTCAAAATATATTTGACTCTCATCATGTAAAATGTCATACTTGTTTCTCAATATTTACGTATTTTAAATATGCTATATTTATAGTATATTTTAATATTATATTTTACTTTATTTCCTGTAAAATTATTGTAGAATAAAAAATAAAAAAAAACGTCACAAAAGTTTAACGTAACTTTTGAACACTGAAAACTTGTTCCTCGCTAACTTTTTAAAAAGGAAAAAACAAATTTCTTCATAATATATTTGGCTTCAATCTAATAACATTTTAATTTGCCATCCCATCGCCATAAAGGACGAGCAGAAACGCTGGCAAAAGGTTGCTAGTTCAACATTTAGTAAACAACGACCGACATTTAGCCAGCAAACAGCGTTGTACGCTACAAAATAGTTTAACATCATTATCGAATGCTGATAACATTTTCTCACAAATTTACAAACTTTTTTCTAAAAAAAAAACCCAACAAACTTTTAGACTATTTTTTTTTTTTTTTGTTAAAAAAAAATATAATTAAAAAAAACACATTTTTTTTTCTTAAAATATTTTGTTCTTTAAATATTTCTACACAATTTTTGTAAAATAACTATTTTTCCTCAAAATATTGCATTTTTCCAAAAACACACTTTTTCAAAAGTATAAAAATTGATAGTTAAAAAAATATGACATAATTTTCGAACACTGAAAATTTTTTCCTCACTAACTTTAAAAAAAAATAAAAACACAACTTTTTTCATAGTATATTTTGCCTCGATTTTGCAAAAGTACATACTTTTGTCTCATAAACTTTTCTTTCTTTAGAATATTCCTAGAAAGTCTCGTTTGACAACTTTTCTCACAATATTTTTACTTTTTTTTTTAATGTATTTTCACAATATATTTGACTTAAATCATGTAAATTGACATACTTTTTTGGGGGGGAGAAAATACAATTTTTTCCCTAATTTATAAATAAAATATTCCTACACAATTCTTCGAAAAAATGTTTTTTTTCTCACAATGTTGGCTTTTTTTAAAAAAAGAAAAAACATACATATATGCTTTTTTCACAATATATATGACTTTAATCCCGTAAAACATTTTTTTTTCTTGTAAAATAATAAAAAAAAAACACACAAAATAGTGTAAAATAATTCTCCAACACTGACAACTTTTTCTCACCAAGTTAGTAAATTTTTCTAAATTAAAAAAATAAATTTTTTTCATAAGATAATTGACTTCAATCTCATAAAATTACACATTTTTTTATTGTGGAATATGTTTTTTTTTCCTAATATTGTGGGAAAAGTTGTCATACTAAAAAATTATAGGAATATTTAAAACGTATGTTTCACATTTTATTACGTTTTCAAAATATTATTGAACGCTGACAAAATTTTCTCACAGATGTACAAAATTCTTTCTAAAAAAAAAACCAACAAACTTTTAGAACATTTTTTTTTAAAAAAACATGACAATTTTTTCTTCTTTTTTTTTATAATATATTGACCATAATTATGTAAAAAGGTATACTCTTTTCTTTAAAAAAAATACAATTAAGTTTTTCTTAAAACATTTTTTTCTTTCAATATTTCCACAAAATTTTTGTGAAATAACTTTTTTTTCCTCACAATATTGCTTTTTGCTAAAAACATACTTTTTCAAAATATCTCTGAATTTAGTATAAAACATTGATAGTTAAAAATAGTTTAACATAATTCTCGAACACTGAAAAATGTTTCCTCACTAACTTAAAAAAAATAAACACAACTTTTGTCATAATATATATTTGCCTCAATCTTGTAAAAGTACATACTTTTGTCTCTTAAACAGAAAGTCTTGTATGACAACTTTCCTCACAATATTTAAACTTTTTTTTTTAATGTATTTTCACAATATATTTGACTTAAATCATGTAAATTGACATACCTTTTTTGGGGGGAGAAAATACAATTTTTTCCCTAATTTATAAATAAAATATTTCTACACAATTCTTCGAAAAAAAAAAAAATTCTCACAATGTTGGCTTTTTAAAAAAAAAAAAGAAAAAGTATATACATATTTTTTTTTCACAATATATTTGACTTTAACCCTGTAAAATTTAAAAAGTTTTCTTGTAAAATAATAAATAAAAAAAACACAGAATAGTGTAAAATAATTCTCCAACACTGACAACTTTTTCTCACCAAGTTACTAAATTTTTCTCAATAAAATAAAATAACTTTTTTCATAAGATAATTGACTTCAATCTTATAAAATTACACAATTTTTTATTGTGGAATATGTTTTTTTTTTCCTAATATTGTGGGAAAAGTTGTCATACAAAAAAATTATAGGAATATTTAAAATTTATGTTGCACGTTTTATTACTTTTTCACAATATATTTGACTCTAATTATGTAAAATGGCATACTTCTTTCTCAATATTTACACATTTTAAATATGTTATATTTATAGTATATTTTAATATTATATTTTACTTTATTTCCTGTAAAATTATTGGAGAATAAAAAATAAAAAAAATGTCACAAAAGTTTAACATAACTTTTGAACACTGAAAACTTGTTCCTCACTAACTTTTTGAAAAAGAAAAAACACATTTCTTCATAATATATTTGGCTTCAATCTTATAAATTTTAATTTGCCATCCCATCGCCATAAAGGACGAGCAGAAACGCTGGCAAAAGGTTGCTAGTTCAACATTTAGTAAACAACGACCGACATTTAGCCAGCAAACAACGTTGTACGCTACAAAATAGTTTAACATCATTATCAAACGCTGACATTTTCTCACAAATTTACAAACTTTTTTCTAAAAAAAAACCCAACAAACTTTTAGACTATTTTTTTTCTTATTTTATTTGTTAAAAAAAATATAATTAAAAAAAACACTTTTTTTTTCTTAAAATATTTTGTTCTTTAAATATTTCTACACAATTTTTGTAAAATAACTATTTTTCCTCAAAATATTGCATTTTTCTAAAAACACACTTTTTCAAAAGTATAAAAATTGATAGTTAAAAGAGTTTAACATAATTTTCGAACACTGAAAATTTTTTCCTCACTAACTTTTAAAAAAAATAAACACAACTTTTTTCATAGTATATTTTGCCTCAATTTTATAAAAGTACATACTTTTGTCTCGTAAACTATTTCTTTCTTTAGAATATTCCTAGAAAGTCTTGTATGACAACTTTTCCCACAATATTTTTACTTTTTTTTTTTTTCAATGTAATTTCACGATATATTTGACTCAAATCATGTAAACTGACATATTTTTTGGGGGAGAAATTACATTTTTTTGACCAAATTTAAAAATAAAATATTTCTACACAATTCTTGGAAAAAATGTTTTTTTCTCACAATGTTGGCTTTAAAAATAAAAAAAGAATTATATATTATTTTCACAATATATTTGACTTTAATCCTGTAAAATTTAAAAAGTTTTCTTGTAAAATAATAAATAAAAAAAACACAAAATAGTGTAAAATAATTCTCCAACACTGACAACTTTTTCTCACCAAGTTACTAAATTTTTCTCAATTAAATAAAATAACTTTTTTTTATAAGATAATTGACTTCAATCATATAAAATTACACAATTTTTTATTGTAGAATATGTTTTATTTTCCTAATATTGTGGGAAAAGTTGTCATACAAAAAAATTATAGGAACATTTAAAATGTATGTTTCAGGTTTTATTACTTTTTCACAATATATTTGACTCTAATCCTGTAAAATGGCATACTTGTTTCTCAATATTTACATATTTTAAATATGTTATATTTATAGTATATTTTAATATTATATTTTACTTTATTTCCTGTAAAATTATTGTAGAATAAAAAATATAAAAAATGTCACAAAAGTTTAACGTAACCTTTGAACACTGAAAACTTTTTCCTCACTAACTTTTTGAAAAAGGAAAAAACAAATTTCTTCATAATATATTTGGCTTCAATCTAATAAAATTTTAATTTGCCATCCCATCGCCATAAAGGACGAGCAGAAACGCTGGCAAAAGGTTGCTAGTTCAACATTTAGCAAACAACGACCGACATTTAGCCAGCAAACAGCGTTGTACGCTACAAAATAGTTTAACATCATTATCGAACGCTGACCTTTTCTCACAAATTTACAAACTTTTTTCGAAAAAAAAACCCAACAAACTTTTAGACTATTTTTTTCTTATTTTATTTGTTAAAAAAAATATAATTAAAAAAAACACTTTTTTTTTCTTAAAATATTTTGTTCTTTAAATATTTCTACACAATTTTTGTAAAATAAAAATTTTTCCTCAAAATATTGCATTTTTCTAAAAACACACTTTTTCAAAAGTATAAAAATTGATAGTTAAAAGAGTTTAACATAATTCTCGAACACTGAAAATTTTTTCCTCATTAACTTTAAAAAAAAATTAACACAACTTTTTTCATAGTATATTTTGCCTCGATTTTATAAAAGTACATACTTTTGTCTCGTAAACTATTTCTTTCTTTAGAATATTCCTAGAAAGTCTCGTATGACAACTTTTCCCACAATATTTTTACTTTTTTTTTTTTCATTGTAATTTCACAATATATTTGACTCAAATCATGTAAACTGACGTATTTTTTTGGGGAGAAATTACAATTTTTTGCCCAAATTTATAAATAAAATATTTCTACTCAATTCTTCGAAAAAAATGTTTTTTTTCTCACAATGTTGGCTTTTTTTTAAAAAAAGAAAAAAATATATATTTATTTTTTTCACAATATATTTGACTTTAATCCTGTAAAATTAAAAAAACTTTCTTGTAAAATAAAAAAAAAATAAAAAAAAAGTGTAAAATAATTCTTCAACACTGACAACTTTTTCTCACCAAGTTACTAAATTTTTCTCAATTAAATAAAATACTTTTTTTTATAAGATAATTGACTTCAATCATGTAAAATTACACATTTTTTTATTGTGGAATATGTTTTTTTTTCCTAATATTGTGGGAAAAGTTGTCGTACAAAAAAATTATAGGAATATTTAAAATGTATGTTTCACGTTTTATGACTTTTTCACAATATATTTGACTCTAATCATGTCAAACCACATACTTGTTTCTTAATATCTACATATTTTAAACATATTATACTTATATTATATTTTAATATTATATTTTACTTTATTTCCTCTAAAATTCTTGCAGAATAATAAAAAAAAGGTCACAAAATAGTTTAACGTAACTTTTGAACACTGACAAACTTTTCTCACAAAATTACAAACTTTTTTCTAAAATAAACCCCCCAAAAACTATTTTTTTATAATATATTTGACCTTGATAATATAAAACAGCATACTTTTTAAAACACATGTTTTATTGCAAAATAACTTTTTTTTTCACAACATCAAACATTTTTCCACAACATATCTGACTTTAATCATGTAAATTTGCATATTTTTTCTTGTAAAATGTTTAAGATTTTTTCTCAACATGTCATTATTGGGTATTTTGTGCATAATTTTGAGGGCAAACATAGATCTAATATGGAATAAGGCTGTTGTGGTGGATTGGTCCGAAGCTTAAATTCCACTAGACTACACTCTAACATAACACAATGTGGGACAAGTCATGCACATATTGGAAGAATTTTAAAGAAAAACTATTTGACTTTTTTAAGTATATGTAAAATTGCAAAAAAAGAAATGTTTTTTTTTTTTTTTAAATATATTTTTAACAATATATTAGACTTTAATGCTGTAAAATGACATTTTTTTTTCTGGTAAAATTTTAACAATTTAACATAATGAAAAAAATATTTTAACATTTTTTTGAACACTGACGACCTTTTCTCATAAAGTCACTAACTTTTTCTAAAAATAAAAAAAAAACAACAACAATTTTTTTATAATATATTTGACTTTGATATTACAAAATAAAAAACTTTAAAAATATATATATAATTTTCTCAAAATATTCAAGTAAAATTACTATTTTTCCCTCATAATTTTGTGTTTTTCGAAAAAAATCAAGAACAATTTTCCACAATGTATTCGACTTTAATGCTGTAAAATGACAGTTTTTTTTCCTGGTAAAATTTTAACAATTTAACATAATGAAAAAAATAGTTTAACATTTTTTGACCACTGACGACCTTTTCTCATAAAGTTACTAACTTTTTTCTAAAAATAAGAAAAACAAACAGACATTTTTTATAATATATTTGACTTTGATATTACAAAATAGAATACTTTTTAAAAATATATATAATTTTCTCAAAATGTTTAAGTAAAATTACCTTTTTTCCCTCATAATTTTGTGTTTTTCTAAAGAAATCAAAAACAATTTTCCACAATATATTTGACTTTAATGCTGTAAAATAACAGTTTTTTTTTCTGGTAAAATTTTAACAATTTAACATAATGAAAAAAATAGTTTAACATTTTTTGAACACTGACGACCTTTTCTCATAAAGTTACTAACTTTTTAAAAAAAAAAAAAACCAAAAAACAACAATTTTTTAATAATATATTTGACTTTGATATTATTAGATAGAATACTTTTAAAAAAATATATAATTTTCTCAAAATATTTAAGTAAAATTACCTTTTTTCCCTCATAATTTTGTGTTTTTCTAAAAAACCCAAAACAATTTTCCACAATGTATTTGACTTTAATCCTGTAAAATGACAGTTTTTTTTCTGGTAAAATTTTAACAATTTAACATAATGAAAAAGATAGTTTAACATTTTTTGAACACTGACGACCTTTTCTCATAAAGTTACTAACTTTTTTCTAAAAATAAGAAAAACAAACACACATTTTTTAATAATATATTTGACTTTATTACAAAAAAGAATACTTTAAAAAAATATATATATTATTTTCTCAAAATATTCAAGTAAAATTACCTTTTTTCCCTCATAATTTTGTGTTTTTCTAAAGAAATCAAAAACAATTTTCCACAATGTATTTGACTTTAATGCTGTAAAATTACAGTTTTTTTTCTGGTAAAATTTTAACAATTTAACATACTGAAAAAAATTGTTTAACATTTTTTGAACACTGACGACCTTTTCTCATAAAGTTACTAACTTTTTTCTAAAAATAAAAAAAATAAAAAAAATTTTTTTATAATATATTTGACTTTGATATTAAAAATAGAATACTTTTAAAAAATATATATTATTTTCTCAAAATATTTAAGTAAAATTACCTTTTTTCCCTCCTAATTTTGTGTTTTTCTAAAGAAATCAAAAACAATTTTCCACAATGTATTTGACTTTAATGCTGTAAAATGACAGTTTTTTTTTCTGGTAAAATTTTAACAATTTAACATAATGAAAAAAATAGTTTAACATTTTTTGAACACTGACGACCTTTTCTCATAAAGTTACTAACTTTTTTCTAAACATAAGAAAAACAAACACAATTTTTTTAATAATATATTTGACTTTGATATTATAAAATAGAATACTTTAAAAAATACATATATTATTTTCTCAAAATATTAAAGTAAAATTACTATTTTTCCCTCATTATTTTGTGTTTTTCTAAAGAAATCAAAAACAATTTTCCACGATGTATTTGACTTTAATCCTGTAAAATTTCATATTTTTTCTTGTAAAATGTTTAAGATTTTTTCTCAACATGTCATTATTGGGTATTTTGTGCATAATTTTGAGGGCAAACATAGATCTAATATGGAATAAGTCTGTTGTGGTGGATTGGTCCGAAGCTTAAATTCCACTAGACTACAATCTAACATAACACAATGTTTCGGGGCGGCATAGCTTGGTTGGTAGAGCAGCCGTGCCAGCAACTTGAGGGTTGCAGGTTCGATTCCCACTTCCGCCATCCTAGTCACTGCCGTTGTGTCCTTGGGCAAGACACTTTACTCACCTGCTCCCAGTGCCACCCACACTGGTTTAAATGTAACTTAGATATTGGGTTTCACTATGTAAAAGCGCTTTGAGTCACTAGAGAAAAGCGCTATATAAATATACTTCACTTCACTTCACAATGTGGGATAAGTGATGCACGTATCGTAAGAATTTTAAAGAAAAAACAATTTGGCTTTTTTAAGTAAATATAAAATTGCAAAAAAAAACATTTTTTTATTTTTATTTTTAAATTTTTTTTAACAATATATTAGACTTTAATGCTGTAAAATGACAGTTTTTTTCTGGTAAAATTTTAACAATTTAACATAATGAAAAAAATAGTTTAAGATTTTTTGAACACTGACGACCTTTTCTCATAAAGTTACTAACTTTTTTCTAAAAATAAAAAAAATAAAAACAATTTTTTCATAATATATTTGACTTTGATATTATAAAATAGAATACTTTTAAAAATATATATAATTTTCTCAAAATATTTAAGTAAAATTACCTTTTTTCCTCATAATTTTGTGTTTTTCTAAAGAAATCAAAAACAATTTTCCACAATGTATTTGACTTTAATGCTGTAAAATGACAGTTTTTTGTCTGGTAAAATTTCAACAATTTAACATAATGAAAAAAATAGTTTAAAATTTTTTAAACACTGACGACCTTTTCTCATAAAGTTACTAACTTTTTTCTAAAAATAAAAAAAAAAGAAAACAATTTTTATAATATATTTGACTTTGATATTATAAAATAGAATACTTTAAATATATATATATATATAATTTTCTCAAAATATTCAAGTAAAATTCTTTTTTTTTCCCTCATAATTTTGTGTTTTTCTAAAGAAATCAAAAACAATTTTCCACAATATATTAGACTTTAATCCTGTAAAATGACAGTTTTTTTTCTGGTAAAATTTTAACAATTTAACATAATGAAAAAAATATTTTAACATTTTTTGAACACTGACGACCTTTTCTCATAAAGTTACTAACTTTTTCTAAAAATAAAAAAAAAAAAAACAATTTTTTTATAATATATTTGACTTTGATATTACAAAATAGAATACTTTAAAAAAATATATATAATTTTCTCAAAATATTCAAGTAAAATTACCTTTTTTCCCTCATAATTTTGTGTTTTTCTAAAAAACCCAAAACAATTTTCCACAATATATTAGACTTTAATGCTGTAAAATGACAGTTTTTTTTCTGGTAAAATTTTAACAATTTAACATAATGAAAAAGATAGTTTAACATTTTTTTGAACACTGACGACCTTTTCTCATAAAGTTACTAACTTTTTTCTAAAAATAAGACAAACAAACAGACATTTTTTATAATATATTTGACTTTATTACAAAATAGAATGCTTTTAAAAAATATATATAATTTTCTCAAAATATTTAAGTAAAATTACCTTTTTTCCTCATAATTTTGTGTTTTTCTAAAGAAATCAAAATCAATTTTCCACAATGTATTTGACTTTAATGCTGTAAAATGACAGGTTTTTTTCTGGTAAAATTTCAACAATTTAACATAATGAAAAAAATAGTTTAAAATTTTTTGAACACTGACGACCTTTTCTCATAAAGTTACTAACTTTTTTCTAAAAATAAAAAAAAACAACAACAATTTTTATAATATATTTGACTTTGATATTATAAAATAGAATACTTTAAATATATATACATATATATAATTTTCTCAAAATATTCAAGTAAAATTCTTTTTTTTCCCTCATAATTTTGTGTTTTTCTAAAGAAATCAAAAACAATTTTCCACAATATATTAGACTTTAATCCTGTAGAATGACAGTTTTTTTTCTGGTAAAATTTTAACAATTTAACATAATGAAAAAAATATTTTAACATTTTTTGAACACTGGCGACCTTTTCTCATAAAGTTACTAACTTTTTTCTAAAAATAAGACAAACAAACACACATTTTTTATAATATATTTGACTTTGATATTACAAAATAGAATACTTTAAAAAATATATATATAATTTTCTCAAAATGTTTAAGTAAAATCACCTTTTTTCCCTCATAATTTTGTGTTTTTCTAAAGAAATCAAGAACAATTTTCCACAATATATTAGACTTTAATGCTGTAAAATTGCATATTTTTTCTTGTAAAATTTTAACAATTTAACATAATGAAAAAAACATTTTAACATTTTTTTGAACACTGACGACCTTTTCTCATAAAGTTACTAACTTTTTTCTACACATAAGAAAAACAAACACAATTTTTTAATAATATATTTGACTTTGACATTACAAAATAGAATACTTAAAAAATATATATATAATTTTCGCAAAATATTCAAGTAAAATTACCTTTTTTCCCCTCATAATTTTGTGTTTTTCTAAAGAAATCAAAAACAATTTTCCACAATGTATTTGACTTTAATCATGTAAAATGACAGTTTTTTTTCTGGTAAAATTTTAACAATTTAACATAATGAAAAACATATTTTAACATTTTTTTGAACACTGACGACCTTTTTTCATAAAGTTACTAACTTTTTTCTAAAAATAAGAAAAAAAACCCAGACATTTTTATAATATATTTGACTTTATTACAAAATAGAATACTTTTAAAAAATATATATAATTTTCTCAAAATATTTGAGTAAAAATACCTTTTTTCCCTCATAATTTTGTGTTTTTCTAAAGAAATCAAGAACAATTTTCCACAATGTATTTGACTTAAATCCTGTAAAATGGCAGATTTTTGGGGGTAAAATGTTAAACTTTTTTTCTCAACATGTTCACACTGTCATGATGGGGTATTGTGTGTAGAATTTTGAGGGCAAACATTGATCTATTAAGGCCGTCGCAAAACAACATGCTGTAAAAGTGATGCACGTCTTATTAGATTTACGTGGGAAGACCAAAAAGCAGGAGTTGATTGAGAAAAAGCGTCAACTTGACGATTAGAATCCCGCAGTTGAGCGCTGACATCACAAACCGCCACAAGATGGCAGTGTGGCGCCGGACCTGCTGTGAAGAAGCCAATAAAGAGCCCTTATCCATCGGAGAGGGAATTCAACACATTATACAGGGACTGTGCGCTTTCATTGCGTTCCGAGCGACACAATTGCGTCACTTGATGAATTTCAGCTGCGGGAAAATGACTCAAATCCCCGGCCAGCCTGGTGGGGATAAAAAAAAAAACAAGATGCTGGGGAGAAAAACAAACAATTATTCAAGTCTGATCCCCGCGAAGGATGCACGCTTACATTGTTTTTTGGTCTTGTTGCTCGCACTTCGAGATGGAGATGGCAAGTATATTTACAGCTAGAATTCACCAAGTCAGGTATTTGTTTGGGAGAAAGGTCTCCCGGGAAAGATGAGAGAATGCGAGCGAGTCGAGGATCGAGCCCGGCGCGGTGGTGAAATGGCAGACAGGCTGGATGGCGGCGATGATGCTCACTCGGGGACCGCAGGAACATTCTCCTCCAGAGGAGTGGAGCGCCACCTTTTCTTGTCACATGACGCAGATTTTTAGGGAACGAATGTCCCTTTGGGACGGAGGACCCTGTTGAATCTCTAGCGTTTTATTCTTTCTTTCTTTCTTTTTCTTTCTTTTTTTCTTATTATTCCGCAGCTTTGACCCCCTTAACATGCTTCAAAACTCACCACATTTGACACACACATCAGGACTGGTGAACATTGGGATTTAATCAAAAAACCTAACCCCAAAACTAAAAATTACGCTCAGACATAACTGCCTGTAACTTCCAGTAGGAATGTCTTAGCGACCTGAAACAAAAACCTTTATGTAGGTCTCATTTAGAACTAAATTTCACATATTGACACCCTTCAGCAAAAATCAACAGAAAGTTTGCAATTCCCCCTTCAAAACAAAAGTTTTATAAAAACACTCACCTTTGCCTCTTTAAGGTGTAATTTGACCCCCTTAACATGCTTCAATACTCACCAAATTTGACACACACATCAGGACTGGTGAACATTGGGATTTAATCCAAAAACCTAACCCCAAAACTAAAAATCGCGCTCAGACAAAACTGCTTGTAACTTCCAGTAGGAATATCGTGGAGACATGAAACAAAAACCTTTATGTAGGTCTCATTTAGACCTAAATTTCATATACTGACACCCTTCAGCAAAAATCAACAGGAAGTTTGCAATTCCCCCTTCAAAACAAAAGTTTTATAAAAACACTCACCTTTGCCTCTTTAAGCTGTAATTTTTCACCTCAGTCTCTCGGCTTCTGTCCGCTCCAACGTCTCACTCTTCCTTCGTGCTGGCTTATAGAAGCAAGAGTTAAACCTCAGTACATTCAGCTTCAAAAAGATAAGGTTGTGAATCTTCATTTGTCCAAAAATAGTCGAAAACCTTAGAACACACACACACACACACACACACACACACACTGTTTTTCAGGAAGTTGGAACACTTATTTGTTGTTAGATGTCGGAAGTGTAAGTGCACTGCAATGGGAAACGGAAATAAATGAGCTGAAAGAGGTCACAAGGGTTAATATATATATATATATATATATATATATATATATATATATATATATATATATATATATATATATATATATATATATATATGTATATATATATATATATATATATATATATATATATATATATATATATATATATATATATGTATATATATATATATTCTCTGATCATCAGCTACCAAGAAACAAGTTAAATGTCAACACAAGCATGGCAAACATTTAGAAAATGTAAACAAACATTAAAATCACATTGAACACTCTTTCAAAAAGGAATATGTAAGAAATACTTCATATTAAAGTATTATAAAATAGTGCAAAGTGGGTAAATGAAACCCGACTGAAAGAGTTCACAAAGATTGTTAGACGCAAAGTATTCATTTAGCTGCTTTTGAAGATTTTCGAGATAAAGGGGAGGTGTGACTATGTCGGTAGTTTAGCAGGAAGTCAGCATCGAAGTCAAGTCTTTTAAGCAAAATATGAATGAATGAAAACGTGTAAACAGAGACACCCGAGAAGAACAATTTTCTGCAAGTTTAGTGCCATGAAGTGACAGCTAGGCTCTAAAGGGTGGAGGACAAGCGTCTTGCATCATTTACAGACCACATTGGTCTGACTAGGGTCCCTTTGTGAACATCCAAAAACTGGTCCTGAATGTTTTGACACTTGTGTGATACCGAGTTTGCAACCATACGTGACGTCAAGCGCAACTATGTATTCATCTAGCTGCTTTTGAGGATTTTCGAGATAAAGGGGAGGTGCGACTCTGTTGGTAGTTTAGTAGGAAGTCAGCATCGAAGTCACGTCTTTTAAGCAAAAGATGAATAAATGAATACAAGTAAACAGAGTAACCTGAGAAGAACTATTTTCTGCAGGTTTTGTGCCATGAAGTTACAGAAATGCTCTAAAGGTTGATCTTGGTGGGGGACGAGCATCTTGCATCATTTACAGACCACATTGGTCTGATTAGGGTCCCTTTGTGAACATCCAAAACCTGGTCCTGAAAGTTTTGACACTTCTGTGGTACTGAGTTTGCAACCATACGTGACGTCAAGCGCAACTATGTATTCATCTAGCTGCTTTTGAGGATTTTCGAGATAAAGGGGAGGTGAGACTATGTCGGTAGTTTAGCAGGAAGTCAGCATCGAAGTCACGTCTTTTAAGCAAAAGATTAATAAATGAAAACATGTAAACAGAGAAACCTAAGAATAGCTATTTTCTGCAGGTTTAGTGCCATGAAGTGACAGATGTGCTCTAAAGGTTGATCTTGGTGGGGGAGGAGCATCTTGCATCATTTACAGACCACATTGGTCTGACTAGGTTCCCTTTGTGAACATTCAAAAACTGGCCCTGAATGTTTTGACACTTGTGTGATACCGAGTTTGCAACCATACGTGACGTCAAGCGCAACTATGTATTCATCTAGCTGCTTTTGAGGATTTTCGAGATAAAGGGGGAGGTGCGACCATGTCGGTAGTTTAGCAGGAAGTCAGCATCGAAGTCACGTCTTTTAAGCAAAAGATGAATAAATGAATACATGTACACAGAGAAACCTGATAAGAACTATTTTCTGCAGGTTTAGTGGCATGAAGTGACAGATGTTCTCTAAAGGTTGATCTTGGTGGGGGACGAGCATCTTGCATCATTTACAGACCACATTGGTCTGACTAGCGTCCCTTTGTGAACATCCAAAAACTGGTCCTGAAAGTTTTGACACTTGTGTGATACCGAGTTTGCAACCATACGTGACGTCAAGCGCAACTATGTATTCATCTAGCTGCTTTTGAGGATTTTCGAGATAAAGGGGAGGTGTGACTATGTCGGTAGTTTAGCAGGAAGTCAGCATCCAAGTCACGTCTTTTAAGCAAAATATGAATAAATGAATACATGTACACAGATAATCCTGATAAGAACTATTTTCTGCAGGTTTAGTGCCATGAAGTGACAGATGTGCTCTAAAGGTTGATCTTAGTGGGAGACGAGCATCTTGCATCATTTACAGACCACATTGGTCTGACTATGGTCCCTTTGTGAACATCCAAAAACCGGTCCTGAATGTTTTGACACTTGTGTGATACCGAGTTTGTAACCATACGTGACGTCAAGCGCAACTATGTATTCATCTAGCTGCTTTTGAGGATTTTAGAGATAAAGGGGAGGTGTGACTATGTCGGTAGTTTAGCAGGAAGTCAGCATCGAAGTCACGTCTTTTAAGCAAAAGATGAATAAATGAAAATATGTAAACATAGAAACCTAAGAATAACTATTCTCTGCAGGTTTAGTGCCATGAAGTGACAGATGTGCTCTAAAGGTTGATCTTGGTGGGGGACGAGCATCTTGCATCATTTAGAGACCACATTGGTCTGACTAGCGTCCCTTTGTCAACATCCAAAAACTGGTCCTGAAAGTTTTGACACTTTTGTGGTACCGAGTTTGCAACCATACGTGACGTCAAGCGCAACTATGTATTCATCTAGCTGCTTTTGAGGATTTTCGAGATAAAGGGGAGGTGTGACTATGTCGGTAGTTTAGCAGGAAATCAGCATCGAAGTCACGTCTTTTAAGCAAAATATGAATAAATGAAAACATGTCAACAAAGAAACCTGAGAATAACTATTTTCTGCAGGTTAAGTGCCATGAAGTGACAGATGTTCTCTAAAGGTTGATCTTAGTGGGGGAAGAGCATCTTGCATCATTTACAGACCACATTGGTCTGACTAGGGTCCCTTTGTGAACATCCAAAAACTGGCCCTGAATGTTTTGACACTTGTGTGATACCTAGTTTGCAACCGTACGTGACGTCAAGCGCAACTATGTATTCATCTAGCTGCTTTTGAGGATTTTCGAGATAAAGGGGAGGTGCGACTTTGTCGGTAGTTTAGCAGGAAGTCAGCATCCAAGTCACCTCTTTTAAGCAAAATATGAATAAATGAAAACATGTAAACAGAGAAACCTGAGAAGAACTATTTTCTGCAAGTTTAGTGCCATGAAGTGACAGATGTGCTCTAAAGGTTGATCTTGGTGGGGGAGGAGCATCTTGCATCATTTACAGACCACATTGGTCTGACTAGGGTCCCTTTGTGAACATCCAAAAACTGGTCCTGAAAGTTTTGACAATTGTGTGATACCGAGTTTGCAACCATACGTGACGTCAAGCGCAACTATGTATTCATCTAGCTAGTTTGAGGATTTTCGAGATAAAGGGGAGGTGTGACTATGTCCGTAGTTTAGCAGGAAGTCAGCATCGGAGTCACGTCTTTAAAGCAAAATATGCATAAATGAAAATATCTAAAAAGAGAAACCTGAGAATAACTATTTTATGCTGGTTTTGTGCCATGAAGTGACGGATGTGCTATAAAGGTTGATCTTGGTGGGGGAGGAGCATCTTGCATCATTTACAGACCACATTGGTCTGACTAGGGTCCTTTTGTGAACATCCAAAAACTGGTCCTGAATGTTTTGACACTTGTGCAGTACCCAGTTTGCAACCATACGTGACGTCAAGCGCAACTATGTATTCATCTAGCTGCTTTTGAGGATTTTAGAGATAAAGGGGAGGTGTGACTATGTCGGTAGTTTAGCAGGAAGTCAGCATCGAAGTCACGTCTTTTAAGCAAAAGATGAATAAATGAAAATATGTAAACAGAGAAACCTAAGAATAACTATTTTCTGCAGGTTTAGTGCCATGAAGTGACAGATGTGCTCTAAAGGTTGATCTTGGTGGGGGAGGAGCATCTTGCATCATTTACAGACCACATTGGTCTGACTAGGGTCCCTTTGTGAACATTCAAAAACTGGCCCTGAATGTTTTGCATTGTGATTAATCTAGTTGCTTAAGAAGGAAGTGATTTCGATGCTGACTTCCTGCTAAACTACCGAGCATAGGTCGCACCTCCCCTTAAGGGGAGGTGCGACTATGTCGGTAGTTTAGCAGGAAGTCAGCATCGAAATCACTTCTTTTAAGCAATAGATTAATAAATGAAAACATGTAAACAGAGAAGAACAATTTTCTGCAGGTTTAGTGCCATGAAGTGACAGATGTTCTCTAAAGGTTGATCTTGGTGGGGGAGGAGCATCTTGCATCATTTACAGACCACATTGGTCCGACTAGGGTCCCTTTGTCAACATCCAAAAACTGGTCCTGAAAGTTTTGACACTTCTGTGGTACTGAGTTTGCATTCATACGTGACGTCAAGCGCAACAATGTATTCATCCAGCTGCTTTTGAGGATTTTCGAGGTAAAGGGGAGGTGCGACTCTGTCGGTAGTTTAGCAGGAAGTCAGCATCGAAGTCACGTCTTTTAAGCAAAAGATGAATAAATGAATACATGTACACAGAGCAACCTGAGAAGAACTATTTTCTTCAGGTTTAGTGGCATGAAGTGATATATGTCCTCTAAAGGTTGATCTTGGTGGGGGAGGAGCATCTAGCATCATTTACAGACCACATTGGTCCGACTAGGGTCCCTTTGTCAACATCCAAAAACTGGTCCTGAAAGTTTTGACACTTCTGTGGTACTGAGTTTGCATTCATACGTGACGTCAAGCGCAACAATGTATTCATCTAGCTGCTTTTGAGGATTTTCGAGATAAAGGGGAGGTGCGACTCTGTCGGTAGTTTAGCAGGAAGTCAGCATCGAAGTCACGTCTTTTAAGCAAAAGATGAATAAATGAATACATGTACACAGAGAAACCTGAGAAGAACTATTTTCTTCAGGTTTAGTGGCATGAAGTGATATATGTGCTCTAAAGGTTGATCTTGGTGGGGGAGGAGCATCTAGCATCATTTACAGACCACATTGGTCCGACTAGGGTCCCTTTGTGAACATTCAAAAACTGGCCCTGAATGTTTTGACACTTGTGTGATACCTAGTTTGCAACCATACGTGACGTCAAGCGCAACTATGTATTCATCTAGCTGCTTTTGATGATTTTAGAGATAAAGGGGAGGTGCGACTATGTCGGTAGTTTAGCAGGAAGTCAGCATCGAAATCACGTCTTTTAAGCAATAGATTAATAAATGAAAACATGTAAACAGAGAAGAACAATTTTCTGCAGGTTTAGTGCCATGAAGTGACAGATGTTCTCTAAAGGTTGATCTTGGTGGGGGAGGAGCATCTTGCATCATTTACAGACCACATTGGTCTAACTATGGTCCCTTTGTCAACATCCAAAAACTGGTCCTGAAAGTTTTGACACTTGTGTAGTACTGAGTTTGCAACCATACGTGACGTCAAGCGCAACTATGTATTCATCTAGCTGCTTTTGAGGATTTTAGAGATAAAGGGGAGGTGTGACTATGTCGGTAGTTTAGCAGGAAGTCAGCATCCAAGTCACGTCTTTTAAGCAAAATATGAATAAATGAATACATGTACACAGATAATCCTGATAAGAACTATTTTCTGCAGGTTTAGTGCCATGAAGTGACAGATGTTCTCTAAAGGTTGATCTTAGTGGGAGACGAGCATCTTGCATCATTTACAGACCACATTGGTCTGACTATGGTCCCTTTGTGAACATCCAAAAACCGGTCCTGAATGTTTTGACACTTGTGTGATACCGAGTTTGCAACCATACGTGACGTCAAGCGCAACTATGTATTCATCTAGCTGCTTTTGAGGATTTTAGAGATAAAGGGGAGGTGTGACTATGTCGGTAGTTTAGCAGGAAGTCAGCATCGAAGTCACGTCTTTTAAGCAAAAGATGAATAAATGAAAATATGTAAACATAGAAACCTAAGAATAACTATTCTCTGCAGGTTTAGTGCCATGAAGTGACAGATGTGCTCTAAAGGTTGATCTTGGTGGGGGAGGAGCATCTTGCATCATTTACAGACCACATTGGTCTGACTAGCGTCCCTTTGTCAACATCCAAAAACTGGTCCTGAAAGTTTTGACACTTTTGTGGTACCGAGTTTGCAACCATACGTGACGTCAAGGGCAACTATGTATTCATCTAGCTGCTTTTGAGGATTTTCGAGATAAAGGGGAGGTGTGACTATGTCGGTAGTTTAGCAGGAAGTCAGCATCGAAGTCACGTCTTTTAAGCAAATGATGAATAAATGAAAACATGTAAACAGAGAAACCTGAGAAGAACTATTTTCTGCAGGTTTAGTGCCATGAAGTGACAGATGTGCTCTAAAGGTTGATCTTGGTGGGGGAGGAGCAAAACCTGCATCATTTACAGACCACATCGGTCTGACTAGGGTCCCTTTGTGAACATCCAAAAACTGCTCCTGAAAGTTTTGACACTTGTGTGATACCGAGTTTGCAACCATACGTGACGTCAAGCGCAACTATGTATTCATCTAGCTGCTTTTGAGGATTTTCAAGATAAAGGGGAGGTGTGACTATGTCGGTAGTTCAGCAGGAAGTCAGCATCCAAGTCACGTCTTTTAAGCAAAATATGAATAAATGAATACATGTACACAGAGAAACCTGAGAAGAACTATTTTCTTCAGGTTTAGTGGCATGAAGTGATATATGTGCTCTAAAGGTTGATCTTGGTGGGGGAGGAGCATCTAGCATCATTTACAGACCACATTGGTCCGACTAGGGTCCCTTTGTGAACATTCAAAAACTGGCCCTGAATGTTTTGACACTTGTGTGATACCTAGTTTGCAACCATACGTGACGTCAAGCGCAACTATGTATTCATCTAGCTGCTTTTGATGATTTTAGAGATAAAGGGGAGGTGCGACTATGTCGGTAGTTTAGCA
Source organism: Nerophis ophidion (assembly GCF_033978795.1). Taxonomy (NCBI): domain Eukaryota; kingdom Metazoa; phylum Chordata; class Actinopteri; order Syngnathiformes; family Syngnathidae; genus Nerophis; species Nerophis ophidion. The sequence goes on along the minus strand of NC_084612.1, from coordinate 82,784,246 downwards.
GGAAGTCAGCATCGAAATCACGTCTTTTAAGCAATAGATTAATAAATGAAAACACGTAAACAGAGAAGAACAATTTTCTGCAGGTTTAGTGCCATGAAGTGACAGATGTTCTCTAAAGGTTGATCTTGGTGGGGGAGGAGCATCTTGCATCATTTACAGACCACATTGGTCTAACTATGGTCCCTTTGTCAACATCCAAAAACTGGTCCTGAAAGTTTTGACACTTGTGTAGTACTGAGTTTGCAACCATACGTGACGTCAAGCGCAACTATGTATTCATCTAGCTGCTTTTGAGGATTTTCGAGATAAAGGGGAGGTGTGACTATGTCGGTAGTTTAGCAGGAAGTCAGCATCGAAGTCACGTCTTTTAAGCAAAAGATGAATAAATGAAAACATGTAAACGGAGAAACCTGAGAAGAACTATTTTCTTCAGGTTTAGTGGCATGAAGTGATATATGTGCTCTAAAGGTTGATCTTGGTGGGGGAGGAGCATCTAGCATCATTTACAGACCACATTGGTCCGACTAGGGTCCCTTTGCCAACATCCAAAAACTGGTCCTGAAAGTTTTGACACTTCTGTGGTACTGAGTTTGCATTCATACGTGACGTCAAGCGCAACAATGTATTCATCTAGCTGCTTTTGAGGATTTTCGAGATAAAGGGGAGGTGCGACTCTGTCGGTAGTTTAGCAGTGGACTTTTCCATTATCGATTATGTATCCAGGGCGATACATATTGATACTGTTCTATGGCGTCCGTGGGCTCCTTATCAAAGTACCCAAACTTGGTACCACTTACTCATAAAACCTCATCATCACCGTGTTTACATTTTTTTCCATCATGTTTTGGCCCCGAAAAATGGAAGTTCCCCAGCAGGGTAACACGACACAAAGTTTTCCTCACACACACACATACACACACACACATGCACACACACACACACACACGCTGTCATTGTGTGGATTGTTTTCCCTGCAGCACGCCGCTGCCAACACCTTAATTGAAATATTATCATATCGACTGCGGGGTCAATAGCTGGATTACAACACTTCATGTAAACCTGGCTCCGATGAAATGACTTTGCAAAGCCATCAAGCCCGAGAAAAAAAAAAAAGTGGTGGAGGTTTTTATGCTCGGTGGCACTTTTTCTGAGGAAGCCTGCAAAAGCCATAAAGCAAACTGCGGCTGCCGCTTTACGGCGCCGCCTTTATGTCGGCGATAAAAGAAGAACGCTCCCCGCACCCGAGCGGCATCGCACACGCGTGTTGTGTGTTTGCCTGGTTGTCTTTACGGCCCTGTTTTGGGGCGGGTCTGAGGACTTTGGCTACACTCACACTGCGGTAAAAAGTCGGCCGGAGCAGCTGGAGTCCGGCAGCTTTTCATCCGTGTGGTCATAAAGAGTACACTACATATACACATACATACACCATTATTATTCTTTTTTTCCCCCGGCATGGCTCAAAAAATAATAAATCAAAATCAATGTTGTTCAATCAATCAATCAATCAATCAATGTTTATTTATATAGCCCCAAATCACAAATGTCTCAAAGGACCGCACAAACCATTACGACTACGACATCCTCGGAAGAACCCACAAAAGGGCAAGGAAAACTCACACCCAGTGGGACGCCAGTGACAATGCTGACTATGAGAAACCTTGGAGAGGACCTCAAATGTGGGCACCCCTCCCCCCCCCCCCCCCCTCTAGGGGACCGAAAGCAATGGATGTCGAGCGGGTCTAACATGATACTGTGAAAGTTCAATCCATAGTGGCTCCAACACAGCCGCGAGAGTCCAGTTCAAAGCGGATCCAAGACAGCAGCGAGAGTCCCGTCCACAGGAAACCATCTCAAGCGGAGGCGGAGCAGCAGCGTAGAGATGTCCCGACGAGCGGTCCATCCCGGGTCTCGACTCTGGACGGCCAGTTCTTCATCCATGGTCATCGGACCGGACCCCCTCCAAAAGGGAGGGGGGGACATAGGAGAAAAAAGAAAAGAAGCGGCAGATCAACTGGTCTATTTAAAGGCTAGAGTATGCAGATGAGTTTTAAGGTGAGACTTAAATGCTTCTACTGAGGTAGCATCTCGAACTGTTACCGGGAGGGCATTCCAGAGTACTGGAGCCCGAACGGAAAACGCTCTATAGCCCGCAGACTTTTTTTGGGCTCTAGGAATCACTAATAAGATCACCAATAATTGTTATGAGTTACTTGAACCATTCAAGCTTCCGATTAATTCACATCAAATATCATCAAATATTACACTTTTAGGGGGGTAAATAATGCATATTTTGTGTGTTTGCCATTTAAAAAAACAAACATTTTCTTTGCCCAAAAGGGCTTAAAACATCCATCCATCCATTCTACCGCTTATTCCTTTTGGGGTCGCGGGGGGCGCTGGCGCCTATCTCAGCTACAATCAGGCGGAAGGCGGGGTACGCCCTGGACAAGTCGCCACTCATCGCAGGGCCAACACAGATAGACAGACAACATTCACACTCACATTCACACACTAGGGCCAATTTAGGGCTTAAAACAAACATATTTAAAATAAAATAAAAAAATAGGGGAGAGTGAAGTCAGGGTTTCCCTGCTTAGGCTGTGGCCCCCGCGACCCGATCTCGGATAAGCGGAAGAAGATGGATGGATGGATGGATGGAAAAACTCTTGATTGACGGACAGATCCGATGACATAATTTTAGTATTTTAATGAGTTGCGCCCTTTTGTGTCCCTATAATTTTAGTGGATTTTTCTTTTGTACTGTCATTACCCCAAAAAATAATAATAAATTAAAATGTATTTTGTTATGAATTATTGACCTATTTAAGGCTCCAATTACTTCACATTAAATATTCCACTTCATGTATATGTATATACATATAGTAATATATATTACATATATGTATATATATGTATATATATATATATATATTAAATATATATATATATATATATATATATATATATATATATATATATATATATATATATATATATATATATATATATATGGACACTCGGGTGAAGAGAGGGCGGAGCCTCCTACCGGGGCGGCATAGCTCGGTTGGTAGAGTGGCCGTGTCAGCAGCTTGAGGGTTGCAGGTTCGATTCCCGCTTCCGCCATCCTAGTCACTGCCGTTGTGTCCTTGGGCAAGACACTTTACCCACCGGCCCCAGTGCCACCCACACTGGTTTATATGTAACTTAGATATTTGGTTTCACTATGTAAAGCGCTTTGAGTCACTCGAGAAAAGCGCTATATAAATATAATTCACTTCACTTCACCGATGGTGAGTTGACTGCGATGGTGGGGGAGGATGCCGGACAGACCTGGGAGGCCCAAACGCATTGTGAGGGTCTGCTGGGAACGTCTGGCAGAGTCTCCTGTCAGAGAAAGTTTCGATCCCACCTCCGGAAGAACTTGAACATGTCACGAGGGAGGTGCTGGACATTGAGTCCGAGTGGACCATGTTCCGCACCTCTATTCTCGAGGCGGCTGATTGGAGCTGTGGCCGCAAGGTAGTTGGTGCCTGTCGGGGCGGTAATCCTCGAACCAGTTGGTGGACACCAGCGGTGAGGGATGCCGTCAAGCTGAAGAAGGAGTCCTATCGGGTTCTTTTGGCTCATTGGACTTCGGAGGCAGCGGACGGGTACCGACGGGCCAAGCGGTGTCCAGCAAAAACTCGGACATGGGAGGAGTTCGGGGAAGCCATGGAAAACGACTTCCGGAGGGCTTCGAAGCGATTCTGGACCACCGTCCGCCGCCTCAGGAAGGGGAAGCAGTGCACTGTCAACACTGTCATCACCAAAGTCGTCATCCACCCGCCGTCCACCCGAACCGACATTTATCAGGACCGTACCCGCCCGCCAACCGCCCGCTGATACATATCAGCGGTCGGGGTTTGCTGCTAGCGGGGTGTATAAAATAGTCAGGGTGTGTCATGAATACAAAGGATTCTGGGTATTTGTTGTGTTGCATTTATGTTGTGTTACTGTGAGGATGTTCTGCCGAAATGTGTTTGTCGTTCTTAATTGGTGTGGCTTCACAGCGTGGCGCATATTACTAAGAGTGTTTATATCACAACCATTAGTTGTACTCTGTGTCACCAGTATGCCTTGCAGTCGTGTGCGTGTGTCAGCGGAAGCCACACACAACATATTACTGGACTTGCAAGTAAAATGTACATGTTGTAGAAGGCGACAAAGCCAGTGGCTTCATAGCACGCCCTATACTTATTGTCTGGGTGACTGCCGGCAGTCATTCAAGAGAATAATAGCGTCTCCTATTGTGTTCTTCGCTTCGTCTTAAATGGCTCTTTGAATGGCAAAGAATACCGATCCCAGAACCATGTATATCAAATATTCCGGATGGTTCAACCGCCACCACCCGAATCTAATTAAAGTCTATTTTTCTACATGTCACCCGCCCGACCCGCGGTTTATCCGCGGACTCCACGGATGAGACGCATAACCTCGCACCTCTACCGTGTATGGCGCGGATGGTGTTCTGCTGACTTCGACTGCGGATGTTGTGGATCGGTGGAGTGAATACTTCGAAGACCTCCTCAATCCCACCAACATGTCTTCCTATGAGGAAGCAGTGCCTGGGGAGTCTGTGGTGGACTCCCCTATTTCTGGGGCTGAGGCTGCTGAAGTAGTTAAAAGGCTCCACGGTGGCAAGGCCCCAGGGGTGGATGAGACCCGCCAGGTTCCTTAAGACTCTGGATACTGTGAGGCTGTCTTGGTTGACAAGATCCTGCAGCATCGCGTGGACATCGGGGGCGGTACCTCTGGATTGGCAGACCGGGGTGGTGGTTCCTCTCTTTAAGAAGGGGGACCGGAGGGTGTGTTCCAACTATGGTGGGATCACACTCCTCAGCCTTCCCGGTAAAGTTTTATTCAGGTGTACTGGAGAGGAGGCTACGCCGGATAGTCGAACCTCGGATTTAGAGGAACAGTGTGGTTTTCGTCCTGGTCGTGGAACTGTGGACCAGCTCTATACTCTCGGCAGGGTTCTTGAGGGTGCATGGGAGTTTGCCCAAGCGGTTTACATGTGCTTTGTGGACTTGGAGAAGGCATTCGACCGTGGTCCCTCGGAAGTTCTGTGGGGAGTGCTCAGAGAGTATGGGGTATCGGACTGTCTTATTGTGGCAGTCCGCTCCCTGTATGATCAGTGTCAGAGTTTGGTCCGCATTGCCGGCTAGTAAGTCGGACACATTTCCAGTGAGGGTTGGACTCCACCAAGGCTGTCCTTTGTCACCGATTCTGTTCATAACTTTTACGGACAGAATTTCTAGGCGCAGTCAAGGCGTTGAGGGGTTCCGGTTTGGTGGCCGCGGATTAGGTCTCTGCTTTTTGCCGCTGATTTAGTCCTGATGACTTCATCTGGCCGGGATCTTCAGCTCTCACTGAATCGGTTCACAGCCAGAATGAGAATCAGCACCTCCAAGTCCGAGTCCATGGTTCTCGCCCGCAAAAAGGTGGAATTTCCATCTCCGGGTTGAGGAGGAGACCCTGCCCCAAGTGGAGGAGTTCAAGTACCTAGGAGTCTTGTTCACGAGTGAGGGAAGAGTGGATCGTGAGATCGACAGGCGGATCGGTGCGGCGTCTTCAGTAATGCGGACGTTGTACCGATCCGTTGCGGTGAGGAAAGAGTTGAGCCGGAAGGCAAAGCTCTCAATTTACCGGTCGATCTACGTTCCCATCCTCACCTATGGTCATGAGCTTTGGGTCATGACCGAAAGGATAAGATCACGGGTACAAGCGGCCGAAATGAGTTTGGGTCTCTCCCTTAGAGATAGGGTGAGAAGCTCTGCCATCCGGGAGGAACTCAAAGTAAAGCCGCTGCTCCTCCACATCGAGAAGAGCCAGATGAGGTGGTTCGGGCATCTGGTCGGGATGCACCCGAACGCCTCCCTAGGGAGGTGTTTAGGGCACGTCCAACCGGTAGGAGGCCATGGGGAAGACCCAGGACACGTTGGGAAGACTATGTCTCCCGGCTGGCCTGGGAACGCCTCGGGATCCCCCGGAAGAGCTAGACGAAGTGGCTGGGGAGAGGGAAGTCTGGGCTTCCCTGCTTAGGCTGCTGCCCCCGCGACCCGTCCTCGGATAAGCGGAAGAAGATGGATGGGTGGATATATATATATATATATATATATATATATATATATATATATATATATATATATATATATATATATATATATATATATATATATATAAGCGGTAGAAAATGGATGGATGGATATATATATATTGTATTTTCCATGTGTGGGCCTCAGTGGCAAAAGTTTGGACACCCTTGACATAAGACAATAAGAAAAGAGTCAGATGACAGTGATTGGTTCCCGTTTAAATCCTCCTCAGCCGCACTCCTGCTGGCCACTTGGCAGACATGCAAACCATCCTGTCAATATCCCCCCCCCACCCCCCAGCCACCAGGCCTGCAAATAAGTCATGGTCATTTGCCGGAATGGAGGGCTGTGACCCGAGCCGCCTGTCAGAGTCCATTCCACCTCTCCTCACTCACTGTGGATAGAGAAGTGAAAGAAACTGAAAGGGAGCGGGAAGAGATTGCTGTTTGCACTTTGGGTTGGTTTTTTTTTCATCGCCGGATAATAACAAGCCCCTTGGAATCCTTTACAGAAATATATATATATATATATGTATATATATATCTATGCGTATATATATATATATATTATTTAAGATATTAGAATTTTCTGCAAATGCATTATGGACAAAAAATATATATATTTTTCTGTAATTGATGCCAAGAGGCTTGTTATTATCCAGAGATGGAAAAAACAAAAACTTTGTGAAAACAGCAATCTCTTTCACTTCTCGATCCAAAGTGAATGATATATAATTGAATATAAGCATAATCGCGGGGAAATTGTTATAAAAAAGTAAAAATAAATAATTAAATATATTTAAGTGTAATGTAAATACATTTTCATAAAATACATCTTGAGAAAAAACTAAAATATAATTATTCTAAATTGTCATCTTCATTAATTAATATTTACTCTTTTTTTTAATCTTTTATATTAAAAAACACAATTTAAGAAAATAAAAAAACAAAAAAATATATTCCTTAAATATACATTTCAATCAGAATCAGATATCGTCCAAGAGTGTTTGACACACAATATTAATTGAATGTTGGTAGACTGTGTTCATTTTCTTCAATGTAAACAATTAATATTATGATTAACTAACAATACAAACAAGTACCTATTAGGGTTGTCCCCATACCAATATTTTGCTACCAGTACCAAAATGTATTTCAATACTTTTCAATACCTTTCAAAGTCAGGAGGACCACCAAAGAATGTCTCTCGGTCTCATGCAACTCCAACTCCCACCACGTGTCTCTGTCCGGCTGCTGCTAATAAAGGCGACAGGTGATAAGATAACAAGTCCCAGCTGGGCAATATACTCACCTGCCGTGGCTTTGAGGCCGTCCTTACACACCCCGCCCCACGGCAGGCCCGCAGGCCACGCCCCCCTCCACAATTGTATTGTCTTTTTATGTATCATTTACACAAGGTGACAACTTCCCTGCTTTTGGGTTTTGCATATTGTGGGTCTCGTTGCACGCTTTGTCGCGCGTTGTCTGTGCCGGTTCCGCCTCGCGGTGGACGGCCAGGTGGTCCACGGCGAGGATCACCGCCACTGCCATGTCCCGGGGCCAGTCTGCTTCGGGATCGCCTCCAGGAACTGCTCCCGATGATGTGGTCCAGCAGCTCGCCATCTCCCTCTCCCGGCTGCAGCCAGCGCTTCACCGCGTCCTGGAGCCGCTGGCCAAAGGTCAAAGGTCGGTCCTCCTCCCCCAGACGGACCGGAACTGGCGCCGGTACACTTCAGCAGTGCCTCCCGTCCAGTCCAGCACCGCCTTCCTGAGGTCCGCGAATTGAATTCTGGAGGTCGTCGGCAGGCTGAGCGCCGCACCCCCCCCCACCCCCCCCCCCCCACTCTTCCTCAGGTTACGCACATGCTCTCGCCGTGGTAGCGAAAATCTCCAAAAAGGTATGAGGGGCCTTTAACAGAGCGACAGGTGATCAGATAAACACTCACTAATCTCTATGCACCTGTCACTAATCTCGAAGCCAGTCCTGACACACCATGCTTCGCTGCAGGTCCGCAGGCCACGCCGCCCCACACATATATTTATTGTTGTTTTTTTATGGAACAGAGCTATAGAATGACATATGCTCTGTCGTTTTATCATAAAATAAAAACAAACTTTGCAGTTTGTATAATGAATACATGTAAACATGTATAGATACGTATATTAAATACAAATAAGTGCACACTAATTCCTAGAAGATGTTCCACTGCTAGTGAAAGTATCCTCCAGTTGAAAATATTAAAGTCAACAATGTTCACGAGGAAGAATATATTAAACTTTTTTGTGATTCTTCCCTGTTTAAAGATGCAGAAACGTGGAAACGCCCGTTGAGCGCCAGCGTGTGTGACCATCCTCTCCTTCAATTATTCCTCCGGATTTTCACCGTTTGAGCTTTTTCCCCCTTTTCTTTGGAAGCGAATTCTTGTCGGTCATGCTGCGCTGCCTGAGCCTCTGTGTGCCTTTCATTAACCAGCGCCTTTCGCTCCTTCATACGAGCGGCAGCCCTTTTGTGGACGCGTCTCACGCCAACGCCGCCACCGTCTTCACCGACGCCTGCAGGAACTGCTATGGAGATTTTTAGCTTCTGGCAAAAAAACTCCAAAAACTCCAAAAACATGCCTTTTGTGGTTAAAACATCGGCCTGAAGTGTTGGAGGAAAGTTTTTTTTTTTCCCAAACTACAGCGTTCTTCAGTTTGGCCTTTCCAAAATAATTGTATATAGGCCAGGGGTCAGCAACTTTTTTGAAAGCAAGAGCTACTTCTTGGGTACTGATTCATGCGAAGGGCTACCAGTTTGATACACACTTAAATATATTGCCAGAAATAGCCAATTTGCTCAATTTACCTTTAATAAATCAATCTATATATATATTAAAAAAAAAAAAAATATATATATATATATGTACCTGTATATATCCATCCATCCCATTTTTCTACCGCTTATCCCTTTTGGAGTGGCGGGGGGCGCTGGCGCCTATCTCAGCTACAATCGGGCGGAGGCAGGGTACACCCTGGACAAGTCGCCACAAAAAACCTTTGGTAAAAGGAAAAAGAATGTACGACAGAAATACCCATTTAATATATAAATATATTTATATATATAAATATATATATATATATATATATATATATATATATATATATATATATATAATATATATATATATATATTTATATATATATATATATATAAAATCCAGACTTTTTGACAAAAAAAAACAAAACTGAATTTTTGACACTTGGAAAAAATTCAGAAAATCCGAATTATTTGGCAAAGAAAAAAATCCAGATTTTTTTGACGAAAAAAATCCGATTTTTTGACACTTAGTAGAAAAAATCCAGACTTTTTGGCATCCTACACCCCCAGACTTTTTGACGCTTAGACAAAATCCCCCAAAATTCTGACATTTGACCAAAAAAATCCAGACATTTTGACAAAAAAAATAAAAAATCAGACTTTTTGACACTTACAAAAAAAATCCAGATTTTTGACAAAAATCAAAACAGACTTTTTGACACTTGGAAAAAAATTTAAAAAAATCCGAATTATTTAGCAGAAAAAAAAAAATCCCGATTTTTTGGACGAAAAAAATCCTGATTTTTTGACACTTAGCAGAAAAACCTTCGGTAAAAGAAAAAGAATGTACGACAGAAATACTCATTTTATATATATATATATATATATATATTTAATATATATATATATATATATATATATATATATATATTCTCTTTTAAACCGTTCAATTAATGTTTTTTTCATCATTTATTCTCTACAAAAAACCTTCGGTAAAAGGAAAAAAGAATGTACGACAGAAATACTCATTTTATATATATATATATATATATATATATATATATATATATATATATATATATATATATATATATATATATATATATAAAATGGGTATTTCAGT
>NC_084612.1:82655200-82774173 GCF_033978795.1 Nerophis ophidion | reverse complement strand
AAATTACATTTTGAATCATAGTTCATCTTCAATTTTGACTCTTTAAAATTCAAAATTCAACCGAAAAAAAATGAAGAGAAAAACTAGCTAATTTGAATCTTTTTGAAAAAATTAACATCATTAGTAATTTTTCCTGATTAAGATTAATTTTAGATTTTGCTATATATATATATATATATATATATATATCCATCCATCCATCCATTTTCTACCGCTTATTCCCTTTCGGGGGTCGCGGGGGGCGCTGGCGCCTATCTCAGCTACAATCGGGCGGAAGGTAGGGTACACCCTGGACAAGTCGCCACAAAAAACCTTTGGTAAAAGGAAAAAAAATGTACGACAGAAATACTCATTTTTTATATATATATATATATATATATATATATATATATATATTTTTTTTTTTTTTTTCCTTTTACCGAAGGTTTTTTGTAGAGAATAAATGATGAAAAAAACATTAATTGAACGGTTTTAAAGAGAAGAAAAAACGAAAAAAAAAGGAAATTAAATTTTGAAACATTGATTATCTTCAATTTTGACTCTTTAAAATTCAAAATTCAACCAAAAAAAGTGAAGAGAAAAAGTAGCTAATTCGAAACTTTTGAAAAAATAAAAAAAATAATTTATGGAACATCATTAGTAATTTTTCCTGATAAGATTAATTTTAGAATTTTGATGACATGTTTAAATAGATTTGTTAGAAAATATAACAAATCGCAGGGCGAAATGGGTATTTCTGTCGTACATTTTTTCTCCTTCTACCGAAGGTTTTTTGTAGAGAATAAATGATGAAAAAAACATTAATTGAACGGTTTTAAAAGAGAAGAAAACACGAAAAAAAAAAAAAAAAAAATTTTGAAACATAGTTTATCTTCAATTTTGACTCTTTAAATTTAAAATTCAACCGAAAAAAGTGAAGAGAAAAACTAGCTAATTTGAATCTTTTTGATAAAAATAATTTATGGAACATCATTAGTAATTTTTCCTGATTAAGATTAATTTTAGAATTTTGATGACATGTTTTAAATGTTTTCTGTCTATCTGTGTTGGCCCTGCGATGAGGTGGTGACTTGTCCAGGGTGTACCCCGCCTTCCGCCCGATTGTAGCTGAGATAGGCGCCAGCGCCCCCCGTGACCCCAAAAGGGAATAAGCGGTAGAAAATGGATAGATGGATGTTTTAAATAGGTTTGTTAGAATATATAACAAAATTGGACTAAGCTATATTTCTAACAAAGACAAATCAATATTTCTTCTAGATTTTCCAGAACAAAAATTTTAAAAGAAATTCAGAAGACTTTGAAATAAGATTTAAATTTGATTCTACAGATTTTCTAGATTTGCCAGAATATTTTTTATTTATTTTTAATCATAAGTTTGAAAAATATTTCACACATATTCTTTGTCGAAAAAAACAGAAACTAAAATGAAAAATGAAATTAAAATGTATTCATTATTCTTTACAATAAAACAAATACATTACTTGAACATTGATTTAAATTGTGTGACGTTTGTTCTCTCGAAGTGCAGTCGGATAAAGACACAGCGTGAAGGTTAAGAAATGAAGATTTATTTTATATTACAAAACAAACTAAGAACAGGAAAAACTCGCAAAAAGGCACTGGCGACAAAACAAACAGAACTAGCATGTGAGCTAGAAAGAACTAAAGACGCTAGCATGTGAGCAAGGGAAATAAACAAACAAAGAAATAGCGCGGAAGCTAACGTACACACAGTTTTTAACACAAGCGGGGATAGCGACGTCACCTGTTGCATCAAATACAAATTAGACTGCGAGATCGAATGACAGAAAAGGCAGGCTTAATACAGACAAAAATTCGGAGGCAGGTGCGCATCAAAAACACAAGGAAGGTGACACTAATACGTAACTTTCACAACAGAACAAAACAGGAAGTGCCACCAGGATCTAAGGAAGACAAAATACTAACAAGATACGATACAGAAACAAACCCAAACCAGAACATGTCATGATCCAGGTAGAGGATCATGACAAATTGTCAGGAAAGAAGAGGAAGGAATTCAAAAGGTAAAAAGGTATATGTGTTTAAAAATCCTAAAATATTTTCTAAAGTTGTATTTTTTCTCTAAAAGACCAAGTCTTTAAAATATTTTCTTGTATTTTAAATTCTATTTGAGTTTTGTCTCTCTTAGAATTAAACATTTTGAGCAAAGCGAGACCAGCTTGCTAGTAAATAAATACAATTTAAAAAAAAAAAGAGGCAGCTCACTGGTAAGTGCTGCTATTTGAGCTATTTTTAGAACAGGCCAGCGGGCAACTCATCTGGTCCTTACGGGCGACCTGGTGCCCGCGGGCACTTGCGTTGGTGACCCCTGATATAAACTATATTGCCAAAAGTATTTTGATAATATTTAATTTTAAAAAAGGTATGCAAATGCATGCAATAATTGATTTTTAATAGTCAAAAGGGAAACATATATATTTAGTAAGAAAACATTAAGCATTTTATTAACACATATTATTTCCAGGCCACATCAAATAATGTGGCGGGGCCAGATGTGGTCCCTGGGCCTTGAGTTTGACACCAGTGATATATCTGGAACTGGGACAAGCTATTTGGAATGAGCTGGTCTATGGACACAATCGGAAACTCAAACTTTGACGATTTCAGAATTGAACTGTAAATCTGATAACATCTTGGATAAGCCTTCCCCTCCGCAAGGCGACATTTTAATCAATTTGGGAGTCAAAATGGACAGTTCGAGCAGCCCGATGAAACCAAACCCATCCTTGTCTATAATAAGGCAAGGTCAAGGTCATGCCGTAAACACCCCAGTGAGACCACTACAGCGAAACGATGCTGTGAAAATCCTTTCCCCCCCCTTCTTCAAACGCGCCTGTGTTGTTCGCTCTTTTCCAGGACGGCGAGTGAAGCGACCTGGCTTGTGTACAAAACACGCACACCATCTGTTCTTGGACAGGTTGTACTAAAAACCACATGACCCTTCCAAGTACTTCTTTTTTTCACCTGTTCAGGTGCCAGCAGGAGGTTTTTGTTGGTAAAAGAGAGAAGAAAACAAACAAAAGCAAACCTGCTGGGAATTTACCAGCGCCAACAACACAATGGAGCCCTGACCTACTTTTCCTCGCCTAATTCAATTTATCCCAAATTTACCTTGAGGGTAAGAAAAGGAAGTGAAAAGGGGGGAGGGAGGGGGGGTAACCCCAGGGAGGAAGTGGGATGTTGTTTGGGGTCCTCAGAGAGGACTAGTAGGACTAGTACAAGCTGCAGGTGGAACCCAGATGCACTTTATGCTGCTGCTCATCCAACATTAACACGGAGGACCAACGCCATGGAGGGTACACACAAACTAAACGTGAGGACGGCGATGATGAAAAGGCCCCAAATGCGTCTGACAAGGAGTAAATATTGAAGTGGAAGATAAACAAGGTGACTGGGCTCCATTATTCATGGCAGCAGGGGACACGGGGAAACACGATAGCGTTGGAAAACCTTTATGTCTGACAAGGCGCTCTTGGGGGGCGGGGGGGGGGGGCGCACTGCGGGGGTTCCGACCCAGAACTGCAGTTGTTGTTTGTGTGACTTTATCTCTCATCATCACACACTCCTGTCTTTTTCACCAAAAAACCCCAGACTTTGACACTTGGAAAAAAATCCAGAATTTTTGACAACCCCGTTCCCCACACTTTTTGACAAAAAAAAAAAAATTCTGAATTTTTGACGAAAAAAAAAAAATCCAGAATTTTCACATTACAAAAAAATCCAGAGTTTTTGCCCAAAACAACCCAGATTTTTTGACGCTTAGAAAAAATTCAGAAAATCTGAATTATTTAGCAAAAAAAAAATCCAAATTTTTGACACTTAATAGAAACAAATCCAGACTTTTTGACAAACCCCGCCCGCTCCCAGACTTTTTGACATTTAGAAAAAAATCCCGAAAAATCCAGACTTTTTATCCCAAAAAAAACCTCCTGATTTTTTTTTTACCAAAAAATCCAGACTTTTGGACACTTAGAAAAAATCTGGACTTTTTGACAAAAAAAAAAAAAAACAATTCCGAATTTTTGACGAAAAAAAAAAAAATCCAGAATTTTCACACTTAGAAAAAAATCCAGACCCTTTGCCAAAAAAAAACCCAGATTTTTGGACACTTGGAAAAAATTCAGAAAATCCGAATTATTTAGCAAAAAAAAAAATCCCGATTTTTTTGAAAAAAAAAAAAAATCCAAAATTTTGACACTTAATAGAAAAAAAATCCAGACTTTTTGACAACACCCCCCCCCCCCCCCCCCCCCGCCGCCCCAGACTTTTTGTGACATTTAGAAAAAAATTCCGAAAAATCCAGACTTTTTATCCCAAAAAAACCTCCTGATTTTTTGACCAAAAATCCAGACTTTTGACAAAAAAACCCCTGACTTTTTTGACACTTGGAAAAATTCTCGAAAAATCTCAATTTTTTGACATTTAAATAAATCCTGACTTTTTGAAAACAAAAAAACAAACAAAAAAAAACTGACTTTTTTTGACACTTGGAAAAAAAATCCCGAAAAATCCTGACTTTTTAACAAAAAAAAAATCAAGATTTTTTCACCCCAAAAAAATCCAGACTTTTTGACACTAGGAAAAAAATCCCACATTTTTGACCCCCCCCCCCCTGACTTTTTCACACTTAGATAAAATCCAGAATTTTTGACATAAAAATCCAGACTTTTTGACAAAAAAATCCAGGACTTTTTAACCAAAACACCTCAACAATGTAACACTAACAAAAAATCCCCCAAAATCCCGATTTTTTGGACCACAAAAATCCAGACTGTTTGACAACTGCCACCACTCGACCTTTTTGACACTTAGAAAAAAAACCCCCACAGACTTTTTGTCAAAAAAACTCCAGACCTTTTGACAGAAACACCCTCGACTTTTTGACACTTGGAAACAATCCCAATTTTTTGACACTTGTAAAAAATCCCCCAAAATCCTGACTTTTTTCCCAAAAAACAATCATGATTTTTTGAACCAAAAAAATCCTGACTTTTTTACACTTGGAAAAAAATCCCAACTTTTTGACCCCCCCCATTTTTTTTAGAAAAATCTCGATTTTTTTTTGACCAAAAAATTTCGAGTTTTTGACACTTGGAAAAAATCCAGACTTTTTAACCCAAAAAACCCAGACTTTTAAAAGCGTGAAAAAAAATCCTGAAAATCACGATTTTTAAACCAAAAAAAAAAAAATAAAACATTTTCGACAAAGAAAATCCTGACTTTTTGACAAACCCCCCCCCGACTTTTTGACACTTGGAAAAAAATCCCGACTTTTTGACATGAAAAATCCAGACTTTTTGAAACTTAGAAAAAAATCCTGACTTTTTGACACTAAGAAAAAAAACCTGATTTTTTGAAAAAAAAACTAAACTTTTTCACTTTTGGAAAAATTCATACTTTTTACCAAAAAAACACAGACTTTTTGACGAGTGGAAAATATCCCGAAAAATCACGATTTTTTAAACCAAAAAAAATATATAATTTTTTTCGACGAAGAAAATCCTGTCTTTTAACCCCCCCCCCCCCCCCCCCCCCCCCCCCCCCACGACTTTTTGACACTTGAAAAAATTCCTGACTTTTTGACATGAAAAATCCAGACTTTTTGACACTAAAAAAAAAAATCCAGACTTTTTAACCAAAAAACACAGACATTTTGACAAGTGGAAAAAATCCAGAAAAATCCCGATTTTTTAAACCCCAAAAAATATATATATGTTTTCGACAAAGAAAATCCAGTCTTTAACCCCCCCCCCCCCCCGCCCCCGACTTTTTGACACTTGGAAAGAAATCCTGACTTTTTGACATGAAAAATCCTGACTTTTTGAAACTTGGAAAAAAATCCAGACTTTTTGACACTAAGAAAAAAAACTGATTTTTTGACAGAAAAACCTCAACTTTTTCACATTTAAAAAAAATCCAGACTTTTTAACCAAAAAAACACAGACATTTTGACGAGTGGAAAAAATCCCGAAAAATCACGATTTTTTAAACCCCCAACTCCCCCCCAACACCCCCCCCCCCCACGACTTTTTGACACTTGAAAAAATTCCTGACTTTTTGACATGAAAAATCCAGACTTTTTGACACAAAAAAAAAAAATCTGGATATTTTGACAAAAAACCCCCCGACTTTTTTAAACTTGCAAAACATCCCGAAAAATTCAGATTTTTTGGACAAAAAAATTCCAGACTTTTTAACACTTACAAAAAATCCAGACTTTTTGATAAAAAAAAAGAATAATTATTTTATCGATACACATAACGATACTGGAACTCAACAACACAACATTTCTGTACTTTTGTGTAAAAACATTTACATTGGTCTCATGACAACAATAATGTCATCTGTTCTCTTGCACTACTTGGTAGGTAGTCATTTCAGTTTATCCTAGGAAGTAGTCTTTGCCTTTAAGTTGAATGTGCCAGTAACGTTTTTTGTCGGGCCCTAAAAAATGTTAAAACTGTAAGTAATGTACTTATCACCATCCGACTGTTTGGTTGTAACGAGCATCTTAATTGTAGTTGTCAATGCTAAATTTAAGAAGTAGTCTTTGCCATTAGGTTGAATGTGCCCATCTTGTCTTTTGTTGTGCCCTAAAAAGAGTTAACACTGCAAGTATTGTACTTACTCCTCACCAAGTGTTTGATTGTAACGAGCATCTTAGTTGTAGTTTTCACTGCTAAAATTAGGAAGTAGTCTCTGCCATTAGGTTGAATGTGCCCGTATTGTCTTTTGTTGCGCCCTACAAAGAGTTAATAATGCAAGTATTATACCTGCTACTCAGCAACTGTTTGATTTTAACGAGCATCGTAGTTGTAGTTTTCACTGCTAAAATTAGGAAGTGGTCTTTGCCATTAGGTTGAATGTGCCCGTCTTGTCTTTTGTTGCGCCCTAAAAAGAGTTATTACTGCAAGTATTTTACTTATTACCCATTGACTGTTTGTAACGAGCATCTTAGTTGTAGTTTTCACTGCTAAAATTAGGAAGTAGTCTTTGCCATTAGGTTGAATGTGTCTGTATTGTCTTTTGTTGCGCCCTACAAAGAGTTAATAATGCAAGTATTTTACCTGCTACTCTCCATCTGTTTGATTATAACGTGCATCGAAGTTGTAGTTTTCACTGCTAAAATCAGGAAGTAGTCTTTGCCATTAGGTTGAATGTGCACGTCTTGTCTTGTGTTGCGCCCTACAATGAGTTAATAATGCAAGTATTATACCTGCTACTCACCAAGTGTTTGATTGTAACGTGCATCTTAGTTGTAGTTTTCACTGCTAAAATTAGGAAGTAGTCTTTGCCATTAGGTTGAATGTGCCCGTCTTGTCTTTTGTTGCACCCTACAAAGAGTTAATAATGCAAGTATTATACTTATTACCCATCAACTGTTTGATTGTAGCGAGCATCTTAGTTGTAGTTTTCACTGCTAAAATTAGCAAGTAGTCTTTGCCATTAGGTTGAATGTGCACGTATTGTCTTTTGTTGCGCCCTAAAAAGAGTTATTACTGCAAGTATTTTACTTATTGCCCATCGACTGTTTGTAACGAGCATTTTAGTTGGAGTTTTCACTGCTAAAATCAGGAAGTGGTCTTTGCCATTAAGTTGAATATGCACGTCTTGTCTTTTGTTGCGCCCTAAAAAGAATTAATAATATACAAGTATTATACCTGCTACTCATCAACTGTTTGATTGTAACGTGCATCGGAGTTGTAGTTTCCATTGCTAAAATTAGGAAGTAGTCTTTGCCATTAAGTTGAATATGCACGTCTTGTCTCTTGTTGCGCCCTAAAAAGAGTTATTACTGCAAGTATTATACTTATTACCCATCAACTGTTTGATTGTAACGAGCATCTTAGTTGTAGTTTTCACTGCTAAAATTAGGAAGTAGTCTTTGCCATTAGGTTGAATGTGTCTGTATTGTCTTTTGTTGCGCCCTACAAAGAGTTAATAATGCAAGTATTTTACCTGCTACTCTCCATCTGTTTGATTATAACGTGCACCGAAGTTGTAGTTTTCACTGCTAAAATCAGGAAGTAGTCTTTGCCATTAGGTTGAATGTGCACGTCTTGTCTTGTGTTGCACCCTACAAAGAGTTAATAATGCAAGTATTATACTTATTACCCATCAACTGTTTGATTGTAGCGAGCATCTTAGTTGTAGTTTTCACTGCTAAAATTAGCAAGTAGTCTTTGCCATTAGGTTGAATGTGCACGTATTGTCTTTTGTTGCGCCCTAAAAAGAGTTATTACTGCAAGTATTTTACTTATTGCCCATCGACTGTTTGTAACGAGCATTTTAGTTGGAGTTTTCACTGCTAAAATCAGGAAGTGGTCTTTGCCATTAAGTTGAATATGCACGTCTTGTCTTTTGTTGCGCCCTAAAAAGAATTAATAATATACAAGTATTATACCTGCTACTCATCAACTGTTTGATTGTAACGTGCATCGGAGTTGTAGTTTCCATTGCTAAAATTAGGAAGTAGTCTTTGCCATTAAGTTGAATATGCACGTCTTGCCTTTTGTTGCGCCCTAAAAAGAGTTATTACTGCAAGTATTATACTTATTACCCATCGACTGTTTGATTGTAACGAGAATCTTAGTGGTAGTTTTCACTGCTAAAATTAGGAAGTAGTCTTTGCCATTAGGTTGAATGTGCCCGTATTGTCTTTTGTTGCGCCCTAAAAAGAGTTAATAATGCAAGTATTTTACCTGCTACTCTCCATCTGTTTGATTATAACGTGCATCGAAGTTGTAGTTTTCACTGCTAAAATTAGGAAGTAGTCTTTGCCATTAAGTTGAATATGCACGTCTTGCCTTTTGTTGCGCCCTAAAAAGAGTTATTACTGCAAGTATTATACTTATTATCCATCAACTGTTTGATTGTAACGAGCATCTTAGTTGTAGTTTTCACTGCTAAAATTAGGAAGTGGTCTTTGCCATTAGGTTGAATGTGCCCGTATTGTCTTTTGTTGCGCCCTAAAAAGAGTTAATAATGCAAGTATTTTACCTGCTACTCTCCATCTGTTTGATTATAACGTGCATCGAAGTTGTAGTTTTCACTGCTAAAATTAGGAAGTAGTCTTTGCCATTAGGTTGAATATGCACGTCTTGTCTTTTGTTGCACCCTAAAACGTGTTAATACTGCATGTATTGTACTTAGTACCCTCCAACTGTTTGCTTTTAATGTGCAGCTTAGTTGTAGTTCTCATTGCTAAAATTGGGAAGTAGTTTTTGCCATTAAGTTGAATACATGCCAACACGTTTACACGTGTCTTTGTTGTTATTGTTGCAATGGCAAAATATGGTCATCTGCATATTACCCGATTACTAAAATAACCAATCAATGCCGCCCTAACGTGAAGTATGCATACGGTATATTACAGTAGTACTAAGGTAGTATTACAGTAGTACTAAGGTAGTATTACAGTAGTAGTAAGGTAGTATTACAGTAGTACTAAGGTAGTATTACAGTAGTACTAAGGTAGTATTACAGTAGAACTAAGGTAGTATTACAGTAGTACTAAGGTAGTATTACAGTAGTACTAAGGTAGTATTACAGTAGTACTAAGGTAGTATTTATCCATAGACAACCTTCACTAGCGTTGACTTGTTGTGGTTTTGCAAGTGGAGCTGGCAGAAACAAACCCGCCTCACAATGTCCGACCTCCGACTTGGCCTTCCTCCTCCTCCTCTTCATTAGGGCGACCGTCGTGGGCGAGCAGGCCGATGACCCCGGCCGGTGCCAGCTTCACCTCGCCGCCTCCGCCGTCCTTTCCGGGCCAAGTTCCACCCTCACCTGCGCGGGGACGACGCAGAGCTTTGTTTTCGCATTTTCTACTCGGATTATTAAAACCTTTTTTTCCAATTTATCTTCAACGCCTCCGCCGAGGTTTTAATATTTCATATTGATTGGAGGAGCTCATCAGCAGCGAGCGGACGGAAATCGATTATTTTGAAGGCTTCTGAGGCCTTTATTGGCTGCCGATTGCTAGTAAAAATAGCACAAAAATATTTATGTTGCAGTCAAAAAGTTCGATCGTTGAAAAAAAAACTCCTTTCTCATGGACATGCTAACAGTTATACACCTAAATATGACACCAAGGTGAATACCTGCTAAATCAGCAAAAAAAAAAAAAAAAAAAATCGTGCTAAAATGCTAACTGTAAAAAAAAAACGCTAATGTTAAAATGCTAACAGACAGCGTCATCCACGTAAAACAATATTTTGACGCTAAGGTGTGTACCTGCAAAGGTAGCAAGAAAGCTAACATGCTAACGGCTAGCATTAATGAAATACCTAAATATGTCCACCTGCTGAATTAGCAAAATAAATTATTAAAGTAAAAACTTTCAAATGCCATCACGCTTACATTAGCGTGCATCAAGTACAAACATACGACTGAGATGTATACCTACGAAATTAGCAATAAAAAAAAGATAGCATACTAATGTTTACAGGTAGCATCCTCCACGTATACCTGCTAAATTAGCAAAAAAGCTAGTCTGCCTACAGTTAGCATTAATGAAATAACTAAATATATGACACTGAGGTCTACCTGCTAAATGAGCAAAACAATAATAAAATACAACTTTCAAATGCCATCACGCTAACATTAGCATGCATCAAGTACCAACATATGACTAAGATACATACCTAAAGAATTTTACTAATGTTTACAGGTAGCATCCTACACGTATACCTGCAAAATTAGCAAAAAAGCTAGTCTGCCGACAGTTAGCGTTAATAAAATAACTAAATATATGACACTGAGGTCTACCTGCTAAATGAGCAAAAAAATAATAAAATACGACTTTCAAATGCTATCACGCTAACATTGGCATGCATCAAGTACCAACATATGACTGAGATACATACCTACACAATTTTACTAATGTTTACAGGTAGCGTCGTCCACGTATACCTGCAAAATTAGCAAAAAAGCTAGCATGCTAACAGTTAGCATTATTGAAATACCTAAATATATGTCACTGAGGTGTCTACCAGCTAGATAAATGAATAAATAAATACAACTTTCAAAGGCTATCAGGCTAACATTAGCATGCATCAAGTGCCAACATATGACTGAGATGTATACCTACAAAATTAGCAAAAATGCTAGCATGCTGATGCTAGAATGCCAGCGAATGTGCTGTTTGTTTGTGTTTTAGTTTTTCCTATGTGTGTGTTTAGATTTTCCTGTTTTTAGTTCCTGTCAGCGCTCTTATTTTTTCTCTTTCCTGTTTTTTTCCCTCAGATGCAGCTGATTGGCACCTGACCACACCTGGTGTCAATCAGCCCGCCCCTATTTGTACCTGCTTTATCTTCCAGTCATTGCTGGATTATTGGATTATATTGTCGCTCCTGTTGCATCGTGTCATGTCGCTCCTGTCGTGTCATCGCAGCGTAGCGGGAAGCTATATTTCGGTAGCTTACTGTCTTTTGTTCCCTGCTTTCAGTTTATCTTTATACACCACGTAACGACTTCTGTTTTCCTGCTCACTACCAGCTAGCATCCCAGCTAGGCCCGTTTGTTTTTGCCAGCTTCCATGCTAAGCTCCTTTTGTTTTCTAGCTCTCATGCTAGCTCTTTTAGTTTGTTAAAAGAGTAGTTTCCAAGACCAGGGAAAGAGTTCTCTCGATGTTTAAAAAGCATCAAAACTTCAGACTTACAATTCCCAGTCGGACGTCGCTCTTTGATGCCGCCACGCCTTTTCCTCCCCGGCGTCTCCACTCCGACCGCCAAGCCGCTGATCAAAACGTCGACGGCGGTCCTCGTCCCTCGACTCTCCACCGAGGAGAAGAAGAAGAAGAAGTTGTGTCTCAGAGAAGCCATAAAAGACGGCGACTTCGCCACGTTTTGCTTCCTGCAGGCTGTGAGCCCCCCCCCCTTCCCCCCTCCCAACACTCTTTCTAATTACCCACTTTGATTACTCACATTCCCCGCTTTTTTTTTTTTCTGTAGCTAGCGCCGCCACGGCCAGCAGGCTGAGGGGCCAACGCCGCTGATTGTCTCCCTTTCTGCCCTAATTGAGCCAAATGGGAATGGCGCTTGCCAGAGTTCACTCTCCTCCAGTGTTTACACGCTCGTCCACCAGAGAGACATTCATTAGACTACACACACACACACACACACACACACACACACACACACACACACACACACACACACACACACACACACACACACGCACACACACACACAGAAAGAGAGGTAGCGATAAAGGCTGGAAGGTCCTGAGCGGCGTGCGCGTACAGATGGGCCCGCAGATGCTGCCGGGAACAAATGCTGTTGTCTAATGACGCACATCACACCACTTATTTCTTCATAACACAACGTGTGTGTGTGTGTGTGTTGGGGGGGGGGGGGGGTGGCCCGTAATTGCACACTGTCGGGTGGAGTCATTAAAATTCACGCCTGCGAGGTGGCCTGTTAATTGTGGTCAAGCTAGCTGATGGCGGACAAAAGGATGCTTCGCCGCTGACTTGTCCGACAAAATGTTTGACACAAAAAATTCAGACTATTTGACACTAGGAAAAAAATCCCAACTTTTTGACTTTTAGAAAAAAATCCCCCCCGAAAAACAGACTATCTGACAAAAAAAAAAAAAAAATCCAGAATTTTTGACACTTACTCTAACATCCAAGATGCAGATCGGGCACGGACACAGCGTAAAGGTAAGAAATTAAGATTTATTTAAACTAAGAACAGACCAAGAACGGGTTAACTGGTGCTAGGCAGAAAAGGCAAAACCAACAGAACTAGCATGGAAGTTAGAAACAAAACCAAAAGTGCTAGCATGGGAGCTAGGGAAATAACAGAAAACTTGCACAAGGCACAAACCAAAAGTGCTAGCATGGGAGCTAGGGAAATAACAACAAACTTGCACAAGGCACAAAAGGCAAAACCAAACTACTAGCATGGGAGCTAGAGGAAACAAGGCATCGGACTACCGAGTAGAAGTTCAAGGACGTCACAGTTGTGTGAACACAAATTGCGTGTAAGACAAACTACGAGGAGAGAACGAGTGAACGGAAAAGGCAGGCTTAAATAAAGGGCGGTAATCAAAAACACAGGTGCGTGTCAACCGAGAGTAGCAGGTGGAACAAATAAGAAATCAAGGAGACAAGATAAACAAGGAACTAGCACGGAAGTTAGAAACAAACCAAAAGTGCTAGCATGGGAGCTAGGGAAATAACAGAAAACTTGCACAAGGCACAAACCAGAAGTGCTAGCATGGGAGCTAAGGAAAAAACAGCAAACTTGCACAAGGCACAAAAGGCAAAACCAAACTACTAGCGTGGGAGCTAGAGGAACCAAGGCATCGGATTACCGAGTAGAGGTTCAAGGACGTCACAGTTGTGCGAACACAAATTGCGTGTAAGACAAACTACGAGGAGAGAACGAGTGAACGGAAAAGGCAGGCTTAAATAAAGGGCGGTAATCAAAAACACAGGTGCGTGTCAACCGAAAGTAGCAGGTGGAACAAATAAGAAATCAAGGAGACAAGATAAACAAGGAAGTGCACAAACAAACCCAGCACCGGAACAGTCCAAAACAATCAGAAAACCCAAAAGGACTCAAAAAACAAAAAAAAAGAATGTGGTCCGGGAAGCGGATCACAACACTGACAAAAAAATCCCGAAAAATCCTGACATTTTGACAACAAAATCCAGACTTTTTGACAAGAAAACCCCCGATTTTTTGACACTCAGAAAAAAATCCAGATTTTTTGACCGAAAAAATCAAAATTTTTTGACAGTTGCAGGAAATCCCAACTTTTTGACTCTTATAAAAAAATCCCCCAAAATCCTGACATTTTGACAAAAAAAAAATCCAGACTTTTTGACCAAAAAAATACAAACTTTTTGAAAAAAAAAAATATCCAGATTTTTTGACATATAGAAAAAAGACAGAATTTTTGACAAAAAAACCCACATTTTTTAACCCCCCAAAAATCACAATTTTCTAATACTTGGAAAAAATGCCACCTTTTTGACTCTTAGAAAAAATTCCCCCCCAAAAATCCCAAGACTTTGCCAAAAAAATAAATCCAGACTTTTTGACACAGAAAAAATCCTGACATTTTGACAAAAAAAAAAACAATTTTTGGACACTTAGAAAAAAAATCCAGATTTTTTGACCCAAAAAAATCCAAATTTTTTGACACTTGCTAGAAATCCCAAATTTTGGACTCTTAGAAAAAATCTCCCAAAATCCCGACATTTTGACAAAATGATCCCAATTTTTTGACACTTAGAAAAAATCCTGAAAAATCCTGACTTTTTGAGACGTGAAAAAAAAAACAGACAACAAAACCCCCGATTTTTTGACACTTAGATTAAAAATCCAGATTTTTTTGCCGAAAAAAAATCCAGATTTTTTGACACTTAGAAAACATCCTGAAAAATCCAGAAATTTTGACCAAAACAACAAACTTTTTGACACTTGGAAAAATCTAGACTTTGACCAAAATAATCCAGATTTTTTGACGAAAAAAAAATAAATCCAGACTTTTTGACACCTAGAAAAAATCCTGACATTTTGACAAAAAAATCCTGACTTTTTGACACTATGAAAGAAATGCAGACTTTTTGTAAAAAAAAACAAAACAAACAAAAAAAAATAATAGATTTTTTGACACTTGGAAAAAAAAAATTCAGATTTTTTTTTAACAAAAAAAAAAAATCCAGATTTTTTGATACTAGGAAAAAAAATCCCAACATTTTGTGAAAAAAAAATAAAATAAACATTTAGAAAAAAATACAGATTTTTTGACCAAAAAAAAAAATCTCCAATTTTTGGACACTTACAAAAAAATCCTGAAAAATCCCCATTTTTTGATACCTAGAAAAAAATCCAAAATGTTTTAGTTTTAGGAAAAATAACAAAAAATACTGACATTTTGACCAAAAAATCCAGACTTTTTGACACTTAGGAAAAAATCATGAAGAAAAATCCAGACTTTTTGACAACCCCCTCCCCCCAATCCAGATTTTTTGACCCAAAAAATCTGTTTTTTGGGACAAAAAAAAAAATCACGATTTTTTGACACCTGGAAAAAAAATCCAGAAAAATCCCGACATTGTGACAAAAAAATCCCGATTTTTTGACACTTGGAAAAAAATCCTGACTTTTTGACAAAAAAAATCCTGACTTTTTGACAATCCCCCACTCGATTTTTTTAACACTTAGAAAAAAAAATCAGAATTTTTGATCCCCCAAAAAAATCCAAATATTTTGGCATTCATAAAAAATCCTGAAAATCCCAACTTTTTGACAACCCCCCCCCCCCCCCCAAGAAAACACATTTCTGACACTAACTTTTTGACCTAAAAAGTCTAGACTTTTTGACCAAAACATCCAGACTTAGTGACCCAAAAAATCAAGACTTTTTGACAATTAAAAAAATATATGTATGTTTTTGACAAAAAAAATTTTTACTTTTTGACACGAAGAAAAAGTTCCAACTTTTTGATAAAAAAGTCCCAACTTTTTGAAACTTACAAAAAAAAATCACCATTTTTACATTTAAAAAAAATCCTAACTTTTTGACCCAAAAAATCCCAATTTTTTGACACTAAGAGATAATTACGACTTTTTAATAGCTCGACTAGCCCAAGGCTAATTTAGAGTGCTTCATAATCCGATTAGTCGACTAATCGTTAAGATAATCGATGACTAATCGACCATCAAAATAGTGGTTAGTTGCAGCCCTAGAATCTATACACGTTATTATAGATACTCATTTCTAACACATTTTTTGTTTTCGTAATTGAGCCAAAAATGCATAGTTACATAAAAAAGTGACACATTTAAAAAATAAATATCGTAGAAAATGTCAGCAAGAAGAAGTCTTTGCCGGCCATTTCTCAGCCCGTCTGGCCTTTCACTCTCATCAATTATTCATCACGCGGTCCTTTAACGAAGCGCGGTGATTACTTCAACGTTTAATGTCGCCGTAATCAATAATCGGCTTTTTAACGAGGCCTTTCCAGCGTCACCTCTGGAGTGGATCGGCTTTAACCGCAGGTTACAGTAAGCCCCGCCCCCATCCTGTTGGAAGGAGTTCTTAGTGATCAGTTGTTGAAACGCAAAGCATTAGGAAAATCATTTTCATCGGGAAGATGTTTGATATTCGACTGAACACTGAAATATCAAAACTGGCGTTGGCTATTTTGATATTTTTTTATTTTCAAAACCAATGCAAACATTTCCTATTTCTTAACCTGGAGGTTTCCCCTCAAGTTTGGTCTTGGGGACCCGGAAGGGTCTCAGCCAAAAATGTTTTAAAATCAAATCACATATCATTATTTTAACATTTTTTTTAATCTAACACTTAAATCTTTCTTACACCTAAATGTATATTTCAAAATAAAGTATATTGGTATTTCATGTTTTATGTTTTATACATCTGTTTTTTAAATGTTTTTATTATCCTTTTATTTATTAAATCCCGACTTTTGGACCAAAAAAATCCAGACTTTTTGACAAAAAAAAACCCAAAATATTTGACACTTGGAAAAATCCTGACTTTTTGACCTAAAAAAATCTAGATTTTTTTTGACAAAAAAAATCCGAAGATTTTGCCCCAAAAAATAAAATAAAAAAATCCCGACATTTTGACCCCAAAGAAATCCCGACTTTTTGACACTTGGAATACAATCCCGATTTTTTCTTACGACTAACTCTATCTGGAGATATAAAATAAATTGGTATTTAATGTTTTATGTTTTATATATTTGTTTTTTATGGCAAAAACACATTTCCAAGATATTCCCACAAAATGATTTTCCAGGCGGAATATTTCACGAGATGTAATTGGATCTTAAATAGGTCAATAATTCATCAATTTGATTTTAATCCATTAATATTTTTTGAGCAATAACAATACAAAATAGATATAAAAACCCTGGGGAATCCAAAAGGTTTCTCATTGTCATTCACATCGACGCCTCACCGGGTTGTGAGTTTTTCCTTGCACCTTATGTAGGCTCTGAACCGAGGGTGTCGTTGTGGCTTGTGCAGCCCTTTGAGACACCTGTGATTTCGGCCTATAGAAATACACATTGATTGATTGAAGCAGTACAAACTGTCTAAAACTCTATTATGCAAAGCCACAGCCATTTATCAACAACACCCAGAAACCTGAAATGGCAGAAGGGGAGACTTTTGAACAACTTAAGCTGTACATCATTGTATTCTCTTTTTATTTACCATTAACACGTGACAACTTCACTGCTTTTGGGTTTTGCACATTTATTTTTATTGGCAAAAACACAACATTTGCAACATGTTCCCTCAAAATAATTTTCCATGCAGAATATTTCATAAGATGTAATTCGATCTTAAATCTTAAATCTTTCAATTAATTATTATTTTATAGCAATTATTATTATTTTTAATTAGTCATATATTATTGTTTTTACATTTTTTATTCAACACATAACAATAAATATTTCTTACGCCTAACTCTATCTGTAGATATAAAGTAAATTGGTGTTTAATGTTTTATGTTTTATTTATACATTTGTTTTTTATGGCAAAAACACATTTCCAACATATTCCCACAAAATAATTTTCCAGGCGGAATATTTCACGAGATGTAATTGGATCTTAAATAGGTCAATAATTCATCAATTTGATTTTAATCCATTAATATTTTTTGAGCAATAACAATACAAAATAGATATAAAAACCCTGGGGAATCCAAAAGGTTTCTCATTGTCATTCACATCGACGCCTCACCGGGTTGTGAGTTTTTCCTTGCCCCTTATGTAGGCTCTGAACCGAGGATGTCGTTGTGGCTTGTGCAGCCCTTTGAGACACTTGTGATTCCGGCCTATAGAAATACACATTGATTGATTGAAGCTGTACAAACTGTCTAAAACTCTATTATGCAAAGCCACAGCCATTTATCAACAACACCCAGAAATCTGAAATGGCAGAAGGGGGGACTTTTGAACAACTTAAGCTGTACATCATTGTATTCTCTTTTTATTTACCATTAACACGTGACAACTTCACTGCTTTTGGGTTTTGCACATTTATTTTTATTGGCAAAAACACATTTGCAACATGTTCCCTCAAAATAATTTTCCAGGCAGAATATTTCGTAAGATGTAATTCGATCTTAAATCTTTTAATTAATTATTATTTTATAGCAATTATTATTATTTTTAATTAGTCATATATTATTGTTTTTACATTTTTTATTCAACACATAACAATAAATATTTCTCACGCCTAACTCTATCTGTAGATACAAAGTAAATTGGTATTTGATGTTTTATGTTTTATATATTTGTTTTTTTTATGGCAAAAACACATTTCCAACATATTCCCACAAAATAATTTTCCAGGCGGAATATTTCACGAGATGTAATTGGATCTCAAATAGGTCAATAAATCATAAATTTGATTTTAATCCATTAATATTTTTTGAGCAATAACAAAACGAAATACATATAAAAACCCTGGGGAATCCAAAAGGTTTCTCATTGTCATTCACATCGACGCCTCACCGGGTTGTGAGTTTTTCCTTGCCCCTTATGTAGGCTCTGAACCGAGGATGTCGTTGTGGCTTGTGCAGCCCTTTGAGACACTTGTGATTCCGGGCTTTAAAAATACACACTGATTGATTGAAGCTGTACAAACTGTCTAAAACTCTATTATGCAAAGCCACAGCCATTTATCAACAACACCCAGAAACCTGAAATGGCAGAAAGGGAGACTTTTGAACAACTTAAGCTGTACATCATTGTATTCTCTTTTTATTTACCATTAACACGTGACAACTTCACTGCTTTTGGGTTTTGCCCATTTTAAGCCCCCGCAATGGCATCGACAGGTGAATTTGAGGCCTAATCAGGCATTAGGAGTGACGGTCAGGCACCGAATCCACGTTTCTGACAAGCCAGCTGAGGCAGAGTGAGACGTCGTGTTTACAAAACATGTCACCTGGGCCGCGCCTCGCCGCCAAAGCCGGGCTTACCGATAATAATATGAATAACGCCGCCTTCAACGTGTAAGCAGGAGCATCAGCGGGAGCTCGTCTTCCGCACCGCTCGCCATCCCCTGATAATCCCGTCTCGGCGGAGGAGCTCCGGGGGATGAATGTTGAAATACGAGCGCGTGTCATTGTCGGCGACGCGCAGGGTGGCCCGGATTAATCACCGGGGATTTATGTTTCCTTTCGTCCTCGCCGTCCACCCAGGTTTCCTCTCTCGGACCGCGCCGAGGCCATAAAACAGACTTTGACCTACGGTATCGAACAAGGACCTCTTCGCAGGCTTTTATCAACATCGCTGCAGTATGGCGACACCTTCCAGATCCGAGTGGCGGTCGCTACAAGGTCACTCTCTGGCTGCATCATTCTGTTACATCGCCGCATGGAAGCGGGGTTCCGGACTTCAAGATGCGGAAAGTCTTGAATCCAAAATAGAGGCATTGAACAGGAACTTAAACACAGAACACAGAACAGTAACGAACCCAAACATGACTGTGGAGAGGCGGCGCCGGCGAACGAGCAGCGGGGCAGATGGCGGCGAGGAGGCGGAGGATGCGGCCGAGCGGAGAGGCGGGGCGTTGTTGATAAATGAATATTATCAACAACAGTATCACTATTAATAATATTCATTATTTTATGACCGAAAAAAAATCAAAAAAGTAAAATCAGTTTACAAAAATTTAAAACAAACAAAAAAAATAACTAAAATAATCCATGTGTTTTTCACATTTTAGATATTTTTTCCTCGCTAAATTAAAATAGATATTTTCAAAAATGTCCACACAAACCTAAAGTATGCATAATTTTAAGACCCAAATAAATAAATAAAATACAATAAAATCGAGTTACAAAAATGTAAAAAAAACTACCAAAAAATGACAAAAATAATACCTGTGTTTTTCACATTTTGGGGTTTTTTTTTTTTGTCTAAATTAAAATAATTATTTTTAAAATGTCCACAAAAACCTAAAATATTGCATGATTTTATGACCCCCAAAAAAATGAAAAAATAAAATGGGTTTAAAAAAATGTATAAAAGTTTAAAAAATTACTACAATAATCCATGTATTTTTCACATTTCAAGTATTTTTTTCTCTGTAAATTACAATAGATCTTTTCAAAAATGTCCACAAAAACCTAAAATATGTATAATTTTGTGACCAAAAAATAAATAAATAAATAAATAAAATCGGTTCAAAAACATTTTTAAAAGTTGAAAAAAATGAATAAAATAATCCACGTGTTTTTCACATTTTAAATATTTTTTTCTCGCTAAATTAAGATAGATATTTTCAAAAACTTCCACAAAAACCTAAAATATGCATAATTTTAAAACCCCAAAAAAAAAAAAAAAAAAAAATCGAGTTACAAAAATGTAAAAAAGTTAAAAAAAAAGACTAAAATAATCAATGTGTTTTTCACATTTAAGTTTTTTTTCTGTCTAAATCAAAATACATATTTTTAAAATGTCCACAAAAACCTAAAAAATTGCATAATTTTATGACCAAAAAATAAATAAATAAGAATAAAATGGGTTTAAAAAAATTTTAAAAAGTTAAAAAAATGACTACAATAATCCATGTATTTTTCACATTTCAGGTATTTTTTTCTCTGAAAATTACAATAGATCTTTTCAAAAATGTCCACAAAAACCTAAAATATGCATGATTTTATGACCCCAAAAAAATAAAAAATAAAATCAGTTTACAAAAAAAATAATAATACAAAAAATACTAAAACAATCCATGAGTTTTTCACATTTTAGATATTTTTTTCTCGCTAAATTAAAATAGATATTTTCAAAAATTTCCACACAAACCTAAAGTATGCATAATTTTAAGACCCCAAAAAATAAATAAAATAAAATAAAATCGAGTTACAAAAATGTAAAAAACTACCAAAAAATTACTAAAATAATCCCTGTGTTTTTCACATTTTTTTTTGGTCTAAATTAAAATAAATATTTTTAAAATGTCCACAAAAACCTAAAATATTGCATAATTTTATGACCCCCCCCAAAAAAATGAAAAAATAAAATGGGTTTAAAAAAATTTACAAAAGTTAAAAAAATGACTACAATAATCCATGTATTTTTCACATTTCAGGGATTTTTTTCTCTCTAAATTACAATAGATATTTTCAAAAATGTCCACAAAAACCTACAATATGCATGATTTTATGACCCCAAAAAAATAAAAAATAAAATCAGTTTATAAAAAAAAAAAAAATACAAAAAATACTAAAACAATCCATGAGTTTTTCACATTTTAGGTATTTTTTTCTCGCGAAATTAAAATAGATATTTTCAAAAATGTCCACAAAAACCTAAAGTATGCATAATTTTAAGACCCAAAAAATAAATAAAATAAAATAAAATCGAGTTACAAAAATGTAAAAAACTAATCCCTGTGTTTTTCACATTTTGGGGTTTTATTTTTGTCTAAATTAAAATAAATATTTTTAAAATGTCCGCAAAAACCTAAAATATGCATGATTTTATGACCCCCCAAAAAAATGAAAAAATAAAATGGGTTTAAAATTTTTTACAAAAGTTAAAAAAAAGACTACAATAATCCATGTATTTTTCCAATTTCAGGTATTTTTTTCTCTGTAAAGTACAATAGATCTTTTCAAAAATGTCCACAAAAACCTAAAATATGTATCATTTTGTGACCAAAAAATAATAATAAACAAATAAAATCGGTTCAAAAACATTTTAAAAAGTAAAAAAAAAGAATAAAATAATCCACGTGTTTTTCACATTTTAAATATTTTTTGTCTCGCTAAATTAAAAGAGATATTTTCAAAAACTTCCACAAAAACCTAAAATATGCATAATTTTAAGACCAAAAAATAAAAAATAAAAAAAATAAAATCGAGTTACAAAAATGTAAAAAAGTTAAAAAAATGACTAAAATAATCCCTGTGTTTTTCACATTTAAGTTTTTTTTCTGTCTAAATCAAAATACATATTTTTAAAATGTCCACAAAAACCTAAAAAATTGCATAATTTTATGACCCCAAAAAATAATAATAATAATAAAATGGGTTTAAAAAAAAAAAAAAATTACTACAATAATCCATGTATTTTTCACATTTCAGGTATTTTTTTCTCTGTAAATTACAATAGATCTTTTAAAAAATGTCCACAAAAACCTAAAATATGTATAATTTTGTGACCAAAAAAAATAAAAAAATTAATAAAATCGGTTCAAAAAATGTTAAAAAGTAAAAAAAATGAATAAAACAATCCACGTGTTTTTCACATTTTAAATATTTTTTTTCTCTCTAAATTAAAATAAATTTATTCAAAAATATCCACAAAAACCTAAAATATTTATAATTTTGTGACCAAAAAAATAAAAAAATAAAAAAAATCGGTTTACATTTTTTTTAAAAAGTAAAAAAAAATGAATACAATAATCCACGTGTTTTTCACATTTTAAATATTTTTTTTCTCGCTAAATTAAAATAGATATTTTCAAATATGTCCAAAAAAACCTAAAATATGCATCATTTTATGAACAAAAAAAATAAAAAAAAATAAAATCAGTTTACAAAAAAAAAAAAACTGACTAAAACAATCCATGTCTTTTTCACATTTTAGGTATTTTTTCTCTCTCTAAAATAAAACAGATCTTTTCACGTCTGGACGGTGTAGACAGGGTGAAGGCAAGGGTGGGAATGAGGAACAAAGAGCGATGAGAACACGACGGTTTGTCGTTCTCCCCTCACATCGGGACTGGCGTCTTTGGCGTCCGTGAGACGTGAGCCCGAGGACCGTGAGACCCGTCCTTGTCTGGGAGTGTGTTGTCGCCCCCGAAGGACACTCCCCTCAATCACTGGATGTAAACGTGGAGCGGGCCTGCCGCCATTTCCCTCACGCTCCCCTGGCGTCTGATGAATGGCGGCGTGTCTCGGTGTTTATCACGTCAAGTCCTCTTCACTCTCCTTCGCCTCGCCTGTCTTCAGTCGCACGTCCACGTCCTCGGCAGAGAATCACACGCCAAGGCTGGACTGGGAACGTAATACGCAAAAAGATGAATGGAGTTGTACAAACCCCGTTTCCATATGAGTTGGGAAATTGTGTTCGATGTAAATATAAACAGAATACAATGATTTGCAAATCCTTTTCAAGCCATATTCAGTTGAATATGCTACAAAGACAACATATTTCATGTTCAAACTCATAAACTTCATTTCTTTTTGCCAATAATAATTAACTTAGAATTTCATGGCAGCAACACGTGCCAAAGTAGTTGGGAAAGGGCATGTTCACCACTGTGTTACATCACCTTTTCTTTGAACAACACTCAATAAACGTTTGGGAACTGAGGAAACTAATTGTTGAAGCTTTGAAAGTGGAATTCTTTCCCATTCTTGTTTTATTTTTCAGTCCTTCAACAGTCCGGGGTCTCCGCTGTCCTATTTTACGCTTCACACATTTTCCGTGGGAGACTGGTCTGGACTGCAGGCGGGCCAGGAAAGTACCCGCACTCTTTTACAATGAAAACACCCTGTTGTAACACGTGTCTTGGCATTGTCTTGCTGAAATAAGCAGGGGCGTCCATGATAACGTTTCTTTGGATGGCAGCATATGTTGTTCCAAAAGCTGTATGTACCTTTCAGCATTAATGGTGCCTTCACAGATGTGTAAGTTACCCATGCCTTGGGCACTAATGCACCCCCATACCATCACACATGCTGGCTTTTCAACTTTGCGTCGATAACAGTCTGGATGGTTCGCTTCCCCTTTGGTCCGGATGACACGATGTCGAAATATTTCCAAAAACAATTGTGAATGTGGACTCGTCAGACCACAGAACACTTTTCCACTTTGCATCAGTCCATCGTAGATAATCTCGGACCCAGAGAAGCCGGCGGCGTTTCTGGATGTTGTTGATAAATGGCTTTCGCTTTGTATAGTAGAGCTTTAACTTGCACTTACAGATGTAGCGACCAACTGTATTTAGTGACAGTAGTTTTCCGAAGTGTTTCTGAGCCCATGTGGTGATATCCTTTACAGATTGATGTCGGTTTTTGATACAGTGCCGTCTGAGGGATGGAAGGTCACGGTCATTCATTGTTGGTTTCCGGCCATGCCGCTTACGTGGAGTGATTTCTCCAGATTTTCTGAACCTTTTGATGATATTATGGAGCGTAGATGTTGAAATCCCTAAATTTCTTGCAATTGCATTTTGAGAAAGGTTGTTCTTAAACCGTTTGACTATTTGCTCACGCAGTTGTGGACATCTTTTGGACTTTCACTAAATAATACACTTGCCCCCCGGGGGTATACCGGTACTAGTATAGTATGGCGGTATTAATAAATCAAAAATGGTACTATTCTCTGTTTGAAAGGTACGGGTTCCCCATTTTTATTTTTTTATTTTAAGTTAACGACTGACAAGAGGGTTCACTCTGGGTTTTTTTTTCAGTCCACTGCTCAAAAAGTTCATGGTGCATTTTAATGAAACTTTCAAAAATACACCCCCATACCATCACAAATGTTGTCTTTTCAAGTTTGCATCGGTTGGTTCTTTTCCTCTTTGTTCCATAGGACACGATGAGCACAGTTTAAAAAAAACAAAAAAACAAACAAACTCGGGTGTTGTTGATAAATGGCTGTGGCTTTGCATAGTAGAGTTTTAACTTGCACTTACAGATGTAAGGACCGACTGTAGTTACTTACAGTGGTTTTCCGGAGTGTTCCTTAGCCCATGTGGTGATATTCTTTACACACCGATGTCACTTTTTGATGCAGTACCGACTTAAGGATGGAAGGTCACAGGCATTCAATGTTACGTGCAGTGATTTCTCCAGATCATCTGAACTTTTTGATGATATTACGGAGCGTCTTTGGTGAAATCCCTAAATTCCTTGCAATAGCTGGTTGAGAAATGTCGTTGTCAAACAATTTGCTCAGGAATTTGTTGACAAAGCGGTGATCCTCGCCCCGTCCTTGTTTGTGAATAACCGTGCATTTCGTGGAAGCTGGTTTTAAACCCAATCATGGCACACACATTAGCCCGTTCCACCTGTGTGGTGTTCCAAATAAGTGTTTGACGAGCATTCCTCAACTTTCTCGGTCTTTTTTGCCACTTGTGACAGCATTTTTGAAAATTGTTGCAGGCATCAGATTCCAGATGAGCTAATATTTGTCGAAAATAGCAACGTTTTCCAGGGTGAACATAAAGTATCTTGTCTTTGCAGTCTATTTAACAAGTCAGACATGGGGTATGGATCTTAGATGACTGAAGCCGGTGACGATTCTGGGTGTTGTTGATAAATGGCTTTCGCTTTGGGGGTCATAGTAACATTATCGCATTACAGCTAAAGGTGGAAACAACAGAGTTGTTTCCATGGTGGCGTCGTGGGCGGATTGTGTAATTTTTTTATTTCAGCAGTCACAAAATTATTTCCCAACCATATTTTCGCAAGCTTCAACTTCTGCTTTGCTTAAGCCGGCCTACCCTCACAAAATCGAAGAAAGTTAACGACCGACAAGAGGCTTCACTTTGTTCCGTTCAGTGTCCTGATCAAAATGTTAATGGCACATTTAGATGAAACTTTCAGAACATAGTCAGACATGGGGTAAAGAACTTGGATGAGCGAAGCCGGCGACGTTTCTGGGTGTTGTTGATAAATGTTGTACACTTCGGGGTTCGTAGTAACATGTTCGCATTAGCTTATAAGGTGGGAACAACTTTGTTTGCCGCCATGGGCGGATTGTATAATTGATTTTTTCAGCAGTCACACAATTAGTTCCCTGCCAAATTTTCGCAAACTTCGACTTCTGCTTTGCTTAAGCCGGCCTACCCTCACAGAATCAAAGAAAGTTAACGACTGACAAGAGGGTTCAATCTGTTTCTTTCAGTGTCCTTCTCAAAATGTTCATGGCACATTTAGATGAAACTTTCAAAACATAGTCAGACATGGGGTAAATAACTTGGATGAGCGAAGCCGGCGACGTTCCTGGGTGTTGTTGATAAATGGGTGTTGTTGATAAACGTTATTCACTTTGGGGTTGGTAGTAACATGTTCACATTAGCTTATAAGGTGGGAACAACTTTGTTTGCCGCCATGGGCGGATTGTATAATTGATTTTTTCAGCAGTCACACAATTAGTTCCCTGCCAAATTTTCGCAAGCTTCGATTTCTGCTTTGCTTAAGCCGGCCTACCCTCACAGAATCAAAGAAAGTTAACGACTGACAAGAGGGTTCAATCTGTTTCTATCAGTGTCTTGCTCAAAATGTTCATGGCACATTTAGATGGAACTTTCAGAACATAGTCAGACATGGGGTAAAGAACTTCGATGAGCGACACCGGTGACGTTTCTGGGTGTTGTTGATAAATGTTGTACACTTTGGGGTTCGTAGTAACATGTTCGCATTAGCTTATAAGGTGGGAACAACTTTGTTTGCCGCCATGGGCGGATTGTGTAATTGATTTTTTCAGCAGTCACACAATTAGTTCCCTGCCAAATCTTCGCAAGCTTCGACTTCTGCTTTGCTTAAGCCGGCCTACCCTCACAGAATCGAAGAAAGTTAACGACCGACAAGAGGGTTCACTTTGTTCCTTTCAGTGTCCTGCTCAAAATGTTCATGGCACATTTAGATGAAACTTTCAGAACGTAGTCAGACATGGGGTAAGGAACTTGGATGAGCGAAGCCGGCGACGTTTCTGGGTGTTGTTGATAAATATTGTTCACTTTGGGGTTCGTAGTAACATGTTCGCATTAGTTTATAAGGTGGGAACAACATTGTTTGCCGCCATGGGCGGATTGTGTAATTGATTTTTTCAGCAGTCACACAATTAGTTCCCTGCCAAATTTTCGCAAGCTTCGACTTCTGCTTTGCTTAAGCCGGCCTACCCTCACAGAATCAAAGAAAGTTAACGACCGACAAGAGGGTTCAATCTGTTTTTTTCAGTGTCCTGCTCAAAATGTTCATGGCACATTTAGATGAAACTTTCAGAACATAGTCAGACATGGGGTAAAGAACTTGGATGAGCGAAGCCGGCGACGTTCCTGGGTGTTGTTGATAAATGGGTGTTGTTGATAAACGTTATTCACTTTGGGGTGGTAGTAACATGTTCACATTAGCTTATAAGGTGGGAACAACTTTGTTTGCCGCCATGGGCGGATTGTATAATTGATTTTTTCAGCAGTCACACAATTAGTTCCCTGCCAAATTTTCGCAAGCTTCGATTTCTGCTTTGCTTAAGCCGGCCTACCCTCACAGAATCAAAGAAAGTTAACGACTGACAAGAGGGTTCAATCTGTTTCTATCAGTGTCTTGCTCAAAATGTTCATGGCACATTTAGATGAAACTTTCAAAACATAGTCAGACATGGGGTAAAGAACTTCGATGAGCGACTGGGTGTTGTTGATAAATGGGTGTTGTTGATAAATGGCTTTTGCTTTGGGGTACATAGTAACATCTCCGCATTATAGTAAAGGTGGAAACAACTTTGTTTTTTTCCAAGGTGCCGCCGTGGGCGGACTGTGTACTGTTTTTTTTTTTTTTCAGCAGTCTTACAATTAAATTTTCCCGCTTTGTGACGAGGCCAAAACGGCTTCGGTCCGACTCAGACATTCACTGTGATCGGCGTCCAGACTTGAGGAGAAAACGACAACATAACCGTGGGGGTGGGTTTAATAAATAAAGGTGTCAGAATAAAAGAACATAGTTGGAAGAACACTTTGAAACGGGCATCAAAGGCGACCATTTGTCAGCCGTCAATTGTCTCTCTCTGCGTTTCCTGGCTCTCATTTAGCTTGATGATTGCCTCCCGCGGCCCCGGGGAGCGATCGCGAGCACACTCTATTACTTCCTGCGGCACTTTACTCCCACCGATATGAAGCACTCAATAACAACAGGACGCGGCGCCGTGTAAACTCCTCCAGTCTATTAGCCCGACGCCGATTCCTCCCGGCAGCCGCCGTCGATACGAGGGAACCCCTGAGAAACATTATCCATATTGAAACGACTCGGGAGGCTCGTGCGAGTCTGCCGCATCAGAAGCCGGCGTAATGAAAAATGTCGGCGGCGCATAAAAGGAAGCTAATAAAGACGGGGAAGTAACGAGCAAACAAACTAACTTTTCCGATGGTGAGGGGGGGTGACGGGCGTGGGATGAAGTCGTCGGGGGCGCCGTGTCGTTAATGCCGGAGGACCGCCCAGGTGTTGATTTGACGTATAACTTTTCTTTTGGCGAAAAACTTGTGTTTGATAATGAAGGGTACAAAATAGAGTTGGCTAAAAATGATTGTGGAGAGGCGGAGCCGACGGGCGGGCGGCGGGGTAGGACACGCTGGAACCCTGCCCAAGATGGCGCCGCGGACAAAATCAGGTGCGTGGGTCGCGCACCTGAACACAATAAACATATCTCCTCACACTGTATAAAAGGGGAGAAAGAGGAGAGATGGGAGCTGAAGGAGTTGGAGAGCCGGCAACAGCCACCGAGAAACAAGAAAGAGCAAGACGCGAGAGACGGAGCGCAGACGACTAAATGGCGGATCGGAGAGCGAGACACGGAGGAGCGAGCTGTGGGAGCGACGACGGTGCAAAAGTCTGCCATTATTTGAAAAAATAAAGGAG
The DNA here is from genome assembly GCF_033978795.1 of Nerophis ophidion. Lineage (NCBI taxonomy): Eukaryota > Metazoa > Chordata > Actinopteri > Syngnathiformes > Syngnathidae > Nerophis > Nerophis ophidion. Next base: position 82,745,529 of record NC_084612.1, on the reverse strand, counting down.
TCAAACCTGCTCAAAACATGTTCTTCCTGGGTGGTCCACAGAACCCGAGCGACGACGGCAGGAGACTGTCAAAATGATATATTAATGTATTGCAGTGTGTTGATTGGTGGAGGGAGAAAGGTCACTTCCTGTTTAAATAGTCAAAAAAAACGTAAAGTTAGCTAAAAAGGTAAGTAAAACTCCATGAACCAAAAGGGTTCCTAAAAGGAGAAGTCTTCAAAAGTTCTTTAAATGAGTCGACTGCGGGACTGGTGCAAGTTATTCCAGAGTCTGGGGGGCGACAGCCTGAAACACCAGGTCTCCCCAGCTTTTAAAATAGGTTTTAGGGGATCTTTAGGAGACCCCGGCCTGAAAAGCGATATACGGAGAGGACCCCGACATGCAAGACACGGAGAGTCCGGACAGAAGTTTGAAACTCAATGCGAAATCGGACCGGAAGCCAATGAGGACTTGATTAAACGAGGGTAAAGTGGACTGTTCTGACCTGGGTGCACCGGGCAAAAGTCCGGCGGCCGCATTCTGTACGAAGTAAAACTTCATTAACCAAAAGGGAAGAGAAATCTTCAAAAGTTCTTTAAAAGAGTCAACTGCGGGACTGGTGCAAGTCATTCCAGAGTCTGGGGGGGGGGGGGGGGGGGGGCGGCAGCCTGAAATTCCAGGTCTCCCCAGCTTTTAAAAAGGGGTTTTAGGGGATCTTTAGGAGACTCTGACCTGAGAAGTGCTATACCGAGAGGACCCCGACATGCACGACATGAAGAGTCCCGACAAAAATTTGAAACTCAATGCGAAATCAGACCATAAGCCAATGAGGACTTGATCAAACAAGGTGATGGGGTAATAGCTGTTTAATGAGTCAACAAAAATGTAAAGTTAGCTAAAAAGGTAAGTAAAACTCAATTAACCAAAAGGGTTCCTGAAAAGAGAAGTCTTCAAAAGTTCTTGAACGAGTCGACTGCGGGACTGTGCAAGTCTTTCCAGAGTCTGCGGGGCGACAGCCTGATATGCCAGGTCTCCCCAGCTTTTAAAATGGATTTGGAGAATCTTTAGGAGACCCTGGCCTGAAAAGCGCTATACAGACATGCAAGACACGGAGAGTCCGAACAAACACTTGAAACTCAATGCGAAATCAGACCGGAAGCCAATGTGGACTTGATCAAACGGCGGTAATGTGGACTGTTCTGACCTGGGTGCCCCAAGCAAAAGTTTGGCAGCAGCATTCTGTACGAAGTAAAACTCCATTAACCAAAAGGGAAGATAAGTCTTCAAAAGTTCTTTAAAAGAGTCAACTGCGGGACTGGTGCAAGTCATTCCAGAGTCTGGGGGGGCGGCAGCCTGAAATTCCAGGTCTCCCCAGCTTTTAAAAATGGGTTTTAGGGGATCTTTAGGAGACTCTGGCCTGAAAAGAGGACCCCGACATGCAAGACATGAAGAGTCCCGACAAAAATTTGAAACTCAATGCGAAATCAGACCTTAAGCCAATGAGGACTTGATCAAACAAGGTGATGGGGTAATGGATGTTTAATTAGTCAACAAAAATGTAAAGTTAGCTAAAAAGGTAAGTAAAACTCAATTAACCAAAAGGGTTCCTGAAAAGAGAAGTCTTCAAAAGTTCTTGAACGAGTCGACTGCGGGACTGGTGCAAGTCTTTCCAGAGTCTGGGGGGGGCGGCAGCCTGATATGCGAGGTCTCCCCAGCTTTAAAAAGGTTTTTTAGGGGATCTTTAGGATACTCTGACCTGAAAAGTGCTATACCGAGAGGACCCCGGCATGCAAGACACAGAGAGTCCAGGCAAACACTTGAAACTAAATGCGAAATCCAACCGGAAGTTAATGAGGACTTGATCAAACGGGGGTAATGTGGATTGTTCTGACCTAGGTGCACCGGGCAAAAGTCCGGCAGCCGCATTCTGTACGAAGTAAAACTCCATTAACCAAAAGGAAAGAGAAGTTTTCAAAAGTTCTTTAAACGAGTCGACTGTGGGACTGGTGCAAGTCATGCCAGGTCTCCCCATCTTTTAAAATAAGAGATGCACGCATTTAGTTGTAATCAGGGAAAGTCCAAATGAAAGAGGAGGAGTAAAATTCTCTTGTCAGGCGTGGGAAGACACTGTACAAGCGTACAGGTCTACGGGTTCCTCCTCATTGAGCTAAATTGAATCCAGTCTCTGGATTCCTTGATTCCTTGCTTCTTGTCTGTTTAATAGATGTCATCAGTGTTTGAACCTGACTGTTGTATTCAGTGTCACGGAAATACTTTTTAAAATATTAGGCTTTCATGGCTCTCTCAGCCAAAAAGGTTCCCGACCCTTGGTCTAAAGTCTCTTCAGAGTTGAAACCAACAGAAACCGAATTCCAATAGTCAATGCCAGACCAGACGAACCCGTGAATGATCAAAGACTTTGCCGCACCGACGCAGAATAATCAATCAACCAGTCACAATTTATTTCAACAGACCTTAATCACGAGGGCCTCAAAGGGCTTCACAGACCACGGCGACATTCCATCTTGCTCCAAAACCTGTATGTACCTTTCACAGATGTGTGAGTTACCCATGCCTTGGGCACTAATACCCCCCACCCCCCCATACCATCACACATGCTGGCTTTTCCACCTGGCGCCAAAACAGTTCTTTTCCTCTTTGGTCCGGACGACACAACGTTCACAGTTTTGGAAAAAAAGAAATTGAAATGTGGACTGATCAGACCACAGAACACTTTTCCACTTTGCATCAGTCCATCTTAGCTGCGTTTCTGGGTGTTGTTGATAAATGGCGGTGGCTTTGCATAGTCTTTTTTTTAATTGATTGATACTTTTATTAGTAGATTGCACAGTTCAGTACATATTCTGTACAATTGACCACCAAATGGTAACACCCGAATAAGTTTTTCAACTTTTTTAAGTCGGGGTCCACGTTAATCAATTCATGGTCAAGTTTTAACTTGCACTTACAGATTTGGCGACCAACTGTAGTTACTGACAGTGGCTTTCTAAAGTGTTACCTGAGCCCACGTGGTGATATCCTTTACACAGCGATGTTGCTTTTTGTTTCTGTACTGCCTGAGGGATCGAATGTCCGTAAAATCATTGCTTATGTTCAGTGAATTCTCCAGATTCTCTGAACCTTTTGATGATATTACGGACCGTAGATGGGGAAATCCCCAGTTGGTTGAGAAAACCGTTTGACAATTTGCTCACACATTTGTTGACACTAAATGGTAACACCCCAATAAGTTTTTCAACTTGTTTCTTCGTTAATCAATTCATGGTACAAATATATACTATCAACATAATACAGTCATCACTCAAGTTAATCATTATAGTATGTACATTGAATTATTTACATTATTTACAATCCGGGGGGTGGGATGAAAAGCTTTGGTTGATATCAGAACTTCAGTCATCAAATGTGGACATTGAAACAGTGTAGGTCTTATTTAGTAGGATATGTACAGCCAGCAGAGAACATAGTGAGTTCACATAGCATAAGAACAAGTATATACATTAGAAGTACATTTGAGTTGTTTATAATCCGGGGAGATGGGATGTGAATGGAGGAGGGTATTAGTAAAGTGTTGAAGTTGCCTGGAGGTGTTGTTTTAGAGCGCTTTTGAAGGAATTTAGAGATGCACTTACTTTTGTACCTGTTGGGAGTGCATTCCACATTGATGTGGCATAGAAAGAGAATGAGTTAAGACCTTTGTTAAATGGGAATCTGGGTTTAACGTGGTTTGTGGAGCTCCCCCTGGTGTTGTGGTTATGGCGGTTAAGGAAGTAGTTTGACATGTACTTCGGTATCAAGGAGGTGTAGCGGATTTTATAGACCAGGCTCAGTGCAAGTTGTTTGACTCTGTCCTCCACCCTGAGCCAGCCCACTTTGGAGAAGTGGGTTGGATTGAGGTGTGATCTGGGGTGGAGGTCTAAAAGTAACCGGACTAGCTTATTCTGGGATTTTTGGAGTTTAGATTTGAGGGTTTTGGAGGTGCTGGGGTACCAGGAGGTGCAAGTGTAATCGAAGAAGGGTTGAATGAGAGTTCCCGCGAGAATCCTCAAGGTGCTTTTGGTGACCAGAGAGGAGATTCTGTAGAGGAATCTCGTTCTTTGGTTGATATTTTTGATCACCTTGGTTGCCATTTTATCACAGGAAAGATTAGCCTCTAGAATGGAACCTAGGTAGGTGATCTCATCATTCCTGGTGATGACAACGTCACCCACTCTTAAGTTTGATAGAAGCATTTAAGTCTCACCTTAAAACTCATTTGTATACTCTAGCCTTTAAATAGACTCCATTTTTAGACCAGTTGGTTTTACTACTTACGTATAAAATACTACACGGTCTAGCTCCATCCTATCTTGCCGATTGTATTGTACCATATGTCCCGGCAAGAAATCTGCGTTCAAAAGACTCCGGCTTATTAGTGATTCCTAGAGCCCAAAAAAAGTCTGCGGGCTATAGAGCGTTTTCCGTTCGGGCTCCAGTACTCTGGAATGCCCTCCCGGTAACAGTTCGAGATGCTACCTCAGTAGAAGCATTTAAGTCTCACCTTAAAACTCATCTGTATACTCTAGCCTTTAAATAGACCTCCTTTTTAGACCAGTTGATCTGCCGCTTCTTTTCTTTCTCCTATGTCCTCCCCTCCCTTGTGGAGGGGGTCCGGTCCGATGACCATGGATGAAGTACTGGCTGTCCAGAGTCGAGACCCAGGATGGACCGCTCGTCGGGACCCAGGATGGACCGCTCGCCTGTGTATCGGTTGGGGACATCTCTACGCTGCTGATCCGCCTCCGCTTGAGATGGTTTCCTGTGGACGGGACTCTCGCTGCTGTCTTGGATCCGCTTGAACTGAACTCTCGCGGCTGTGTTGGAGCCACTATGGATTGAACTTTCACAGTATCATGTTAGACCCGCTCGACATCCATTGCTTTCGGTCCCCTAGAGAGGGGGTGGGGGTTGCCCACATCTGAGGTCCTCTCCAAGGTTTCTCATAGTCAGCATTGTCACTGGCGTCCCACTGGATGTGAATTCTCCCTGCCCACTGGGTGTGAGTTTTCCTTGCCCTTTTGTGGGTTCTTCCGAGGATGTTGTAGTCGTAATGATTTGTGCAGTCCTGTGAGACATTTGTGATTTGGGGCTATATAAATAAACATTGATTGATTGATTGATTGATTGATCTGCCGTTTCTTTTCTTTTTCTCCTATGTCCCACTCTCCCTTGTGGAGGGGGTCCGGTCCGATCCGGTGGCCATGTACTGCTCGCCCGTGTATCGGCTGGGGACATCTCTGAGCTGCTGATCCGCCTCCGCTTGGGATTTTTTCCTGAACGGGACTCTCGCTGCCGTGTCGGATCCGCTTTGGACCGGACTCTTGCGACTGTGTTGGATCCAATATGGATTGAACTTTCACAGTATCATGTTAGACCGGCTCAACATCCATTGCTTTCCTCCTCTCCAAGGTTCTCATAGTCATCATTGTCACCGTAGTCCCACTGGGCGTGAGTTTTCCTTGCCCTTATGTGGGCCTACCGAGGATGTCGTGGTGGTTTGTGTTGTGGTTTGTGCAGCCCTTTGAGACAGATTTAGGGCTATATAAGTAAACATTGATTGATTGATATGGGACCCAAATAGGATAGATTCCGTTTTACCTAAGTGTATGGATAGCTCGTTGTCGGCGAGCCAGGCGCAAATATTAATATTAAAAGTCATTCTTGTTTGGTGTTGGTTCACAGTGTAGGCGCATATTTGTAACAGTGTTAAAGTTGTTTATACGGCCACCCTCAGTGTGACCCGTATGTCTGTTGATCAAGTATGCCTTGCTTTCACTTGTGTGTGTGTGTGAAAGCCGCATATATTATGTGGCTGTTTGTATAGAGGAAAAGAGGACGTGACGAAAAGCTTTGGCTCTCCGGATGTAGTCGGATAGCTCAGTCATGGGGGGGGGATTTGTGGACAAGTGGACAAGGCCGCGCACTAATTGCAGTAGTTGTCATATTTCTTAAAGCTACAGACAGGAGGCGCCGCCAGGGGAAAGAGTTCACTCTGGTCGAGGTAAGCGGCGGTCGGGTCGGTTGAAAAGCTCTCAGCTGCCCGACATCCGCTCAGAGCAGCATCTCCACGTCCATTATTAACACCGACCGTCTTGTCCAGGAGTCACCTGAGACACGCGCCGGGACCGGCCCCGCGCTCGCCATAAACAAAAGATGAACGTCTCACCCCCCCTCACACACACACCCCCGGCGGAGCGACGCTCTTATCGCCGGCTGTCACCGCCAGCCAGCCAGAGGGCACTTTGTAGATGCCCTCCAGTCGCAGATAGCGGCACCAGGAGGAGGCGGAGGCGGCCATTGTGGCTGTCGCCGCGGCTCCAAAGTAATCGAGAGCGCCTGACAGACGGGCTGGCAAATAGCGAGCTGACCCCGAAGGCATTCAAGTGCAAAGGAAGGAGAATAAAAGTACGGCCGGGGGGAAGGAAGAAAAGCCAGGCGTCGGCCTTTATAATTGATGTGGAGAAGAAGACGATTGCGCCGCTTTGAAACAAAGACGTTCTCCGCGGGGACGCCGCGACATCGGGTCCGCAAACGCATCATCCCCGTTCCCAACCTTTGTACCCGCCGCCTTTTTAGCATAGCAGCCCCCCCTTCCTGTCAGCCGGTTTATTTAGAAGGGAGGGAAAAATCAATAACGCATCACTTCAACTGGATCCGGCTTTCTCCGAAGCGTCAACGCCGGCTACTGTCGGCGCTCGCCATCGAGCGGGGGAGGCCATCAGGAGCGATAAGTCGGCTCCGGGAACCTTAAACCGCAGCGTTTAATATTGAAATGTCCGCACAGGTAAACAGACTGTATCTGCCGGGCTCCGCTTACGGCAGAGGTCCGCGGCGTGGCAGCGGAGCCGCGAGATCGATAAACACAATTATAGCGAGGCCGCGGGGAGCTGGATGCTGACTGATAGCACGCCGGCGGATTAAAAGCCGGGTCATGTGACAAGTAGGCCTTCTTGTCGGCTCTGGTTTTCCTGCCCGTCACTGTCATCCCTTAGAGGCGGACGTGCTAACGTGCTAACGTGCTAACGTGCTAACGTGCTAACATGTCAGGGGATAACTTACAATTAGACAAGCACAGCGATATGTGGTTCATAAAAAATATAATAACGTTTTGTTCTGATAGTATTTTATCGACACTATTTGATTGATTTTAATTCAAATTATGATTGTTTTATGATGATTTCATTGCCTGATTTTAATTGTGTGAATACGCCAAAGTATAGAAATGTAAAAATGAATCAAGACCAAAACACACCTTTCATTGTTTTCTTGTATTAAGCTCGAGTCGTGGTTCACTTGTTAACATGCTAACATGCTAACGTGCTAACATGCTAACATGCTAACATATTAATGTGCAATATAACTATAGTAGGTAGTCCAAAGTGGAAAGTTACCATGAAAATGTAAAAATTAATCAAAACAAAAACGCAGCTTTCCTTGTTTTCTTGTATTGAGCTCGAGTCGTAGTTCACTTGTTAACATGCTAACAAGCTAACATGCTAACGTGCTAACATGCTAACATGCTAACATATTAATGTGCAATATAACTATAGCAGGTAGTCCAAAGTGGAAAGTTACCATGAAAATGTAAAAATTAATCAAGACAAAAACACACCTTTCCTTGTTTTTTTGTATTGAGTTCGAGTCGTAGTTCACTTATTAACATGCTAACATGCTAACGTGCTAACATGCTAACATATTAATGTGCAATATAACTATAGTAGGTAGTCCAAAGTGGAAAGTTACCATGAAAATGTAAAAATTAATCAAGACAAAAACGCACCTTTCCTTGTTTTTTTGTATTGAGCTCGAGTCGTAGTTCACTTGTTAACATGCTAACAAGCTAACATGCTAACGTGCTAACATGCTAACATATTAATGTGCAATATAACTATAGCAGGTAGTCCAAAGTGGAAAGTTACCATGAAAATGTAAAAATTAATCAAGACAAAAACACACCTTTCCTTGTTTTTTTGTATTGAGTTCGAGTCGTAGTTCACTTATTAACATGCTAACATGCTAACGTGCTAACATGCTAACATATTAATGTGCAATATAACTATAGTAGGTGGTCCAAAGTGGAAAGTTACCACGAAAATGTAAAAATTAATCAAGACAAAAACACACCTTTCCTTGTTTTTTTGTATTGAGCTCGAGTCGTAGTTCACTTGTTAACATGCTAACATGCTAACGTGCTAACGTGCTAACAAGTCAGGGGATAATTTACAATTAGACAAGCACAGCGATATGTGGTTCATAAGAAATATAATTACGTTTTGTTCTGATAGTATTTTATCGACACTATTTGATTGATTTTAATTCAAATTATTATTGTTTTTATGATGATTTCATTGCCTGATTTTAATTGTGTGAATACGCCAAAGTATAGAAATGTAAAAATGAATCAAGACCAAAACACACCTTTCATTGTTTTCTTGTATTAAGCTCGAGTCGTGGTTCACTTGTTAACATGCTAACATGCTAACGTGCTAACATGCTAACATGCTAACATATTAATGTGCAATATAACTATAGTAGGTAGTCCAAAGTGAAAAGTTACCATGAAAATGTAAAAATTAATCAAGACAAAAACACACCTTTCCTTGTTTTTTTGTATTGAGTTCGAGTCGTAGTTCACTTATTAACATGCTAACATGCTAACGTGCTAACATGCTAACATATTAATGTGCAATATAACTATAGTAGGTAGTCCAAAGTGGAAAGTTACCATGAAAATGTAAAAATTAATCAAGACAAAAACGCACCTTTCCTTGTTTTTTTGTATTGAGCTCGAGTCGTAGTTCACTTGTTAACATGCTAACATGCTAACATGCTAACGTGCTAACATGCTAACATATTAATGTGCAATATAACTATAGTAGGTAGTCCAAAGTGGAAAGTTACCATGAAAATGTAAAAACTAATCAAGACAAAAACACACCTTTCCTTGTTTTTTTGTATTGAGCTCGAGTCGTAGTTCACTTGTTAACATGCTAACATGCTAACGTGCTAACGTGCTAACAAGTCAGGGGATAACTTACAATTAGACAAGCACAGCGATATGTGGTTCATAAGAAATATAATAACGTTTTGTTTTGATAGTATTTTATCGACACTATTTGATTGATTTTAATTCAAATTATTATTGTTTTTATGATGATTTCATTGCCTGATTTTAATTGTGTGAATACGCCAAAGTATAGAAATGTAAAAATGAATCAAGACCAAAACACACCTTTCATTGTTTTCTTGTATTGAGCTCGAGTCGTAGTTCACTTGTTAACATGCTAACATGCTAACGTGCTAACATGCGAACATGCTAACATATTAATGTGCAATATAACTATAGTAGGTAGTCCAAAGTGGAAAGTTACCATGAAAATGTAAAAATTAATCAAAACAAAAACGCAGCTTTCCTTGTTTTCTTGTATTGAGCTCGAGTCGTAGTTCACTTGTTAACATCTTAACATGCTAACAAGCTAACATGCTAACGTGCTAACATGCTAACATGCTAACATATTAATGTGCAATATAACTATAGCAGGTAGTCCAAAGTGGAAAGTTACCATGAAAATGTAAAAATTAATCAAGACAAAAACACACCTTTCCTTGTTTTTTTGTATTGAGTTCGAGTCGTAGTTCACTTATTAACATGCTAACATGCTAACGTGCTAACATGCTAACATATTAATGTGCAATATAACTATAGTAGGTAGTCCAAAGTGGAAAGTTACCATGAAAATGTAAAAATTAATCAAGACAAAAACGCACCTTTCCTTGTTTTTTTGTATTGAGCTCGAGTCGTAGTTCACTTGTTAACATGCTAACAAGCTAACATGCTAACGTGCTAACATGCTAACATGCTAACATATTAATGTGCAATATAACTATAGCAGGTAGTCCAAAGTGGAAAGTTACCATGAAAATGTAAAAATTAATCAAGACAAAAACACACCTTTCCTTGTTTTTTTGTATTGAGTTCGAGTCGTAGTTCACTTATTAACATGCTAACATGCTAACGTGCTAACATGCTAACATATTAATGTGCAATATAACTATAGTAGGTGGTCCAAAGTGGAAAGTTACCATGAAAATGTAAAAATTAATCAAGACAAAAACACACCTTTCCTTGTTTTTTTGTATTGAGCTCGAGTCGTAGTTCACTTGTTAACATGCTAACATGCTAACGTGCTAACGTGCTAACAAGTCAGGGGATAACTTACAATTAGACAAGCAGAGCGATATGTGGTTCATAAGAAATATAATAACGTTTTGTTCTGATAGTATTTTATCGACACTATTTGATTGATTTTAATTCAAATTATTATTGTTTTTATGATGATTTCATTGCCTGATTTTAATTGTGTGAATACGCCAAAGTATAGAAATGTAAAAATGAATCAAGACCAAAACACACCTTTCATTGTTTTTTTGTATTGAGCTCGAGTCGTAGTTCACTTGTTAACATGCTAACATGCTAACGTGCTAACATGCGAACATGCTAACTTATTAATGTGCAATATAACTATAGTAGGTAGTCCAAAGTGGAAAGTTACCATGAAAATGTAAAAATTAATCAAAACAAAAACGCAGCTTTCCTTGTTTTCTTGTATTGAGCTCGAGTCGTAGTTCACTTGTTAACATGCTAGCAAGCTAACATGCTAACGTGCTAACATGCTAACATGCTAACATATTAATGTGCAATATAACTATAGCAGGTAGTCCAAAGTGGAAAGTTACCATGAAAATGTAAAAATTAATCAAGACAAAAACACACCTTTCCTTGTTTTTTTGTATTGAGTTCGAGTCGTAGTTCACTTATTAACATGCTAACATGCTAACATGCTAACAAGCTAACATATTAATGTGTAATATAACTATAGTAGGTAGTCCAAAGTGGAAAATTACCATGAAAATGTAAAAATTAATCAAAACAAAAACGCAGCTTTCCTTGTTTTCTTGTATTGAGCTCGAGTCGTAGTTCACTTGTTAACATGCTAACAAGCTAACATGCTAACGTGCTAACATGCTAACATGCTAACATGCTAACATATTAATGTGCAATATAACTATAGCAGGTAGTCCAAAGTGGAAAGTTACCATGAAAATGTAAAAATTAATCAAGACAAAAACACACCTTTCCTTGTTTTTTTGTATTGAGTTCGAGTCGTAGTTCACTTATTAACATGCTAACATGCTAACGTGCTAACATGCTAACATATTAATGTGCAATATAACTATAGTAGGTAGTCCAAAGTGGAAAGTTACCATGAAAATGTAAAAATTAATCAAGACAAAAACGCACCTTTCCTTGTTTTTTTGTATTGAGCTCGAGTCGTAGTTCACTTGTTAACATGCTAACATGCTAACATGCTAACGTGCTAACATGCTAACATGCTAACATATTAATGTGCAATATAACTATAGTAGGTAGTCCAAAGTGGAACGTTACCATGAAAATGTAAAAATTAATCAAGACAAAAACACACCTTTCCTTGTTTTTTTGTATTGAGTTCGAGTCGTAGTTCACTTATTAACATGCTAAAATGCTAACGTGCTAACATGCTAACATATTAATGTGCAATATAACTATAGTAGGTAGTCCAAAGTGGAAAGTTACCATAAAATGTAAAAATTAATCAAGACAAAAACGCACCTTTCCTTGTTTTTTTGTATTGAGCTCGAGTCGTAGTTCACTTGTTAACATGCTAACATGCTAACGTGCTAACATGCTAACATATTAATGTGCAATATAACTATAGTAGGTAGTCCAAAGTGGAAAGTTACCATGAAAATGTAAAAATTAATCAAGACAAAAACGCACCTTTCCTTGTTTTTTTGTATTGAGCTCGAGTCGTAGTTCACTTGTTAACATGCTAACATGCTAACGTGCTAACGTGCTAACAAGTCAGGGGATAACTTACAATTAGACAAGCACAGCGATTTGTGGTTCATAAGAAATATAATTACGTTTTGTTCTGATAGTATTTTATCGACACTATTTGATTGATTTTAATTCAAATTATTATTGTTTTTATGATGATTTTATTGCCTGATTTTAATTGTGTGAATACGCCAAAGTACAGAAATGTAAAAATGAATCAAGACAAAAACACACCTTTCCTTGTTTTTTTGTATTGAGCTCGAGTCGTAGTTCACTTGTTAACATGCTAACATGCTAACGTGCTAACATGCCAACATGCTAACATATTAATGTGCTATATAACTATAGTAGGTAGTCCAAAGTGGAAGTTACCAAGAAAATGTAAAAATTAATCAAGACAAAAACACACCTTTTCTTGTTTTCTTGTATTAAGCTCGAGTCGTAGTTCACTTGTTAACATGCTAACATGCTAACATGCTAACGTGCTAACATGCTAACATATTAATGTGCAATATAACTATAGTAGGTAGTCCAAAGTGGAAAATGACCATGAAAATGTAAAAATGAATCAAGACAAAAACGCAGCTTTCCTTGTTTTTTTGTATTGAGCTTGAGTCGTAGTTCACTTGTTAAAATGATAACATGCTAACATGCTAACATGCTAACATGCTAACGTGCTGACATGCTAACATGCTAACATATTAATGTGCAATATAACTATAGTAGGTAGTCCAAAATGGAAAGTTACCATGAAAATGTAAAAATTAATCAAGACAAAAACGCAGCTTTCCTTGTTTTCTTGTATTGAGCTTGAGTCGTAGTTCACTTGTTAACATATTAGCATGCTAACATGCTAACGTGCTAACATGCTAACATATTAATGTGCAATGTAACTATAGTAGGTAGTCCAAAGTGAAAAGTTACCATGAAAATGTAAAAATTAATCAAGACAAAAACACACCTTTCCTTGTTTTTTTGTATTGAGCTCGAGTCGTAGTTCACTTGTTAACATGCTAACATGCTAATGTGCTAACATGCTAACATATTAATGTACAATATAACTATAGTAGGTAGTCCAAAGTGGAAAATGACCATGAAAATGTAAAAATGAATCAAGACAAAAAACACAGCTTTCCTTGTTTTTTTTGTATTGCGCTTGATTGCTAGTTAACTTGTTAACGTGCTAAGATGCTAATGTGCAATATAACTATAGTGGATATAGTTCAAAGGGGAAAAAAAACCTGGAAATGTAAAAATTGATCAAGACAAAGAGACAACTTTCCTTGTATTTTTTATATTGAGATCGAGTCCTACTTAACATGTTAACATGCTAAAATTACTAGCATGCTAATGTGCAATATAACTATAGTGGATATAGTCCTAAGGGGAAAATAACCATGGAATTGTAAAAATTGATAAAGACAAAGAGACAACTTTCCTTGTTTTTTTGTATTGATCTTGAGTGCTAGTAAACTTGTTAACTTGTTAACCTGTTAACATGCTAACATGCTAACATGCTATTGTGCAATATAACTACCAAAAAATCACGACATTTGGAGAAAAAAATCCAGAATTTTTGACAAAAACCCCTGATTTTTTTGACACTTGGAAAAAATGCTGAAAAATTCAGACATTTTGACATTTATAAAAAATCCCAACTTTTTGACAAAAAAAACCCCTGAATTTTTGACACTTGGAAAAATCCTGACTTTTTGACGTAAAAAATCCAGATTTATTGACACTTGGAAAAAAATCCAGACTTTTTGACCGTTACAAAAAATCACGCTTTTTACACCAAAAAAAAATCCCAAACTTTGTACGAGAAAAAAAAATAAATCCTGAGTTTTTGACACTTAAAAAAAATCCCCCCAAAAATCCAGAAATTTAGACAAAAAAATCCCAATTTTTTGACACTGAGAAAAAAATCCAGACTTTTTGACAACAATTAAATACACATTTTGACACTTGGAAAAATCCAGATTTTTGGACCCCAAAAAAAATCCAGACTTTTAAAAAAAAAATCCAGACTTTTTGAAAAAAAAAAAACCCAAATTTTTGACCATGAGAATGTAAAAATAAGTCAAGAATAAAACACCTTTCCTTGTTTTTTATTTTACGATGGAGTCCTAGTAAACTTGTTAACGTGCTAAAATGCGAACATGCTAACATGCTAATGTGCAATATAACTATAGTGGATATAGTCCAAAGGGGAAATTAACCATGGAAATGTAAAAATTGATCAAGACCAAGAGACAACTTTCCTTGTTTTTTAGTATTGAGCTCCAGTCCTACTTAACTTGTTAACATGCGAACATGCTAAAATGCTAACATGATAATGTGAAATATAAGTATAGTAGATATAGTCCAAAGAGGAAAATAACCCTGGAAATGTAAAAATTGATCAAGACAAAGAGACAACTTTCCTGTTTTTTTTGTATTGAACTTGAGTCCTAATTAACTTGTTAAAATGCTAACATGCTAAAATGCCAGCATGCTAATATGCAATAAAACTATAGTGGATATAGTCCAAAGGGGAAAATAATCATGTAAATGTAAAAAATGATCAAGACAAAGAGAAAACTTTCCTTGTTTTTTTGTATTGAGCTCGAGTCCTACTTAACTTGTTAACATGCGAACATGCTAAAATGCTAACATGATAATGTGAAATATAAGTATAGTAGATATAGTCCAAAGGGGAAAATAACCCTGGAAATGTAAAAATTGATCAAGACAAAGAGACAACTTCCCTGTTTTTTTTGTATTGAGCTTGAGTCCTAGTTAACTTGTTAAAATGCTAACAAGCTAAAATGCTAGCATGCTAATATGCAATAAAACTATAGTGGATATAGTCCAAAGGAGAAAATAATCATGGAAATGTAAAAAATGATCAAGCCAAAGAGACAACTTTCCTTGTTTTTTTTTTTGTATTGAGCTTGAGTCCTAGTTAACTTGTTAACATGCTAACATGCTAAAAAACTAACATGCTACTGTGAAATATAACTATAGTGAATATAGTCCATACGGAAAATAACCCTGGAAATGTAAAAATTGATCAAGACAAAGAGACAACTTTCCTTGTTTTTTTTGTATTGAGCTTTAGCACTAGTTAACGCGCTAAAATGCTAACATGATAATGTCCAATACAACTATAGCGGATATTGTCCAAAGGGCAAAATAAACATGAAAATGTAAACATGAATCACGAGAAAAACACAACTTTCCTTGTTTTTTTGTATTGAGCAATAGCACTAGTTAACGTGCTAACATGCTAACGTGCTAACGTGCTATATCACTATGAGCGTGTCCCAACGGTGGCCAGAATTTTGAAGTCCTGCGACCAAAATGGATGATACCCTTGAAGCCCACATTCACATTCAAGGCAACCGACCAATCAAAGGAGCGGCGAGTCAACTTATTTTGAAATAGCGGCGCCAAGGTCGGCGTCCTCGGCGGCCGGCGGCGGAGACCTAATAGATTTGAATTGCGTTACGGGCGACGAGTCGAGTCGGCCTGCAAATCAGCGCCCTGCCACCGCGTCGACAAGGATTGTCCCGTATACGGGCAACCTTGAGGACGTTTCAGCTGCACTCTGCATGTGCGGTAAAATCTGGATGGTTCTTTTCAACTCTTTGTTCCAGGGGACACGGCATCCAAAGTTTCCGAAAACAATTTTAAATATGGCCTCGTCAGATCACGGAACACTTTTCCACTTTGCGTCAGCCCATCTTATATGAGCTCGGGGCCCAGCGAAGCCAATAACGTTTCCGGGTGTTGTTGATAAATGGCCGTTGCTTTGCATTGTAGAGTTTTAGCTTGCACTTACAGATGTAGCGAACAACTGTCGTTACTCACAGTGGTTTTCTGAAGTGTTCCCTGAGCCCATGTGGTGATGTCCTTTACACACTTTTTGATGCAAGACGGATTATTCGTAACACCATGGCTTACGGGTAGTGATTTAATCAGATTCTCTGAACCTTTTCATGATATTACGGACCGTAGATGGCGAAATATAGAAATTCCTTGCCATAGCTGGTTGAGGAATGTAGTTCTTAAACAATTTGCTCCGGCATTTGTTGAAAAAGTGGTGACCCTCGCCCCGTCCTTGATTGTGAATGACTTTAGCATTTCCTTGAAGCTGCTTATATACCCAATCATGGCACCCACCTGTTCCCATGTAGCCCGTTCACTTGTGGGTTATTCCAAATAAGTGTTTGATGAGCATTCCCTCGACTTTCTCAGTCTTTTTTGCCACTTATGCCAGCTTTCTTGAAATAAATTCCGAATGAGCTAATACTTGCAAAACATAACCAAATTTTCCAGTTCGAAAGTTAAATATCTTGTCTTTGCGCTCCATCCATCCATCCATTTCCTACCGCTTGTCCCTTTTGAGGTGGCGGGGGGTGCTGGAGGCATTGTTTATCTGTTTTTATTCACCATTTACACAACGTGCCAACTTCACTGATTTTGGGTTTTGTATACAACAAAAAAGCCCATTTTGTGGTCACAATACTCAGTGGCTTAGTGGTTAGAGTGTCCGCCCTTAGATGGGTAGGTCGTGAGTTCAAACCCCGGCCGAGTCATACCAAAGATTATAAAAATGGGAGCCATTACCTCCCTGCTCGGGCCCAGCAAAGCCAATGGCGATTCCGGGTGTTGTTGATAAATGGTGACCCTCGCCCCGTCCTCGTTTGTGAATGACTTGAGCATTTCCTGGAAGCTGCTTTTACACCCAATTATGGCACCCACCTGTCCCCAATTAGCCCGTTCACCTGTGGGTTATTCCAAATAAGTGTTTGATGAGCATTCCCCCGACTTTCTCAGTCTTTTTTGTCACTTGTGCCAGCTTTCTTAAAAGAAATTTCAAATGAGCTAATACTTAAACATAACCAAATTTTCCAGTTCGAACGTTAAATATCTTGTCTTTGCGGTCCAAACAACCAAATATTTGCAAATCATTTTCCATCCATCCATCCATTTTCTACCGCTTGTCCCTATTTTGTGGTCACATGACTCAGTGGCTTAGTGGTTAGAGTGTCCGCCCTGAGATGGGTAGGTCGTGAGTTCAAACCCCGGCCGAGTCTTACCAAAGATTATAAAAATGGGACCCATTGCCTCCCTGCTCGGGCCCAGCGAAGCCAATGGCGATTCCGGGTGTTGTTGATAAATGGTGACCCTCGCCCCGTCCTCGTTTGTGAATGACTTGAGCATTTCCTGGAAGCTGCTTTTACACCCAATCATGGCACCCACCTGTCCCCAATTAGCCCGTTCACCTGTGGGTTATTCCAAATAAGTGTTTGATGAGCATTCCCCCGACTTTCTCAGTCTTTTTTGTCACTTGTGCCAGCTTTCTTAAAAGAAATTTCAAATGAGCTAATACTTAAACATAACCAAATTTTCCAGTTCGAACGTTAAATATCTTGTCTTTGCGGTCCAAACAAGCAAATATTTGCAAATAATTTTCCATCCATCCATCCATTTCTACCGCTTGTCCCTATTTTGTGGTCACATGACTCAGTGGCTTAGTGGTTAGAGTGTCCGCCCTGAGATGGGGAGGTCGTGAGTTCAAACCCCGGCCGAGTCATACCAAAGATTATAAAAATGGGAGCCATTACCTCCCTGCTCGGGCCCAGCGAAGCCAATGGCGATTCCGGGTGTTGTTGATAAATGGTGACCCTTGCCCCGTCCTTGTTTGTGAATGACTTGAGCATTTCCTGGAAGCTGCTTTTATACCCAATCATGGCACCCACCTGTCCCCAATTAGCCCGTTCACCTGTGGGTTATTCCAAATAAGTGTTTGATGAGCATTCCCTCGGCTTTCTCAGTCTTTTTTGTCACTTGTGCCAGCTTTCTTAAAATAAATTTCAAATGAGCTAACACTTAAACATAACCAAATTTTCCAGTTCGAACGTTAAATATCTTGTCTTTGCGGTCCAAACAACCAAATATTTGCAAACCATTTTCCATCCATCCATCCATTTTCTACCGCTTGTCCCTATTTTGTGGTCACATGACTCAGTGGCTTAGAGGTTAGAGTGTCCGCCCTGAGATGGGGAGGTCGTGAGTTCAAACCCCGGCCGAGTCATACCCAAGACTTTGAAAATGGGACCCATTACCTCCCTGCTTGGGCCCAGCGAAGCCAATGGCGTTTCCGGGTGTTGTTGATAAATGGCCGTTGCTTTGCATTGTAGAGTTTTAGCTTGCACTTACAGATGTAGCGAACAACTGTCGTTGCTGACAGTGGTTTCCTGAAGTGGGGGTTAAATCACCGCTGCTGCTCACTGCTCCCCTCACCTCCCAGGGTGAATAAGGGCGATGGGTCAAACACAGAGAAAATTTTTGCCACACTTAAGTGTGTGTGTGACTATCAGTGGTACTTTAACTTGATTTTTTTAAGTAGTTACTCTCGCATGCATCATTTCTCCCTCACGGCGAGAAATAAAAAGGACTTTTTCAACCTCCGAGGTCAGGAACAAAGGCATCAGACCCAAGTCCCGTGGGACGAGCGCAGGGTCTTTGTTGTGCGGTTGCGAGCGAGCACAACGTTAATCATTCACGCCCCCAAAACAGAACATTGGATCATCCATTACGATAACGTAATAAAACATAATCATCCGACGCAGCACTTTCTTTCTCCCAAAGCAAAAAGTTGAGGTTTGACGCGGGGGGTAAGACGTACGACTCGCGATCTTCCCCCCGCTGTCCTTTCCACGTAAAGGACGACTTCCAAATGCCAACTATAAGTCAGGAAGAATAAAAAAAAAACGAATAAAAAGTCCACTTCCGTCCCGGGCTGCTAAAATGTCAGCGGGCTAAGCGAAGTGATCCCGCTGGAAAAAAATAAATAAAAATAGAAAAATAAAATGGCACTGCTGAGTTCAGCTCGGTGATTTTTTTTTTTTAATTCCCTCTAAACGCCCGTGAAATCTGCAGCGTTCTGACGCTCGTGAAAGACGCAAAGTTGGCTGGCAGAAATACATTTTGGCGCCGCGGGGAAGGAGAAGACGGACGAGCTGGGAGGACATTTTTTTAACAAGAGGGGATCCTTTGGAAGCTTCCGGAAGGAGAGATCCTCTAAATTCAAGGAGTGATATATGATTTGAAAAAGTTGACCTTGGCATTGTGCTGCTATTGTGATTTAATTTTGTTTTGATTTTCATCAAAACAAAAACTGTTATTTTATTCTCATCCCCAAATAGTTGTATTTTATTTGTAAGTTATTTTCATATTTTTATTTTTATACCTTAAAAAAAAACATGATCAGTTTTGCTGCATATGTGTGTGTTATGTTACTGTAAATGTACTGTTAATGTATAATGTATTAATATTATTCATATGTGAATAATGCTGTATAATAGACTGTATTTATGTTATTTACATGTGAATAATGCTGTATAATAGACTGTATTTATATTATTTACATGTGAATAATGCTGTATAATAGATTGTATTTCTGTTATTCACATGTG
The DNA here is from genome assembly GCF_033978795.1 of Nerophis ophidion. Classification (NCBI taxonomy): domain Eukaryota; kingdom Metazoa; phylum Chordata; class Actinopteri; order Syngnathiformes; family Syngnathidae; genus Nerophis; species Nerophis ophidion. The sequence goes on along the minus strand of NC_084612.1, from coordinate 82,726,143 downwards.
AATAATGTTGTATAATAGACTGTATTTATATTATTCACATGTAAAAAATACTTAAGTATTTATTGTCTATTGTGAGCAAACTGTGCTGCTGAATCCCCCCCCCCCCCTCCCAGGGATCAATAAAGTAAATTCAATTCTATTCTATTTTTATTATTCTTGCAATCAAGAAATCACAACATCTGTGTTTCTTAGCGTCCGTGTAGTTCCGAGTACCTTCCGTTCATTCCAATTCTGAAAGGCGAATCAAAAAACTAAATTAGGGCCGTTTTTCGATTTTTATTACACATGGCAGATTTAATAAAAAAATAAAAATAAAATAAGGGGTTGATTTTTATTAAAATATTGCCATGAATCTGGATTTTGTGCTGTTTTTCTTTATTGGATTTTTTATTGACAAATGTTAAAGGAGTCATCGCACTAAAAAAGGTTGGAAATAAGGTTTGAAAAAAACAGGAATTCCTGGAAATTTGCTCAACGTGAAGAAATGGTTGTTTGAATTTCAAAATTGAACTGAATGTGTTGAAGGTGGAATGGTTTGAATCGGTTGAAGAATGTGGGAATTGTGGGAATTTGAAAAATGGACAATTCATTTTGAATGGGGAAAATGTCCCTAAAAACTGGGAATTTTAGGAAATCCGGGATTTATTTTTTTTTGATTGTTGAAAAGGAGCACACAATTCCTGAACAGACTGAATATTCTGAAGTTGGAACGGTTGAAATGGGTTGAAAAATGTGAAAGAAGTCATCACACGTAAAACGTTAGAAATAAGGTTTGAAAGAATCAGGAATTCCAGGAAATTTGTTGAATGTGGAAAAAAGGTTGTTTGAATATCCAGACTGTGATGAGGTGGCGACTTGTCCAGGGTATATACCGCCTTCCGCCCGAATGCAGCTGAGATAGGCTCCAGCAACCCCTCGCGACCCCAAAAGGGACAAGCGGTAGAAAATGGATGAATGGATGAATATCCAGAATTAATTGAATGTGTTGAAGGTGGAGTGGTTTGAATCGGTTGGAAATGTGGGAATTGTGAGAGTTTGAAAAATGGACAATTTATTTTTGAATGGAGATTATGTCCCTAAAACCTGGGAATTCTAGAAAATCTGGCATTTTTTTAAAATATAATTGCTGAAAGGGAGCACACAATTCCTCAACAGTCTGAATATTTTGACGTTGGTACTGTAGAAATGTGTTGAAAACTGTGAAAGAAATCATCGCACTAAAAAAAAAAAAAATAACGAAATAAGGTTTGAAAAAAGACGAATTCCTGGAAATGTGTTGAACGTGGAAAAATGATTGTTTGTATTCCCAGAATGAACTGAATATGTTGAAGGTGGAGTGGTTTGAATCGGTTGGAAATGTGGAAATTCTGAGAGTTTGAAAAATGGACAATTTATTTTTGAATGGGGATTATGTCCCTAAAACCTGGGAATTCCAGAAAATCTGGAATTTTTTTTAAATATAATTGCTGAAAGGGATCACATAATTCCTCAACAGTCTGAATTTTTTGACGTTGGAACCGTTGAAATGTGTTGAAAACCGTGAAAGGACTCATCGGACAAACAATTTTTTTAAAAATATGGAAATAAGGTTTGAAAAAACAGGAATTCCTGGAAATGTGTTGAACGTGAAAACATGATTTTTTGAATTCCCAGAATGAACTGAATGTGTTGAAGGTGGAATGGTTTGAATCGGTTGAAAATGTTGGAATTGTGGAAGATTGAAAAATGGACAATTCATCTTGAATGGTGAAAATGTCCTTAAAAAATGGGAATTCTAGGAAATCCGGGATTTTATTTTAATAATCGTTGAAAGGGAGCACACAATTCTTGAAAAGGCTGAATATTTTGACGTTGGATCGGTTAAAATGGGTTGAAAAATGTGAAAGAAGTGATCGCACTAAAAAAATATGGAAATAAGGTTTGAAAAAACAGGAATTCCTGGAAATGTGTTGAACGTGGAAAAAAGATTGTCTGAATTCCCAGAATGAACTGAATGTGTTGAAGGTGGAATGGTTTGATTCAGTTGGAAATGTGGGAATTGTGAGAGTTTGAAAAATGGACAATTTATTTTTGAATGGGGATTATGTCCCTAAAACCTGGGAGTTCTAGAAAATCTGGGAATGTTTTTTTTTAGATAATTGCTGAAAGGGATCACACAATTCCTCAACAGTCTGAATATTTTGACGTTGGAACCGTTGAAATGCGTTGAAAACCGTGAAAGGAGTCATCGCACACAAAAAAAAATTAAAAAAAATATGGAAATAAGGTTTGAAAAAACAGGAATTCCTGGAAATGTGTTGAACGTGGAAAAATTATTGTTTGAATTCCCAGAATGAACTGAATGTGTTGAAGGTGGAATGGTTTGAATCGGTTGAAAATGTGGGAATTGTGGAAGATTGAAAAATGGACAATTCATTTTGAATGGGGAAAATGTCCCTAAAAAATGGGAATTCTAGGAAATGCAGGATTTTTTTTTTATAATTGTTGAAAGGGAGCACACAATTCTTGAACAGGCTGAATATTTTGAAGTTGGATCTCTTGAAATGGGTTGAAAAATGCGAAAGAAGTCATCGCACTAAAAAAGGTTACAAAAAACAGGAATTCCTGGAAATTTGTTGAACGTGGAAAAATGATTTTTTGAATTCCCAGAATGAACTGAATGTGTTGAAGGTGGAATGGTTTGAATCGGTTGAAAATGTTGAAATTGTGGAAGATCGAAAAATGGACAATTCATCTTGAATGGGGAAAATGTCCCTAAAAAATGGGAATTCTAGGAAATCCGGGATTTTTTTTAATAATTGTTGAAAGGGAGCACACAATTCTTGAACAGGCTGAATATTTTGAAGTTGGATCGGTTGAAATGGGTTGAAATATGTGAAAGAAGTCATCGCACTAAAAAAGGTTGGAACACAGGTTACAAAAAACAGGAAATCCTGGAAATTTGTTGAACGTGGAAAAATGGTTGTTTGAGTATCCAGGATGAATTGAACGAGTTGAAGGTGGAATGGTTTGAATCGGTTGGAAATGTGGGAATTGTGAGAGTTTGAAAAATGGACAATTGATTTTTGAGTGGGGATTATGTCCCTAAAACCTGGGAATTCCAGAAAATCTGGGAATTTTTTAAAATATAATTGCTGAAAGGGATCACATAATTCCTCAACAGTCTGAATTTTTTGACGTTGGAACCGTTGAAATGTGTTGAAAACCGTGAAAGGACTCATCGGACAAACAATTTTTTTTAAAATATGGAAATAAGGTTTGAAAAAACAGGAATTCCTGGAAATGTGTTGAACGTGAAAACATGATTTTTTGAATTCCCAGAATGAACTGAATGTGTTGAAGGTGGAATGGTTTGAATCGGTTGAAAATGTTGGAATTGTGGAAGATTGAAAAATGGACAATTCATCTTGAATGGTGAAAATGTCCTTAAAAAATGGGAATTCTAGGAAATCCGGGATTTTTTTTATATAATCGTTGAAAGGGAGCACATAATTCTTGAACAGGCTGAATATTTTGAAGTTGGATTGGTTAAAATGGGTTGAAAAATATGAAAGAAGTCATCGCACTAAAAAAGGTTACAAAAAGCAGGAATTCCTGGAAATTTGTTGAACGTGGAAAAATAATTTCTTGAATTTCCAGGATGAATTGAATGTGCTGAAGGTGGAATGGCTTGAATCGGATGAAAATGTGGAAATTGTGAACTTTTGAAACGGACAATTCATTTTGAATGGGGAAAATATCCCTAAAAACCGGGACTTCTACGAAAACCGGGAATTTTTTTGGAATGGTCGAAAGGGATCACACAATTCCTCAACAGGCTGAATATTCTAAAGTTGGAACAGTTTTAATCGGATAAAAATGTTTTAAAGTTGTCTTTTCAATGGGAATTTCACGGAACTCTGAGGTTTTCGGGGAAAAATTAAAATTTTGGGGGAAAATGCTTAAAATTTTGGTTGTTGTTGTTCCCGAATAGGCAGAGCAGTTTGCTTGAAACTGTCATTTCTCTTCGCAACATGTTTGAAAAGGAAAAAAAATAGTCTGGAAAATTGTCTGGAACTTACGGTAATATCCCGACCAAGTTCGGGTTCGTGGCCACTGATTGGCTCAGCCTCAGGCAGCATTATTTTATAGATCATATTGGGTCTAATGTCACAACGCGGTTGTTTTTCATGTCTGGAGTGCTCTCATAACATAAAAAAAAACATATTTAGAAGCTTGTAAACAGGTTCTTTTTATGCCGTCGCTATACAACTGTGATATGTTATTAATAATTCCTACTTTGTGGGAATTAATTCACCATGCCTCGCAATGAATAACAACTTTCTACTTTGGTCATTTTTTAATTAGGCGGTGACAATGTTCGAGCCCCGTGTGAATGCCAGTATTCTCACACAAACAACGCGGCTTTGTATTCATTCTCAGGGCAGTGAATGCATCACGACTGGACTGCTCAGATTGCCAAAGAAGATGATTTTTTTTGCTGTTGTTGCTCACATAATTATATAGGACAGCTCCAGTCTGAGAGGATGGTGCAGGATGCAGACCTTAGGACATGCCCAGACAGGTGTGAGTACACCTATGTATTACCTTGGCTGGACTACATTGTTGTATGCAGTTATTATACTTGAAGAACTATGCAGATGCCATCCTGCAGTTTGACACTGCAAAACAAATCTACCTGCATCTTCAAATAAACTCACCTTGAACCTTAAATAATAGCTAGAATTTGCAATTCCGATACGCGTGAGTGGGACTGAAATGCTTGAATGTCCGAGGTGAGTGGAGTGTGTGGATGTTGGAACTGTTCGAATCGGTTGAGAAATGTAGAATATGGAGAGGTTTGTCTATTGGCCATTCATTTTCAATGGGGAAATTCCTGGTAATTCCGGGTAATCGGAGGAATTTTTGCAAACCAGGAAACATGCTGTCTGGAATTTCCAAGGTGAGTGGAGTCTGTGGATTTTGGAACGATTGAAATTGGATAAGAAATGTGGAATATGCAGTCGATTCTCATTCAGTGTTAGTGTGGATAAAACCCATTGAAATTCCTGGTAATCGGGGAAGTTTCCAAACCGGGAAACATACTGCCTGGAATGTTCAAGGTGAGTGGAGTCTGTGGATGTTGGAATGGTTCAAATTGGATTAGAAATGTGGAATACGCAGTCGATTCCCATTCAGTGATAGTGGGGCTAAAACCCCTGGAAATTCCTGGTAATCGGGGAATTTTCCAAAACGAGAAACATGCTGTCTGGAATGTCCAGGGTGAGTGGAGTGTGTGGATGTTGGAACTGTTCGAATCGGTTGAGAAATGTGAGATATGGAAAGGTTTGTTTATTGGCCATTCATTTTCAATGGGGAAATTCCTGGTAATTCCGGGTAATCGGAGGAATTTTTCCAAACCAGGAAACATGTTGTCTGGAATTTCCAAGGTAAGGGGAGTCTGTGGATTTTGGAAAGATTCAAATTGGATAAGAAATGTGGAATACGCAGTCGATTCACATTCAGTGTTAGTGTGAATAAAATCTCGGGAAATTCCTGGTAATCTGGGAAGTTTCCAAACCGGGAAACATACTGCCTGGAATGTTCAAGGTGAGTGGAGTCTGTGGATGTTGGAATGGTTCAAATTGGATGAGAAATTTGGAATACGCAGTCGATTCTCATTCAGTGTTAGTGTGGATAAAACCCGTTGAAATTCCTGGTAATCGGGGAAGTTTCCAAAACGGGAAACATTCTGCCTGGAATGTCCAGGGTGAGTGGAGTGTGTGGATGTTGGAACTGTTCGAATCGGTTGAGAAATGTGGGATATGGGAAGGTTTGTTTATTGGCCATTCATTTTCAATGGGGAAATTCCTGGTAATTCCGGGTAATCGGAGGAATTTTTCCAAACCAGGAAACATGCTGCCTGGAATGTCCAAGGTGAGTGGAGTCTGTGGATGTTGGAATGGTTCAAATTGGATGAGAAATGTGGAATACGCAGTCGATTCTCATTCAGTGTTAGTGTGGATAAAACCCGTTGAAATTCCTGGTAATCGGGGAAGTTTCCAAAACGGGAAACATTCTGCCTGGAATGTCCAGGGTGAGTGGAGTGTGTGGATTTTGGAACTGTTCGAATCGGTTGAGAAATGTGGGATATGGAAAGGTTTGTTTATTGGCAATTCATTTTCAATGGGGAAATTCCTGGTAATTCCGGGTAATCGGAGGAATTTTTCCAAACCGGGAAACATGCTGTCTGGAATTTCCAAGGCGAGTGGAGTCTGTGGATTTTGGAACGATTCAAATTGGATAAGAAATGTGGAATACGCAGTCGATTTACATTCAGTGTTAGTGTGAATAAAATCTCGGGAAATTCCTGGTAATCTGGGAAGTTTCCAAACCGGGAAACATACTGCCTGGAATGTTCAAGGTGAGTGGAGTCTGTGGATGTTGGAATGGTTCAAATTGGATGAGAAATGTGGAATACGCAGTCGATTCTCATTCAGTGTTAGTGTGGATAAAACCCGTTGAAATTCCTGGTAATCGGGGAAGTTTCTAAAACGGGAAACATTCTGCCTGGAATGTCCAGGGTGAGTGGAGTGTGTGGATGTTGGAACTGTTCGAATCGGTTGAGAAATGTGGGATATGGAGAGGTTTGTTTATTGGCCATTCATTTTCAATGGGGAAATTCCTGGTAATTCCGGGTAATCGGAGGAATTTTTCCAAACCAGGAAACATGCTGCCTGGAATGTCCAAGGTGAGTGGAGTCTGTGGATTTTGGAACGATTCAAATTGGATAAGACATGTGGAATACGCAGTCGATTCCCATTCAGTGTTAGTGGGGATAAAATCTCTGGAAATTCCTGGTAATCGGGGAAGTTTCCAAACCGGGTAACATGCTGCCTTGAATTTCCAGAGTGAGTGGAGTCTGTGGATGTTGGAACTGTTCGAATCGGTTGAGAAATGTGGGATATGGAAAGGTTTGTTTATTGGCCATTCATTTTCAATGGGGAAATTCCTGGTAATTCCGGGTAATCGGAGGAATTTTTCCAAACCGGGAAACCTGCTGCCTGGAATTTCCAAGGTGAGTGGAGTCTGTGGATTTTGGAACGATTCAAATTGGATAAGACATGTGGAATACTCAGTCGATTCCCATTCAGTGTTAGTGGGGATAAAACCCCTGGATAATCGGTAATCGGGGAAGTTTCCAAACCGGGAAACATGCTGCCTGGAATTTCCAGGGTGAGTGGAGTCTGTAGTTTTTGGAACGGTTCAAATCGGATAAGAAATGTGGAATACGCAGTCGATTTTGTGTTTCCCATTCATTGTCGGTGGGGATAAAATCCCTGGAAATTCCGGGTAATCGGGGATTTTTCCAAAAACGGGAAACATGCTGCCTGCAACGTCCAAGGTGAGTGGAGTGTGTGGATGTTGGAATGGTTCAAATTGGATGAGAAATGTGGAATACGCAGTCGATTCCCATTCAGTGTTAGTGGGGATAAAACCCCTGGAAATTCCTGGTAATCGGGGAAGTTTACAAACCAGGAAACATGCTGCCTGGAATGTCCAGGGTGAGTGGAGTGTGTGGATGTTGGAACTGTTCGAATCGGTTGAGGAATGTGGGATATGGAGAGATTTGTTTATTGGCCATTCATTTTCATTGGGGAAATTCCTGGTAATTCCGAGTAATCGGAGGAATTTTTCTAAACCGGGAAACATGCCCCCTGGAATTTCCTAGGTGAGTGGAGCCTGTGGATTTTGGAACGATTCGAATTGGATAAGACATGTGGAATACACAGTCGATTCCCATTCAGTGTTAGTGTGGATAAAACCCCTGGAAATTCCTGGTAATCGGGGAAGTTTCCAAACCGGGAAACATGCTGCCTGGAATGTTCAAGGTGAGTTGAGTCTGTGGATGTTGAAATGGTTCGAATCGGTTGAGAAACGTAGGATATGGAGAGGTTTGTTTATTGGCTGTTCATTTTCAACTGGGGGGAAATTCCTGGTAACTCCGGGTAATCGGGGAATTTTCCAAACCGGGAAACATGCTGCCTGGAATGAACAAGGTGATTGGACTGTGTGGATGTTGGAATGGCTCGAATCGGTTCAGAAACGTGGGATATGGAGAGGTTTGTTTATTGGCCGTTCATTTTCAATGGGTTTCAAATTCCTGGTAACTCCGGGTAAATGGGGAATTTTCCAAACCGGGAAACATGCTGCCTGGAATTTCCAAGGTGAGTGGAGTCTGTGGATGTTGGAATGGTTCGAATCGGTTGAGAAACGTGAGATATGGAGAGGTTTGTCTATTGGCCGTTCATTTTCAATGGGGTTAAAATTCCTGGTAACTCCGGGTAATGGGGAATTTTCCAAACCAGGAAACATGCTGCCTGGAATATCCAAGGTGAGTGGACTTTGTGGATGTTGGAATGGTTTGAATCGGTTGAGAAACGTGGGATATGGAGAGGTTTGTCTATTGGCCGTTCATTTTCAATGGGGTTAAAATTCCCGGTAATTCCGGGTAAACAGGGAAATTTTCCAAACCGGGAATCATGCTGCCTGGAATTTCCAAGGTGAGTGGAGCCTGTGGATGTTGGAATGGTTCGAATCGGTTGAGAAACGTGGGATATGGAAATGTGTGTTTATTGGCCGTTCATTTCAAAGTGGGAAATTCCTGGTAATTCCTGGTAAACGAGGAAATTTTCCAAACCGGGAAACATGCTGCCTGAAATGAGCAAGGTGAGTGGAGTGTATTGATGTCGGAATGGTTCGAATCGGTTGAGAAACGTGGGATATGGAAAGGTTTGTTTATTGGCCATTCATTTTCAATCGGGTTAAAATTCCTGGTAATTCCGGGTAAACGGGGAAATTTTACAAACCGGGAAACATGCTGCCTGGATTTTCCAAGGTGAGTGGAGCCTGTGGATGTTAGAATGGTTCGAATCGGTTGAGAAACGTGGGATATAGAGGTTTGTTTATTGGCCGTTCATTTTCAATGGGGGAAAATTCCGGGTAATCGGAGGAATTTTTCCAAACCGGGAAACCTGCTGCCTGGAATTTCCAAGGTGAGTGGAGTCCGTGGATTTTGGAACGATTCAAATTGGATAAGACATGTGGAATACTCAGTCGATTCCCATTCAGTGTTAGTGGGGATAAAACCCCTGGATATTCCTGGTAATCGGGGAAGTTTCCAAACCGGGAAACATGCTGCCTGGAATTTCCAGGGTGAGTGGAGTCTGTAGTTTTTGGAACGGTTCAAATCGGATAAGAAATGTGGAATACGCAGTCGATTTTGTGTTTCCCATTCATTGTCGGTGGGGATAAAATCCCTGGAAATTCCGGGTAATCGGGGATTTTTACAAAAACGGGAAACATGCTGCCTGGAACGTCCAAGGTGAGTGGAGTGTGTGGATGTTGAAATGGTTCAAATTGGATGAGAAATGTGGAATACGCAGTCGATTCCCATTCAGTGTTAGTGGGGATAAAACCCCTGGAAATTCCTGGTAATCGGGGAAGTTTACAAACCAGGAAACATGCTGCCTGGAATGTCCAGGGTGAGTGGAGTGTGTGGATGTTGGAACTGTTCGAATCGGTTGAGGAATGTGGGATATGGAGAGATTTGTTTATTGGCCATTCATTTTCATTGGGGAAATTCCTGGTAATTCCGAGTAATCGGAGGAATTTTTCTAAACCGGGAAACATGCCCCCTGGAATTTCCTAGGTGAGTGGAGCCTGTGGATTTTGGAACGATTCGAATTGGATAAGACATGTGGAATACACAGTCGATTCCCATTCAGTGTTAGTGTGGATAAAACCCCTGGAAATTCCTGGTAATCGGGGAAGTTTCCAAACCGGGAAACATGCTGCCTGGAATGTTCAAGGTGAGTTGAGTCTGTGGATGTTGAAATGGTTCGAATCGGTTGAGAAACGTAGGATATGGAGAGGTTTGTTTATTGGCTGTTCATTTTCAACTGGGGGGAAATTCCTGGTAACTCCGGGTAATCGGGGAATTTTCCAAACCGGGAAACATGCTGCCTGGAATGAACAAGGTGATTGGACTGTGTGGATGTTGGAATGGCTCGAATCGGTTCAGAAACGTGGGATATGGAGAGGTTTGTTTATTGGCCGTTCATTTTCAATGGGTTTCAAATTCCTGGTAACTCCGGGTAAATGGGGAATTTTCCAAACCGGGAAACATGCTGCCTAGAATGTCCAAGGTTAGTGGAGTGTGTGGATGTCGGAACAATTCGAATCGGTTGAGAAACTTAGGATATGGAGAGGTTTGTTTATTGGCCGTTCATTTTCAATGGGAGGAAATTCCTGGTAACTCCGGGTAATGGGGAATTTTCCAAACTGGGAAACATGCTGCCTGGAATTTCCAAGGTGAGTGGAGTTTGTGGATGTCGTAACGATTCGAATCGGTTGAGAAACGTGGGATATGGAGAGGTTTGTTTATTGGCCGTTCATTTTCAATGGGGTTAAAATTCCTGGTAATTCCGGGTAAATGGGGAAATTTTACAAACCGGGAAACATGCTGCCTAGAATGTCCAAGGTTAGTGGAGTGTGTGGATGTCGGAACAATTCAAATCGGTTGAGAAACTTAGGATTTGGAGAGGTTTGTTTATTGGCCGTTCATTTCAAAGTGGGAAATTCCTGGTAATTCCTGGTAAACGAGGAAATTTTCCAAACCGGGAAACATGCTGCCTGAAATGAGCAAGGTGAGTGGAGTGTATGGATGTCGGAATGGTTCGAATCGGTTGAGAAACGTGGGATATGGAGAGGTTTGTTTATTGGCCGTTCATTTTCAATCGGGTTAAAATTCCTGGTAATTCCGGGTAAATGGGGAAATTTTACAAACCGGGAAACATGCTGCCTGTAATGTCCAGGGTAAGTGGAGTGTGTGGATGTTGGAATGGTTCAAATCGGATGAGAACTGTGGAATACGCAGGCGATTGTACCTTTATCTGAATATTGAAGCCCTAAACTATGTGGACTATTTGAAGTGACGTAGCGAGTGAGATTTCTGGATAGTTCAGGTCCAAAACCGTGAGTGACAAATGCACTACCCACCTGATGAGACCGAAAGAGCAAGAGATGATACGGTATTATCTGCTCACCGGTGCGACCTGGTGGTTGTTTGCGCACGCCGCAGCTGGTCCTGAATACATTAACCCGCCCCCATTCCTTAATGCTTTTGGTCACACGCAGGATTCTCACAGGAATTATTTTTAGCGACTATCAAAGACTTTGAAGCAACCCGTACACATAAAGCACACGCCGAGTCGTCAGGTGCTCCCCACTCCGAAGTGCGACGTGACTCCGCCTCCCGGAAGCCCCCGGGTGATTGATGGCAGATCAACTTTCCAATCCGTCCACCAGAAGGAAGACAGGAGGGAGGAGGTGGGGGATTGTTAATTTCTCTGCAAGTCCATTTCAAAAAGCGGGAGCGTTCGGGGAAGAAAAAATGAAGTAGGGGGAGTGTTGCTGCGGGGAAGTATCCCGATGAACAAGCGTGACACTTTTATTCGGATAAGAACATGGTTGCCTCGCCGCTAAAACCGGCAGTTTTTTTTTTTTTTTTTTTTTTTTTTTTTTTCAACCCTAAGCCGCTCGCCTCATTTCAAAATAGCCAATGAGATCTTATTCGACAATGTGAGGCTTCAAAGTAAAGAAGTCAAAGCTGCTCAAAAGCATGTCCTTCCTTGGAGGTCCTTTGAACCCGCACGATGACGGCAAGAGACTGTCGCAGGCACCTGTTTTTTTTTTATGACATATACACCTTTTAAATAGAGTCTTTACTGTCATGATATCTCACTAGTAACTGTGGTTAACTTATTTTTACACTTGCAAGGAAGTTTGAGGTCCTTCGCCATGCAAAAATGATCTTTTGCTACAAAACCCAAAAGTTGTCACGTTGTGTAAGTGGTAAATGAAAAGAGAATACAATGATTTGTTAATCCTTTTCAACTTATATTCAAGATATTTCATGCTCACACTAAGAATTTTTATTTTAATTTTTATTTTTTGCAAATAATCATGATTTTAGAATTTTACCACTGTGTTACATGGCCTTTCCTTTTAACAACACCCAGTAAAAGGTTTGGGAACTGAGGAGACACATTTTTGAAGAAGTGGTATTCATTACTGTTCTTGCTTGATGTACAGCTTAAATTGTTCAAAAGTCTCCCTTCTGCTATTTCAGGTTTCTGGGGGTTGTTGATTAATGGCTGTGGCTTTGCATAGTAGAGTTTTAGACAATCAATCAATGTTTATTTACATAGCCCTAAATCACAAGTGTCTCCAAGGGCCGCAAAAGCCACAACGACATCCTCGGTTTAGAGCCCACATAAGGGGCAAGGAAAAACTCACAACCCAGTGGGACGTCGATTTGTACAGGTTTAGACAGTCTGTGCAGCTTAAGTTCTTCAACAGTCCGGGGTCTCATTTGTGCTATTTTAGGCTTCATATTGCACCACACATTTTAAATGAGAGACAGGTCTGGACTACAGGCAGGCCAGCCTAGTACCCGCACTCTTTTACTATGAAGCCAGGCTGTTGTAACACGACTTTCTTAAATAAGCAGGGGCGTCCGTGGTAACGTTGCTTGGATGGCAACATATGTTGCTCCAAAACCTGAATGTGTTATGATCCGCTGCCTGGATCATAGTCTGTTTAAGTTTTTCTTTTACTATGAAGCCAGGCTTTTGTAACACGTGGCTTGGCATCGACTTTCTTAAATAAGCAGGGGCGTCCGTGGTAACGTTGCTTGGATGGCAACAGATGTTGCTCCAAAACCTGAATGTGTTATGATCCGCTGCATGGATCATAGTCTGTTTAAGTTTTTCGAGTCACTTGTGTTTTCTGTTAGTTTTGGACTGCTTTAAATCCTTTTTATGCATCTCTGAGTTTGTTAGTTTCACCTGCTTTGTAATCAGGGACATAATTTAAGCCTGTATTTGCCAGTCGGTCGGTCTGGCTTCTTTATTTATGTCACGCTACTGTTTTGCTTGTCTCCTAGCCCCTGCTAGCGATCCCTAGTCTGTGCTAAGTATTGGCCTTAGCTTCAGGTGCGATCTGCACCTTGTTAAGTCGGGGTTTGTTTTCCTGTTTTGTTCCTCTTTGAGTGTTAATTTACAATTAAATCATGTTCCTACCTACAAGTCCTGTCCGGAGTCGTCCGTTTGCATCCTAGGAGAACAAACCTCGCAGTAACCGTAACAGTATGTACCTTTCAGCATTAATGGTGCCTTCACAGATGTGTAAGTTACCCATGCCGTGGGGACTAATGCACCCCCATACCATCACAGACTTTGCGCCGGATGGTCATTTTCCTCTTTGTTACCTAGGACACAACGTCCACAGTTTCCAAAAAAAACCTATTTGAAACGTGGACTCGTCAGACCACAGGACCACTTTTCCACTTTGCATCGGTCCATCTTAAACGAGTTCGGGCCCAGCGAAGCCGGCGGGATTTCTGGGTGTTGTTGATAAATGGCTGTGGCTTTGCATAGTAGAGTTTTAACTTGCACTTAAGAGATGTAGCGAACAATTGTAGTTACTGACAGTGTTTTTTTTAAGTGTTCCTGTGTTCATGTGGTGATATCTCTTACACACTGATGTCGCTTTTTGATGCAGTACCGCCTGAGGGATCAAAGGTCCTTAATATCATGGCTTATGTGCAGTGATTTCCCCGGATTCTCTGAACTTGTTGATGATATTACAGACCGTAGATGGAGAATTCCCTAAATTCCTTGCAATATCTGGTTGAGAAATGTTGTTTTTAAACAATTTGCTCTCGCATTTGTTGACAAAGCGGTGACCCTCGCCCCGTCCTTCTTCGTGAACGACCGAGCATTTCACGGAAGCTGCTTTTATACCCAATCATGGCACCCACCTGTTCCCAATTAGATGTTCCAAATAAGTGTTTGACGAGCATTCCTCAACTTTCTCAGTCTTTTTTGCCACTTGTGCCAGCTTTTTCGAAACTCCAAATGAGCTAATATTTGCAAAAAAAATAACAAGGTTTTCCAACGTCAACATGAAATATCTTGCCTTTGCAGTCTATTGAATTGAATATAAGATGAAAATGATTTGCAAATTGTTGTTTTCTCTTTTTTTACCATTTTACCAGTTTTGCAGATGTTGGGTTTCACTATGGAAAGCGCTTTGAGTCACTAGAGAAAAGCGCTATGTAAATATAACTCACTTCACACAACCAATATGTTTTAATTCATTATTGTATAAAACAGGGGTCACCAGGTCGCCCGTAAGGACCAGATGAGTCGCCCGCTGGCCTGTTCTAAAAATAGCTCAAATAGCAGCACTTACCAGTGAGCTGCCTCTAATTTTTAAATTTTATTTATTTACTAGCAAATTAGTCTGGCTTTTCTCGACATTTTTAATTCTAAGAGAGACAAAACTCAAACAGAATTTGAAAATCCAAGAAAATATTTTAAAGACTTGGTCTTCACTTGTTTGAATAAATTCATTTATTTGTTTTACTTTGCTTCTTATAACTTTCAAAAAGACAATTTTAGAGAAAAAATACAACCTTAAAAATGATTTTAGGATTTTTAAACACATATACCTTTTTACCTTTTAAATTCCTTCCTCTTCTTTCCTGACAATTTAAATCAATGTTCAATTTTTTTTGTTTTATTGTAAAGAATAATAAATACATTTTAATTTAATTCTTCATTTTAACTTCTGTTTTTTCAAAGAAAAATATTAGTGAAATATTTTTTCAAATTTATTATGATTAAAATTCCCAAAAATATTCTGTAAAAATCTATAAAATCTGTAGAATCAAATTTAAATCTTATTTTAAAGTATTTTGAATTTTTTTTTTAATTTTTCTTCTGGAAAATCTAGAAAAAATAATGATTAGTCTTTGTTAGAAATATAGCTTAGTCCCATTTGTTATATATTCTAACAAAGTGCAGATTGGATTTCAACCTATTTAAAACATGTCATCAAAATTGAAAAATTAATTTGAATCAGGAAAAATTACTAATGATGTTCCATAAATTCTTTTTTAAATTTTTTCAAAAAAATTTGATTTAGCTAGTTTTTCTCTTCTTTTTTTCGGTTGAATTTTTTTTTTATTTTAAAGAGTCGAAATTGAAGATAAACTATGTTTCAAATTTTTATTTTCATTTTTTTGTGTTTTCTCCTTTTTTAAACAGTTCAATTAAGTGTTTTTTTCATCATTTATTTTCTACAAAAAAACCTTCCGTAAAAGGAAAAGAAAAAAATGTATGACTGTCACAACTGGGCTTGGACATGGATTGTTTCTTCGGAGCAGATGAGGATCAACACGAGCGAGGCGTGGACATGAGTACATAGTTCTTTATTATATAATATATACAAAACAGGGAAAAACAAAAACACTTGCACAATGGCATGAACAACAATTTAACTATAAACTTAAACAGCACGATGGCAAGACTAAAGACATGAAACAAAAGAGTGCACTGTGGCATAAATATAAAACTTACGTGGATCAAAATGAACAGTGTGGCAAGGCATGAAGCAAAAAAACGAGGGCGTGAAGAAGGTGCAGCATGGGTAGCGTGTGTACGAGTGTGAAGATCCCAGAATGATGAACAGAGAGAAAATTACTTAAATACTGGCTGTGATAATCAGGAACAGGTGTGGGACTGAGGGCAGGGGCGTGGCAAGGTGGGAACTAATGCGTTGGCATGGAAACAAACAAAACCAGGAAGTGAAAAACGTGACTGAATGTCCAAAAACTAAACATAGCACGACCAAAACCAAAACATAACTTATTTATATACATAGATTTATTTACTAAAGGTAAATTGAGCAAGTTGGCTATTTCTGGCAATTTATTTAAGTGTGTATCAAACTGGTAGCCCTTTGCATTAATCAGTACTTGGTTCTTGCTATCAAAAAGGTTGGTGACCCCTGCTATAAAGTATTTGTGGCATTTTATTAAAGGCTTACATTATTTTGGGTTGTTTGGGACTTCCAAACTTTACCTGGATTTTAAGTGAACAAATAAAAAAGTACATCAAAAAATAATGTTTTGTGTAGCATTTTTTGGTTTGTCTGCTCTTAACTGTAATGAATAAAGTCCGATGATGATTTGTCTGAGGTAGTTTACGACCCCAAAAAACGGAAATGCTGATTATCGGTCCTGCTGGACACCGACCTCTATTTAATAATACAACTTTAACATTTGACAACCAAATAATAAAACAAGGTGACTCGGTAAAAAAATCTGGGTATTATCTTCGACCCAACTCTCTCCTTTGAGTCACACATTAAAAGCGTTACTAAAACGGCCTTCTTTCATCTCCATAATATCGCAAAAATTCGCTCCATTTTGTCCACTAAAGACGCCAAGATCATTATCCATGCGTTTGTTACGCCTCGTCTCGATTACTGTAACGTATTATTTTCGGGTCTCCCCATGTCTAGCATTAAAAGATTACAGTTGGTACAAAATGCGGCTGCTAGACTTTTGACAAGAACAAGAAAGTTTGATCACATTACGCCTGTACTGTATATACCTTTATATACATATATACATACATATATACCTATACTGTATATACCTTTATATACATATATACATACTTATATACCTATACTGTATATACCTTTATATACATATATACATACATATATACCTATACTGTATATACCTTTATATACATATATACATACATATATACCTATACTGTATATACCTTTATATACATATATACATACCTATATACCTATACTGTATATACCTTTATATACATATATACATACATATATACCTATACTGTATATACCTTTATATACATATATACATACATATATACCTATACTGTATATACCTTTATATACATATATACATACATATATACCTATACTGTATATACCTTTATATACATATATACATACATATATACCTATACTGGCTCACCAGCACTGGCTTCTTGTGCACTTAAGATGTGACTTTAAGGTTTTACTACTTACGTATAAAATACTACACGGTCTAGCTCCAGCCTATCTTGCCGATAGTATTGTACCATATGTCCCGGCAAGAAATCTGCCTTCAAAAGACTCCGGCTTATTAGTGATTCCCAGAGCCCCAAAAAAAGTCTGCGGGCTATAGAGCGTTTTCCGTTCGGGCTCCAGTACTCTGGAATGCCCTCCCGGTAACAGTTGGAGATGCTACCTCAGTAGAAGCATTTAAGTCTCACCTTAAAACTCATCTGTATACTCTAGCCTTTAAATAGACCTCCTTTTTACACCAGTTGATCTGCCGCTTCTTTTTTTTTTTCTCCTATGTCCCCCCCCCCTCCCTTGTGGAGGGGGTCCGGTCCGATGACCATGGATGAAGTACTGGCTGCCCAGAGTCGAGACCCAGGATGGACCGCTCGCCTGTGTATCGGTCGGGGACATCTCTACGCTGCTAATCCGCCTCCGCTTGAGATGGTTTCCTGCGGACGGGACTCTGGCTGCTGTCTTGGATCCGCTTTGAACTGAACTCTCGCGGCTGTGTTGGAGCCACTATGGATTGAACTTTCACAGTGTCATGTTAGACCCGATCGACATCCATTGCTTTCGGTCCCCATCTGAGGTCCTCTCCAAGGTTTCTCATAGTCAGCATTGTCACTGGCGTCCCACTGGGTGTGAGTTTTTCTTGCCCTTGTGTGGGTTCTTCCGAGGATGTTGTAGTCGTACTGATATGTGCAGTCCTTTGAGACATTTGTGATTTGGGGCTATATAAATAAACATTGATTGACATCAAAAAATTATGTTTTCTGGAGCACTTTTTGGTTTGTCTGCTCTTAACTGTGATGAATAAAGTCCGATGACGATTTGTCTGAGGTAGTTTACGACGTGTGTGTGTGTTTTTTTTTGTGTGTTTACGGTAGCTGCCGGTGTCGGAGGCAGTTGGCGTCCTCCATTGGGCGAAGACCTCGGCGCCATCTGTCGAGCTCGCTCGCGGCCTCGCCGCCTCGTCGGGCCTGATGAAGACCAGATGTTCTCCCTGGCTGCGAGTCCTCAGCAGGACCTCTTCTTCGTCTTCTTCTTCTTCTTGCATTATTCCCCTCACACATAATGAGCGCACAAAAGTGTGTGTCGACACACACGGGCGAGATGAAAAATAAATATGTTGTTTTGTTCTTCTCCCTCTGGTAGGCAGTTGTAATAGTTTGCACCTGGAAAACACACACACACACTAAAAAAAAACAAAACAAAAAAAAAACACCGCCAGGATGGCGTAAAAGTTGACTGGGATGAAAGAATAGCAGAAAAAATGACTTTTTCAAGAAGAAAATCATATTATTGTGGGGAAAAAAGTCGTTTTTTTCACTGAAAAAAAGTAATGATATCACAAGGAATTGCTTACTTTACTGCTTTTGGGGGTTAAATCACCAAAAATTATTCCCCGGGCGCAGCCACTGCTGCTGCTCACTGCTCCCCTCACCTCCCAGGGGGTGATCAAGGGTGATGGGTGAAAAATGCAGATAATAATTTCATTGGTACTTTAACGTTTTTGACTTTAATGCAGAAAAAAAAGATGTATTTTTAATGAAAATCTCGCATGATATGCTAAAACAGTTTTCCTACGCTTTGATCCAACGGCTCATAAAACGGTGCGGCTAATTCAGGGGTTTTTCTATAAACGCAAACAATTCAAAACAAAATGTGCAAACGCACTGAAAAGGTGTGTTGTTGTTTGTGTTACGGTGCCATCTGTTCTGCCCCCTGTCCGTCCATAGCGTTCTACTCGCACAGATTTTGTTATTCGTCACTCCAAGCAGCGTTTGCAAGTTTTACAATGTAACTAAAACCATTCTTACTTACTGAACCGTAGGAGTGTTTTCATGGTATTTGGATGTGCTATCATCATAAAGCTAACGCAATTAGCATTAGCAATGTGCTAACATGTTTACGAGTGTCAGTGTTAGTATTACTAACTGACAATGGCATTCTCACCGAGGACTTATTGAGTATATATATATATATATATATATATATATATATATATATATATATATATATCCATCCATCCATTTTCTACCGCTTATTCCCTTTTGGGGTTGCAGGGGGCGCTGGCGCCTATCTCAGCTACAATCGGGCGGAAGGCGGGGTACACCCTGGACAAGTCGCCACCTCATAGCAGATATATATATATATGTGTATATATATATATATATATATATATATATATATATATATATATATATATATATATATGTATATATATATATATATATATATATATATATATATATATATATATATACATGTCCATCCATCCATCCATCCATTTCCTACCACTTATTCCCTTTTGGGGTCGCAGGGGGCGCTGGCGCCTATCTCAGCTACAATCGGGCGGAAGGCGGCATACACCCTGGACAAGTCGCCACCTCATCGCAGATCCATCCATCCATCCATTTTATACCGCTTATTCCCTTTTGGGGTTGCGGGGGGCGCTGGCGCCTATCGCAGCTACAATCGGGCGGAAGGCGGTGTACACCCTGGACAAGTCGCCACCTCATCGCAGATATATATATATATATATATATATATATATATATATGTGCATATATATATATATATATATGTCCATCCATCCATACATTTTCTACTGCTTATTCTCTTTTGGGGTCGCAGGGGGCGCTGGCGCCTATCTCAGCTACAATCGGGTGGAAGGCGGTCTACACCCTGGACAAGTCGCTACCACCTCGCAGATATATATATATAGATATATATATATATATATATATATATATATATATATATATATATATATATATATATATATATATATATATATATATATATATATTATATATATAAATAAATAAATATATATATATATATATATATATATATATATATAAATAAATAAATAAATTAAAAAAAAAAAAATATATATATATATATATATATATACATATATATGTATATATGTATATATATATATATATATATATATATATATATATATATATATATATATATATATATATATATATATATATATATATATGTATATATATATGTATATATATACAGAAATATACCCAGCTTTCGGACCTATTTCAACAAATTTTCAACGTTGTCTTAACGTCTGCCGGGTTAGGTTCTCGCTCAAAAGGTTTTGGTCCTCGTCACTCCTCGGAAATACTTTTAAAGGCGCTGATGAATCCTGACGCCGTTCAATGAGTCATGGCGGCAATTAGCCGACCACTTTGTAGCGACTAAATAGTTTCTGACAGTGGTTTTCTCAAGTGTTCCTGTGCCAATGTGGTGATATCTTTTACATACTGATGTCGGTTTTTGGTGCAGTGATTTCTCCGGATTCTCTCAACGTTTTGATGATATTATGAACCGTTCAGTGAGTCAATTAGTCGACGACTTTCGCCAGGCTCCAAATGTCGGTCGTCCGTAGCGGGAGGAGCGATCATTAAAGGTGATTTAGATCCTCATCAGGCTAGGAGCCGCCTCTCTGCACACATGAATTAGCCTCAAATGTGGGATGTTGTCTGACTGTTGGAACATCATTCAGTCCTGCTGCCTTAACCTGGATTTATAGAACGCGTGGCGGTATATCGGGGCCATTACAACACGGCGTGCTTTTTGCAATATTTCACGATTATTAACCCTATAAAGGACTCTTAGCTATCTCCGCTCGTATAAACGTCTTGTTTCCCGCCTTAATGTCACCTCATTCATCCAGAACGCCGCAAAGCGTGCATTTAAATGTCCAACCATGGAGGCTTGGATCATAAAAAAGACATGTCTTTACATTTTACATCTTGGAAAACTACCCGTTTTATTCCATTTTACGAGATTTTTAGTGTGTGGTTGTCATGGTGATAATAGTTGTACGAACCCCGTTTCCATATGAGTTGGGAAATTGTGTTGGATGTAAATATAAACGGAATACAATGATTTGCAAATAATCATTAACTTTAGAATTTGATGCCAGCAACATGCGACAAAGAAGTTGGGAAAGGTGGCAATGAATACTGATAAAGTTGAGGAATGCTCATCAAACACTTATTTGGAACATCCCACAGGCTAATTGGGAACAGGTGGGTGCCATGATTGGGTATAAAATAAAAGCTATCCCAAAATATGCTCAGTCTTTCACAAGAAAGGATGGGGCGAGGTACACCCCTTTGTCCACAACTGTGTGAGCAAATAGTCAAACAGTTTAAGAACAACCTTTCTCAAAGTGCAATTGCAAGAAATTTAGGGATTTCAACATCTACGCTCCATAATATCATCAAAATGTTCAGAGAATATGGAGAAATCACTCCACGTAAGCGGCTTGGCCGGAAACCAGCATTGAATGACCGTGACCTTCCATCCCTCAGACGGCACTGTATCAAAAACCGACATCAATTGCTAAAGGATATCACCACATGGGCTCAGGAACACTTCAGAAAACCACTGTCACTAAATACAGTTGGTCGCTACATCTGTAAGTGCAAGTTAAAGCTCTATTATGCAAAGTGAAAGCCATTTATCAACAACATCCAGAAACGCCGCCGGCTTCTCTGGGCCCGAGATCATCTAAGATGGACTGATGCAAAGTGTTGTTTTTGGAAATATTCGACATCGTGTCATCCGGACCAAAGGGGAAGCGAACCATCCAGACTGTTATCGACGCAAAGTGTAAAAGCCAGCATGTGTGATGGTATGGGGGTGCATTAGTGCCCAAGGCATGGGTAATTTACACATCTGTGAAGGCACCATTAATGCTGAAAGGTACATACAGGTTTTGGAACAACATATGCTGCCATCCAATAGCCGTCTTTTCATGGACGCCCCTGCTTATTTCAGCAAGACAATGCCAAGCCACATTCCAGAACGTGAAAAAAGTGTGCGGGGTACTTTCCTGGCCCGCCTGCAGTCCAGACCGGTCTCCCATGGGAAAATGTGTGGCACATTATGAAGCGTAAAATAGGACAGCGGAGACCCCGGACTGTTGAAGGACTGAAGCTCTACATAAACAAGAATGGGAAAGAATTCCACTTTCAAAGCTTCAACAATTAGTTTCCTCAGTTCCCAAACGTTTTTTGAGTTTTGTTCAAATAAAAGGTGATGTAACACAGTGGTGAACATGCCCTTTCCCAACTACTTTGGCACGTGCTGCAGCCATGGAATTCTAAGTTAATTATTATTTGCAAAAAAAAAAATAAGTTATGAGTTTGAACATCAAATATGTTGTCTTTGTAGCATATTCAACTGAATATGGGTTGAAAAGGATTTGCAAATCATTGTATTCTGTTTATATTTACATCTAACACAATTTCCGAACTCATATGGAAACAGGGATTGTATTTCAAAACCTCTTCTCACTCCGGCGCTTACCAAAGGCATGCAGTAAATTTAGGCCTGTGCTTATAAATTTGAGTGTGATGTAAAGATACCAACATGAAAAGGACATTTAATAAAAAAAACGTTATTTAAAAAAAAAAAAAAAAAAAAACGTTATTATGGTCTCTCCTCTCTGAGCTGCTACCTTACCGTGGTAGAGGAGTTTGCAAGTGTCCCAATGATCCTAGGAGCTATGTTGTCTGGGGGTTTTCATGCCCCCTGGTAGGGTCTCCCAAGACAAACAAGTCCTAGGTGAGTGATCAGACAAGAGCAGCTCAAAGACTTCTATGGAATTACAACGAAATGAACCCAGATTTCCCTCGCCCCGGACGTGGGTCACCGGGGCCCCGCTCTGGAGCCAGGCCCGGAGTTGGGGCACGATGGCGAGCGCCTGGTGGTCGGGCCTGTTCCCATGGGGCCCGGCCGGGCACAGCCCGAAGAGGCAACGTGGGTCATCCTTCCAATGGGCTCACCACTCATAGGAGGGGCCATAGAGGTCGGGTGCATTGTGAGCTGGGCGGCAGCCGAAGGCAGGGCACTTGGCGGTCCGATCCTCGGCTACAGAAGCTAGCTCTTGGGACGTGGAACGTCACCTCACTGGGGGGGAAGGAGCCTGAGCTAGTGCGCGAGGTAGAGAAGTTCCGGCTGGATATAGTCGGACTCACCTCGACGCACAGCAAGGGCTCTGGAACCAGTTCTCTCGAGAGGGACTGGACCCTCTTCCACTCTGGCGTTGCCGGCAGTGAGAGGCGACGGGCTGGGGTGGCAATTCTGGTTGCCCCCCGGCTCAAAGCCTGTACGTTTGAGTTCAACCCAGTGGACGAGAGGGTAGCTTCCCTTCGCCTTCGGGTGGGGGGACGGGTCCTGACTGTTGTTTGTGCTTACGCACCAAACAGCAGTTCAGAATACCCACCCTTTTTGGGTACACTCGAGGGAGTACTGGAAAGTGCTCCTCCGGGTGATTCCCTTGTCCTACTGGGAGACTTCAACGCTCATGTTGGCAACGACAGTGAAACCTGGAGAGGCGTGATTGGGAAGAATGGTCGCCCGGATCTAAACCCGAGTGGTGTTTTGTTATTGGACTTTTGTGCTCGTCACAGTTTGTCGATAACAAACACCATGTTCAAACATAAGGGTGTCCATATGTGCACTTGGCACCAGGACACCCTAGGCCGCAGTTCCATGATCGACTTTGTAGTTGTGTCATCGGATTTGCGGCCTTATGTTTTGGACACTCGGGTGAAGAGAGGGGCGGAGCTTTCCACCGATCACCACCTGGTGGTGAGTTGGCTGCGATGGTGGGGGAGGATGCCGGACAGACCTGGCAGGCCCAAGCGCATTGTGAGGGTCTGCTGGGAACGTCTGGCAGAGTCTCCTGTCAGAGAGAGTTTCAATTCACACCTCCGGGAGAACTTTGAACATGTCACGAGGGAGGTGCGGGACATTGAGTCCGAGTGGACCATGTTCCGAACCTCTATTGTCGAGGCGGCTGATTGGAGCTGTGGCCGCAAGGTTGTTGGTGCCTGTCGTGGCGGTAATCCCAGAACCCGTTGGTGGACACCAGCAGTGAGGGATGCCGTCAAGCTGAAGAAGGAGTCCTATCGGGTTCTTTTGGCTCATAGGACTCCGGAGGCAGTGGACGGGTACCGACGGGCCAAGCGGTGTGCAGCTTTAGCGGTCGCGGAGGCAAAAACTCGGACATGGGAAGAGTTCGGGGAAGCCATGGAAAACGACTTCCGGACGGCTTCGAAGCGATTCTGGACCACCATACGGCGCCTCAGGAAGGGGAAGCAGTGCACTATCAACACCGTGTATGGTACGGATGGTGTTCTGCTGACTTCGACTGCGGATGTTGTGGATCGGTGGAGGGAATACTTCGAAGACCTCCTCAATCCCACCAACACGTCTTTCTTTGAGGAAGCGGTGCCTGGGGAATCTGTAGTGGACTCTCCTATTTCTGGGGCTGAGGTCGCTGAGGTAGTTAAAAAGCTCCTCGGCGGCAAGGCCCCGGGGGTGGATGAGATCCGCCCGGAGTTCCTTAAGGCTCTGGATGCTGTGGGGCTGTCTTGGTTGACAAGACTCTGCAGCATCGCGTGGACATCGGGGGCGGTACCTCTGGATTGGCAGACCGGGGTGGTGGTCCCTCTCTTTAAGAAGGGGGACCGGAGGGTGTGTTCCAACTATCGTGGGATCACACTCCTCAGCCTTCCCGGTAAGGTTTATTCAGGTGTACTGGAGAGGAGGCTTCGCCGGATAGTCGAACCTCGGATTCAGGAGGAACAGTGTGGTTTTCGTCCTGGTCGTGGAACTGTGGACCAGCTCTATACTCTCGGCAGGGTTCTTGAGGGTGCATGGGAGTTTGCCCAACCAGTCTACATGTGCTTTGTGGACTTGGAGAAGGCATTCGACCGTGTCCCTCGGGAAGTCCTGTGGGGAGTGCTCAGAGAGTATGGGGTACCGGACATTCTTATTGTGGCAGTCCGCTCCCTGTATGATCAGTGTCAGAGCTTGGTCCGCATTGCTGGCAGTAAGTCGGACACGTTTCCAGTGAAGGTTGGACTCCGCCAAGGCTGTCCTTTGTCACCGATTCTGTTCATAACTTTTATGGACAGAATTTCTAGGCGCAGTCAAGGCGTTGAGGGGTTCCGGTTTGGTGGCCACGGGATTAGGTCTCTGCTTTTTGCAGATGATGTAGTCCTGATGGCTTCATCTGGCCGGGATCTTCAGCTCTCACTGGATCGGTTCGCAGCCGAGTGTGAAGCGACCGGAATGAGAATCAGCACCTCCAAGTCCGAGTCCATGGTTCTCGCCCGGAAAAGGGTGGAGTGCCATCTCCAGGTTGGGGAGGAGACCCTGCCCCAAGTGGAGGAGTTCAAGTACCTAGGAGTCTTGTTCACGAGTGGGGGAAGAGTGGATTGTGAGATCGACAGGCGGATCGGTGCAGCGTCTTCAGTAATGCGGACGTTGTATCGATCCGTTGTGGTGAAGAAGGAGCTGAGCCGGAAGGCAAAGCTCTCAATTTACCGGTCGATCTACGTTCCCATCCTCACCTATGGTCATGAGCTTTGGGTCATGACCAAAAGGATAAGATCACGGGTACAAGCGGCCGAAATGAGTTTCCTCCGCCGGGTGGCGGGGCTCTCCCTTAGAGATAGGGTGAGAAGCTCTGCCATCCGGGAGGAGCTCAACGTAAAGCCGCTGCTCCTCCACATCGAGAGGAGCCAGATGAGGTGGTTCGGGCATCTGGTCAGGATGCCACCCGAACGCCTCCCTAGGGATGTGTTTAGGGCACGTCCAGCTGGTAGGAGGCCACGGGGAAGACCCAGGACACGTTGGAAAGACTATGTCTCCCGGCTGGCCTGGGAACGCCTCGGGATCTCCCGGGAAGAGCTAGACGAAGTGGCTGGAGATAGGGAAGTCTGGGCTTCCCTGCTTAGGCTGCTGCCCCCGCGACCCGACCTCGGATAAGCGGAAGATGATGGATGGATGGATGGATGGTTATTATGGTCTTACCTTTACTTATAAATGAAGTCCATGGGCAGCTCCTTCTGATCAAAAGCATGGATAACTTGTTTATAGAAGTCTTCCTTATCTTTCTTCAGTTTTAAAAGTCTCTCTGTCTCGATGGAGATCTTCATTTATTACCTCCTGCTTCGATTGAAAGTCCAGTTTAGAAAAACGTTTTATTTCAGATATGTAATCTTCCATGTTAAAAGTGCAAACGAGAGGAAAAAATAAACGACCGCTGCTTGTTGTCACTTCTTCTGCAGCCGAGTAGTCGCAAGAAGGATCACTAGCGCCCTCTACCCCCAGGCGGCGGGAGTCATTTAATGACTCATATTTGACACACGCAGCTACGGGATATTAATAAAACATAGCTGCTTACTGTTCTTTTTAGCATATTCAATAGCTTGGACCTTAAATCCTACTGAATAGTTCTTAATCTTCTTCCCTTTATGCGAGTTTCAAATGATTGAAATCAGCCTCCTCCATTTTGAAAATGATGACAGGCGAAGTGTCACTGGTGACGTGACGAGTTTGACCCTGGGGAAATTCTAGACATGCGCTAATAAAAAAAATATTTTGCGAAACGAGTTTGACCCGGCAGTAATTCTAGGCAGGCACATACTATTTACCCGGCGGCAATTCAAGGAAATACGGTATCAATTTATTTGATACCAGTCAGTATATGTTTGGAAACTATTCCTATCGGATGAAAACTGAAAGCAGCCCAGTGCGCCAAACTATGCACACATAGAACTTCATTAGAAAGCTAAGTTAGGGTTAGTAATAGTACTTTTTTTATGAAGAGAAAGGGATATTTAAAAGTTATTCCAGCTCATTAAACATTGATTCCCTCTCCCAGGAAGGTGAGACTCTCAGGTTTTGTTCAATAGGTTGGACCTTAAATCCTACTGAATAGCTCTTAATCTTCTTCCCTTTATGCGAGTTTCAAATGATTGAAATCAGCCTCTTCCATTTTGAAAATGATGACGGGTGAAGTGTCACTCGTGACGTGACGAGTTTAACCCTGGGGAAATTCTAGACATGCGCTAATAAAAAAAATATTTTGCGAAACGAGTTTGACCCGGCAGTAATTCTAGGCGGGCATATACTATATACCCGGCGTCAATTCAAGGAAATAGGGTATCTCTCTATTTGATACCAGTCAGTATGTGTTTGGAAACTATTCCTATCGGTTGAAAACTGACGGCAGCGCAGTGCGCCAAACTATGCACACATAGAACTTCATTAGAAAGCTAAGTTAGGGTTAGTAATAGTACTTTTTTTATGAAGAGAAAGGGAGATTTAAAAGTTATTCCAGCCCATTAAACATTGATTCCCTCTCCCAGGAAGGTGGGACTCTCAAGTTTTGCTCAATAGCTTGGACCTTAAATCCTACTGAATAGCTCTTAATCGTCTTCCCTTTATGCGATTTTCAAATGATTGAAATCAGCCTCCTCCATTGTGAAAATGATGACAGGTGAAGTGTCACTCGTGACGTGGCGAGTTTGACCCTGCGGAAATTCTAGGCATATGCAAATTATTTGGCCAAACGAGTTTGACCCGGCGGAAACTCTAGACATGCCCTAATAAAAATAATATTTTGCGAAACGAGTTTGACTCGGCAGTAATTCTAGGCAGGCACATACTATATACCCGGCGGCAATTCAAGGAAATACGGTATCCATCTATTTATCACTAGCGCCCTCTACCACCAGGCGCCGGGAGTCATTTAATGACTCATATTTGACACACGCAGCTACGGTATACTAATAAAACATAGCTGCTTACTGTTCTTTTTAGCATATTCATTAGCTTGGACCTTGAATCCTACTGAATAGCTCTTAATCTTCTTCCCTTTATGCGATTTTCAAATGATTGAAATCAGCCTCCTCCATTGTGAAAATGATGACAGGCGAAGTGTCACTCGTGACGTGACGAGTTTGACCCTGGGGAAATTCGAGACATGCGCTAATAAAAAAAAATATTTTGCGAAACGAGTTTGACCCGGCAGTAATTCTAGGCAGGCACATACTATATACCCGTCTATCTTTTTGATACCAGTCAGTATGTGTTTGGAAACTATTCCTATCAGATGACAACTGAAGGCAGCGCAGTGCGCCAAACTATGCACACATAGAACTTCATTAAAAAGCTAAGTTAGGGTTAATAATGGTAATTTTTTAATGAAGAGTGGGAGATTTAAAAGTTATTCCAGCCCATTAAACATTGATTCCCTCTCCCAGGAAGGTGAGACTCTCAGGTTTTGGTGTGTTTGTTCACAGCGCGGAGTCTCGCCCCCCCCCCCCCCCCCCCCTCCCCCAACCCCACCCACCCGCCGCGAACATTCAAGAGCGTAAATAGGCAAACAAACAATACGCTCGCAGTCGTCCGGCCGCTCGCCGCGCTCCTCCCGAGCACTTGTTTACAATCTTTTCTGCTCCCTCCGCCGGAGCCGACCGGGCGTCCGCGGGGGGAAACGCTCCCACGTCCCCGCCGCAGCCAAAGGTCACACAGCAGAGGTATGGCTGTCGAAGGCAATGCCCTTTATGGCGTCTGAAGAGGGCCGCCTCGCATTCTCCTCACACAGACCTCGCATAGCGGGAGAGGCGGATAAGGAGAATAGCATTGACAGCACTTCTAAAGGGCAATCATACGGATAATTCAGTCCAATGCGCTCCTTCATTGAGATTAACGCGCCAGCACCTCCTCATATTCTATAAACAAAACAATAAGCACTTCACCTCCCGGTGGCTCAAGGTGGAGAGAAATGCATTTTGCACTTTGACAAAAGCGGAGTCGATGCCGTTCCGTGGCCAGGATGGTCGATGGTGTGACGTTGCCAGCAGAACACTTGGCAACTTGAGCTTGGCAGCTACACAGGAAGTAGGTTTTGACCACAATGTTCATAGTCACGACTAGGGCTGAGCGATACAACGTATGTAAGGCAAGAAATGCGTTATTCTTTATACACTGGATACAAGATGGGATGAGGAGAGTAAGCTCAGTTTGGAGGGGGGTGAGAGCGTATGACTCAACTAGGGGCTGGGCAATAAAACCATATCAATATGCAAAGCAATAGACAAATTATATCAATACAAAAACGCATTCTATAATTTGTTTCTCTCTGTCGTCAGAAGAAAGCGGAAGTTTTGAAGCAAGCGTGTTGGGAATTTTCTAATAAAGTAGTCAAACAAATGTGTATTTCTTAAAATCATTTGAGAAGCTCGAGAATCTCAAAAGGCACATCCATAGTAAGGAGAAAAATACGTTATTATGTATACACTGATGGGAGGGGGAGAGTAGGCTCAGTTTGGAGGGGGGTGAGAGCACATGACTCAACTCAGGGCTGGGTAATAAAACCATATCAATGTGCAAAGCTATAGACAAATTATCTCAATACAAAAATGCATTCTATAATTTGTTTCTCTCTTTCGTCAGAAGAAAGCGGAAGTTTTGAAGCAAGCGTGTTGGGAATTTTCTAATAAAGTAGTCAAACAAATGTGTATTTTTTAAAATCATTTGAGAAGCTCGAGAATCTCAAAAGGCACATTCATAATAAGGAGAGAAATACATTATTCTGTATACACTGATGGGAGGAGGAGAGTAGGCTCAGTTTGGAGGGGGTTGAGAGCATATGACTCAACTCAGGGCTGGGCAATAAAACCATATTAATATGCAAAGCAATAGGCAAATAATGATATCAATAAACAAATTTAAACTATAATTTGTTTTTCTCCTTCTCAGAAGAAAGAGGAATTTTGAAGCAAGTGCATTGGGAATTTTCTAATAAAGTAGTCAAACAAACTTAAAATCATTTGGGAAGCTCGAGTATCTCAAAAAGACACATTTATAGTAAAGTATGTAAGGAGATAAATGTGTTATTCTAAGTACACTGATGGGAGGGGGAGAGTAGGCTCAGTTTGGAGGGGGGTGAGAGCATATGACTCAACTCAGGGCTGGGCAATAAAACCATATCAATATCCAAAAATGCATTCTATAATTTGTTTCTCTCTTTCGTCAGAAGAAAGCGGAAGTTTTGAAGCAAGTGTATTGGGAATTTTCTAATAAAGTAGTCAAACAAATGTGTATTTTTTAAAGTAATTTGAGAAGCTCGA
Organism: Nerophis ophidion; assembly: GCF_033978795.1. Lineage (NCBI taxonomy): Eukaryota > Metazoa > Chordata > Actinopteri > Syngnathiformes > Syngnathidae > Nerophis > Nerophis ophidion. The sequence goes on along the minus strand of NC_084612.1, from coordinate 82,696,186 downwards.
GAATCTCAAAAGGTGCATTCATAGCAAAGTATGTAAGGAGAGAAATGCTTTATTATTTATACACTGATGGGAGGGGGGGAGTAGGCTCAGTTTGGAGGGGGGTGAGAGCATATGACTTAAGTCAGGGCTGGGAAATAAAACCATATCAATATGCAAAGCAATAGACAAATAATGATGCAAAAAAAAAAATTCATTCAATAATTAGTTTTTGTCCTCTGTAAGAAGAAAGCGGAAGTTTTGAAGCAAGTGCATTGGGATTTTTTAAAATAAAGTAGTCAAACAAACTCAAAAATACATTTATAGCAAAGTATGTAAGGAAAGAAATGTGTTATTCTTTGTACACTGATGGGGGGGGAGAGTAGGCTCAGTTTGGAGGGGGGTGAGAGCATATGACTCAACTCAGGGCTGGGTTATAAAACCATATTAATATGCAAAGCAATAGGCAAATAATGATATCAATAAACAAATAAACTATAATTTATTTTTCTCCTTCGTCAGAAGAAAGAGGAATTTTGAAGCAAGTGCATTGGGAATTTTCTAATAAAGTAGTCAAACAAACTTAAAATCATTTGAGAAGCTTGAGTATCTCAAAAAGACACATTTATAGTTAAGTATGTAAGGAGATAAATGTGTTATTATTTATACACTGATGGGAGGGGGAGAGTAGGCTCAGTTTGGAGGGGGGTGAGAGCATATGACTCAACTCAGGGCTGGGCAATAAAACAATATCAATATGCAAAGCAATAGACAAATATAGAAATCAATTAAAAAATGCATTCTAAAATGTGTTTCTCTCTTTCATCAGAATAATGCGGAAGTTTTGAAGCAAGTGTATTGGGAATTTTCTAATAAAGTAGTCAAACAAAACGGAGAGTAGGCTCAGTTTGGAGGGGGGGTGAGAGCATAAGACTCAACTCAACAGCAGCAATACTGAAATTTCTAGCCATAAACTATACACAACTTCCATCTCACGTCTTGGACTTGCGACATTGTGTCATATTTGCAAATGAGACTCAGAAATGTGGCAATAAAACCAGATTGGACTTTGACTTAAACTTAGACAAATTTTATTGATCCACAAGAGAACTTGTACATATTTTAATACAAATATTGGAATACTGTTATCGTATCGTTTTTAAATGTTTTTTTCTTTATCAAAAACAATTAATATTTATTAACCTTTTAAGGCCCAAGCTGTTTGTTTACATGTTTTTTTTTTTGTATTTATCTTTGATATTTGGGCTTTTTGGACCCTTATTAGAATAAAAACGAAGAATCTGTCAAAACGTGGACTTTGGGGTTTGTTTTCCTGAAAGGCAAAGGAAAGTTGGCGCGGGCAAGGCCTGAAGGTAAGGATATACTTATTTATTACTATAAAAAATGGAACAAAGGGCGCGCACAAGGCGGAATTACAAAAACTTAGCTAACAAAACAAAAACTTGCACAAAGGCAGAAACTACGAACATGAAACAAAACTCGATAACTGTGACAAGAAAAACCAAAACCAAAAAACTTACGTGGCATGGCAAAAAGCAAAACTATGAACAGTATCAGAGGTAGCATGGCATGAAGTAATATCAGGTAAAGTCGCCAGGCTGACTTCCATGCAACTTTCGGGTTTAAATAATACAGGTGATTGAAGAGGTGCGTGAGTCAAAACAAATCAGGTGCGTGATATGACAGGTGAAACTAATTGGTTGGCATGGTAACGAAGCAAACAAGAAAGTGCAAAAATGGGAAACAATGGAGTCTTTAGCCAAACAGAACATGATCACAAGACATGACAGAATCATCTTTTGATATGATGTACTTAGTCCATAAGTACACAAACGTGTACTTCATGTGTAGCCACATTCTAATTCTTATTTTTACACTTTTTTTTTTCCAAATTCCATGGTATATTATACTCTGCTAACACCACCAGATGGCAGTAAAAAGTGTCCACATAAGTGGACATAAGACCCCAATTCAGTAGTGTACTAAATATTGGAAATGGGAGCTAAAAGGTGCTGTCCACGCATGTGGCCATGAACGTTTTAGAGCAGTGGTCCCCAACCACCGGGCCACGGCCCAGTACCGGTACCGGATCGATTGGTACCGGGCCGCAGAATTTTTTTTAATTATTATTATTATTTTTGTTTTTTAAGTGAAGTGAATTATATTTATATAGCGGTTTTCTCTAGTGACTCAAAGCGCTTTACATGGTGAAACACAATATCTAAGTTACATTTTTTAAACCAGTGTGGGTGGCACTGGGAGCAGGTGGGTAAAGTGTCTTGCCCAAGGACACAACGGCAGTGCCTAGGTTGGCAGAAGCTGGGATCGAACCCGGAACCCTCGAGTTGCTGGCACGGCCACTCTACCAACCGAGCTATACCGTCCCCAATCAACATTAAAAAACACAAAATACACTTACAATTAGTGCACCAACCCAAAAAAACTCCATTTTTCATGACAAAAAAAATAAAAGATAATAATAAATAAAAAATAAAAATAAAAATATCCCTTCCCCCACCTCCCCGAACCCCCGCCGGGCCGCGGGAAAAATTATCAAGCGTTGACCGGTCCCCAGCTACAAAAAGGTTTGGGACCACTGCTTTAGAGTTAACATACATAAATAACTTAGCCAAACAGAACATAACCAAACAAAACATGATCACAAGACATGACAGAATCATCTTTTGATATAATGTACTTAGTCCATAAGTACACAAACGTGTACTTCATGTGTAGTCACATGCTAATTCTTATTTTTACACTTTTTTTTTCCAAATTCCATGGTATGTTATACTCTGCTAACACCACCAGATGGCAGTATAAGTGTCCACATAAGTGGACATAAGACCCCAATTCAGTAGTGTACTACATTTTGGAAATAAGAGGTAAAAGGTGCTGTCCACGCAGAATTTTTTTTAAAATTATTATTATTTTTTTTTTTTTAATTAAATGTGAATTAAGTGAAGTGAATTATATTTATATAGCGCTTTTCTCTAGTGACTCAAAGCGCTTTACATAGTGAAACCCAATATCTAAGTTACATTTTTTAAACCAGTGTGGGTGGCACTGGGAGCAGGTGGGTCAAGTGTCTTGCCCAAGGACACAACGGCAGTGACCGGGGTTGGCAGAAGCTGGGATCGAACCCGGAACCAACCGAGCTATACCGTCCCAAATCAACATAAAAAAACACAAGATACACTTACAATTAGTGCACCAACCCAAAAAAACTCCCTTTTTCATGATAAAAAATAAAAATTAAAAATAAAAATAAAAATATCCCTTCCCCCACCCCCCCCCCCGAACCCCCGCCGGGCCGCAGGAAAAATTATCAAGCGTTGACCGGTCCCCAGCTACAAAAAGGTTGGGGACCACTGCTTGAGAGTTAACATACAAAAAGAACAGAAAATTGGTAGCGTCGAGTACTGGTGTCGACACCCAGGTACGGGGAATCGGTACCGTATCGGTCGAAACGTGAATAGTACCCATCCCTGGTTAGCTACGACGCTAAAGGACCAAACTGGTAAATTTGTCTCATTAGTCTTTTATAATAATGTTAACGACAAAAAGGAGCAGGATGGTTGCCGAGGAAACGTCGGAGTCCGTCTGAGCGGCGAACCGATGAGGCGCTTTTGGATTTCAAACAACGGATTTCCCACGGGAGGCAAGATGGCGGCGGGTGAACTTTTATGGCATCGGAGTGAAAATGCTCCGTCTTTTGTTTTGTTTCGGGTTATTTTTTTCCTCCACTCCACATTTAAATGTTGGCGGCGAGACACTTGCTTGATGCTTGAAGAGGCAAATGTGATTTGGAGATGGCGCTAGCTGGGTGGCCTGAGCCTACTTTAGGCAATTTGAGGAGGGAGATTGCATGTTTTGCAAGCCGGCAGGAAAAACCTGCGCCAGTCCGGCAGCAGTTGTCAGTTTTTATTCTCCAACTGCCACTCTCGGGCCGACTTCCAGCTACTTGTGTCATGTGACCAGGTGGTGTAATGTACTAGGTGTCATGTGACCAGGTGGTGGAATGTACATGGTGTCATGTGACCAGGTGGTGTAATGTACTAGGTGTCATGTGACCAGGTGGTGGAATGTACTTGGTCATGTGACCAGGTGGTGTGATGTACTTGGTGTCATGTGACCAGGTGGTGTAATGTACATGGTGTCATGTGACCAGGTGGTGTAATGTACTCGGTGTCATGTGACCAGGTGGTGTAATGTACATGGTGTCATGTGACCAGGTGGTGTAATGTACTAGGTGTCATGTGACCAGGTGGTGTAATGTACTCGGTGTCATGTGACCAGGTGGTGTAATGTACTTGGTGTCATGTGACCAGGTGGTGTAATGTACATGGTGTCATGTGACCAGGTGGTGTAATGTACTCGGGGTCATGAGACCAGGTGGTGTAATGTACTTGGTGTCATGTGACCAGGTGGTGTAATGTACATGGTGTCATGTGACCAGGTGGTGTAATGTACTCGGGGTCATGTGACCAGGTGGTGTAATGTACTTGGTGTCATGTGATCAAGTGGTGTAATGTACTTGGTGGCATGTGACCAGGTGGTGTAATGTACATGGTGTCATGTGACCAGGTGGTGTAATGTACTAGGTGTCATGTGATCAAGTGGTGTAATGTACTTGGTGTCATGTGACCAGGTGGTGTAATGTACTTGGTGTCATGTGATCAAGTGGTGTAATGTACTTGGTGTCATGTGACCAGGTGGTGTAATGTACTTGGTGTCATGTGACCAGGTGGTGTAATGTACTTGGTGTCATGTGACCAGGTGGTGTAATGTACTCGGTGTCATGTGACCAGGTGGTGTAATGTACTTGGTGTCATGTGACCAGGTGGTGTAATGTACATGGTGTCATGTGACCAGGTGGTGTAATGTACTCGGTGTCATGTGACCAGGTGGTGTAATGTACTTGGTGTCATGTGACCAGGTGGTGTAATGTACTTGGTGTCATGTGACCAGGTGGTGTGATGTACTTGGTGTCATGTGACCAGGTGGTGTAATGTACATGGTGTCATGTGACCAGGTGGTGTAATGTACTCGGTGTCATGTGACCAGGTGGTGTAATGTACATGGTGTCATGTGACCAGGTGGTGTAATGTACTAGGTGTCATGTGACCAGGTGGTGTAATGTACTCGGTGTCATGTGACCAGGTGGTGTAATGTACTTGGTGTCATGTGACCAGGTGGTGTAATGTACATGGTGTCATGTGACCAGGTGGTGTAATGTACTCGGGGTCATGAGACCAGGTGGTGTAATGTACTTGGTGTCATGTGACCAGGTGGTGTAATGTACATGGTGTCATGTGACCAGGTGGTGTAATGTACTCGGGGTCATGTGACCAGGTGGTGTAATGTACTTGGTGTCATGTGATCAAGTGGTGTAATGTACTTGGTGGCATGTGACCAGGTGGTGTAATGTACATGGTGTCATGTGACCAGGTGGTGTAATGTACTAGGTGTCATGTGATCAAGTGGTGTAATGTACTTGGTGTCATGTGACCAGGTGGTGTAATGTACTTGGTGTCATGTGATCAAGTGGTGTAATGTACTTGGTGTCATGTGACCAGGTGGTGTAATGTACTTGGTGTCATGTGACCAGGTGGTGTAATGTACTTGGTGTCATGTGACCAGGTGGTGTAATGTACTCGGTGTCATGTGACCAGGTGGTGTAATGTACTTGGTGTCATGTGACCAGGTGGTGTAATGTACATGGTGTCATGTGACCAGGTGGTGTAATGTACTCGGTGTCATGTGACCAGGTGGTGTAATGTACTTGGTGTCATGTGACCAGGTGGTGTAATGTACTTGGTGTCATGTGACCAGGTGGTGTAATGTACATGGTGTCATGTGACCAGGTGGTGGAATGTACTTGGTCATGTGACCAGGTGGTGTAATGTACTTGGTGTCATGTGACCAGGTGGTGTAATGTACTTGGTGTCATGTTACCAGGTGGTGTAATGTACTTGGTGTCATGTGACCAGGTGGTGTAATGTACTTGGTGTCATGTGACCAGGTGGTGTAATGTACTCGGTGTCATGTGACCAGGTGGTGTAATGTACTTGGTGTCATGTGACCAGGTGGTGTAATGTACATGGTGTCATGTGACCAGGTGGTGTAATGTACTTGGTGTCATGTGACCAGGTGGTGTAATGTACTTGGTGTCATGTGACCAGGTGGTGTAATGTATTAGGTGTCATGTTACCAGGTGGTGTAATGTACTAGGTGTCATGTGACCAGGTGGTGTAATGTACTTGGTGTCATGTGACCAGGTGGTGTAATGTACTAGGTGTCATGTGACCAGGTGGTGTAATGTACTTGGTGTCATGTGACCAGGTGGTGTAATGTACTTGGTCATGTGACCAGGTGGTGTAATGTACTTGGTGTCATGTGACCAGGTGGTGTAATGTACTAGGTGTCATGTGATCAAGTGGTGTAATGTACTTGGTGTCATGTGACCAGGTGGTGTAATGTACATGGTGTCATGTGACCAGGTGGTGTAATGTACATGGTGTCATGTGACCAGGTGGTGTAATGTACTAGGTGTCATGTGACCAGGTGGTGGAATGTACTTGGTGTCATGTGACCAGGTGGTGTAATGTACTTGGTGTCATGTGACCAGGTGGTGTAATGTACTCGGTGTCATGTGACCAGGTGGAGTAATGTACTTGGTGTCAAGTGACCAGGTGGTGTAATGTACTCGGTGTCATGTGACCAGGTGGTGTAATGTACTCGGTGTCATGTGACCAGGTGGTGTAATGTACTTGGTGTCATGTGACCAGGTGGTGTAATGTACTTGGTGTCATGTGACCAGGTGGTGTAATGTACTGGGTGTCATGTGACCAGGTGGTGGAATGTACTTGGTGTCATGTGACCAGGTGGTGTAATGTACTTGGTGTCATGTGACCAGGTGGTGGAATGTACTTGGTGTCATGTGACCAGGTGGTGGAATGTACTTGGTGTCATGTGACCAGGTGGTGGAATGTACTTGGTGTCATGTGACCAGGTGGTGGAATGTACTTGGTGTCATGTGACCAGGTGGTGTAATGTACTAAGTGTCATGTGACCAGGTGGTGTAATGTACTTGGTGTCATGTGACCAGGTGGTGTAATGTACTTGGTGTCATGTGACCAGGTGGTGTAATGTACTGGGTGTCATGTGACCAGGTGGTGTAATGTACTTGGTGTCATGTGACCAGGTGGTGTAATGTACTAGGTGTCATGTGACCAGGTGGTGTAATGTACTAGGTGTCATGTGACCAGGTGGTGTAATGTACTCGGTGTCATGTGACCAGGTGGTGTAATGTACTTGGTGTCATGTGACCAGGTGGTGTAATGTACTTGGTGTCATGTGACCAGGTGGTGTAATGTACTTGGTGTCATGTGACCAGGTGGTGTAATGTACTTGGTGTCATGTGACCAGGTGGTGTAATGTACTTGGTGTCATGTGACCAGGTGGTGTAATGTACTCGGTGTCATGTGACCAGGTGGTGTAATGTACTTGGTGTCATGTGACCAGGTGGTGTAATGTACTAGGTGTCATGTGACCAGGTGGTGTAATGTACTCGGTGTCATGTGACCAGGTGGTGTAATGTACTAAGTGTCATGTGACCAGGTGGTGTAATGTACTTGGTGTCATGTGACCAGGTGGTGTAATGTACTTGGTGTCATGTGACCAGGTGGTGTAATGTACTTGGTCATGTGACCAGGTGGTGTAATGTACTTGGTGTCATGTGACCAGGTGGTGTAATGTACTTGGTCATGTGACCAGGTGGTGTAATGTACTAGGTGTCATGTGACCAGGTGGTGTAATGTACTTGGTGTCATGTGACCAGGTGGTGTAATGTACTTGGTCATGTGACATGGTGGTGTAATGTACTAGGTGTCATGTGACCAGGTGGTGTAATGTACTCGGTGTCATGTGACCAGGTGGTGTAATGTATTTGGTGTCATGTGACCAAGTCATGTAATGCAGTGGTCCCCAACGACCGGGCCGCAGCTCGATTGGTACCGGGCCGCAAAAAAAAAAAATAAATAAATAAATAAATAAAATAAAATAAAAAAAAAAAAAATATATATATTATATATATATATATATGTATATTTATTTTTATTTTTATTTTATTTTTTTCATTTATTTTATTTTTTATTTTTAAATCAACATAAAACACACAAGATACACTTAAAATTAGTGCACCAACCCCAAAAAACTCCCTTTTTCATGACCAAAACCCCCCACAACCCCCCCCCCCCCAAAAAAAAAATCCCCCTACCCTCCGAAGTGTGCATCGCGTGTGTATGGTGTGTATGATGTGTGTATGGTGTGTATGATGTGTGTATGGTGTGTATGATGTGTGTATGGTGTGTGTATGATATGTGTCTCATGTGTGTATTGTGTGTATGGTGTGTGTATGATGTGTGTCTCATGTATGTATTGTGTATGGTGTGTGTATTGTGTGTGTATCATGTTTGCAGTGTGTGTGTATGGTGTGTGTGGTGTGTGTATAGTGTGTGTATAATGTGTGTCTCATGTGTGTATTGTGTGTATTTTGTGTGTGTGTAACACGTGTATATTGTGTGAATTGTGTGTCTATTGTGTGTGTATCATATGTGTATTGTGTGTGTATCGTGTGTGTATCATGATTGCTTTGGGTGTGTAGTGTGTATGTATCATGTGTGTATCATGGGTGTTTTGTGTGTGTATGGTGTGTCTACACTGTGTGTATCATTTGTGTATGGTGTGTGTATCATATGTGTATTGTGTGTATCATGTGTGTATTGTGTGTGTAGTGTGTGTGTATGATGTGTGTTTCATGTGTGTATTGTGTGTGTATCATGTCTGCATCGTGTGTGTCGTGTGTGTGTATCATGTGTTTTTTGTGTGTGTATGGTGTAAGTATCATTTGTGTATGGTGTGTGTATCAAATGTGTATTGTGTGTTTAGTGTGTGTATGATGTGTGTATTGTGTGTGTATCATGTCTGCATCGTGTGTTTAGTGTGTGTGTATGACGTGTGCCTAATGTGTGTATTGTGTGTGTTTATGGTGTGTCTCATGTGTGTATTGTGTGTGTGTATGGTGTGTGTATTGTGTGTATGGTGTTTGTATGGTGTGTGTATTGTGTGTGTATGACGTGTGCCTAATGTGTGTATGGTGTGTGTTAATGGTGTGTCTCATGTGTGTATTGTGTGTATGGTGTGTGTATTGTGTGTATAGTGTGTGTATTGTGTGTGTTTGGTTTTTGTATGGTGTGTGTATCATCTGTGTGTATTGTGTGTATGGCGTGTATATGGTATGTGTATGGTGTGTGTGTGTGTGTATTGTGTGTGTATGGAATGTGTATATTGTGTGAGTGTATGTTGTGTGCATGGTGTGTGCGTGTGTGTGCGTGTGTGTGTGTGTGGTTCATAGTTTGTACCTCTTGTTTAGCACTTAGCAAAACTGCTCACTCAGCTTCAAAAGCATCCTCCTTGTGTTCAGGCTCAAAAATAAGCGTTTCTGGATCATCATTGAGTAGTTTTTGTCATCTTGCATGAAGTCTGCCGTGTTGTTGAAAGAATTAGCGGACATTGTGATATTAAAATGTGGTCGTCATGTTCACACTGAGCAAAATGTTTCGATGCAACATGTTATTATGAATGTAACAGATACTACATCACACACTTACAGTGTTTATATTGAGATGAAATCCCCATTAACTGCATCGTTAGCTGACTCTTGCTAGCCTTTATTTATGAGTTGGAACAAAAGACGAACATTTGAATAAAAAAGCCGCACCAGTCATATCCACAGAAATAAGTTTATGGAATTCAACATGAAGATGATTGCTTTGATGTGCACCATTTTGTCACCTGCCCACACCTGCTCTCCCCCCCCCGCTTTTATATTGCAGCTATTATTAATGCAGAGCAGGGCAGCGCCTGATGTTTTTATTGAATTATTTACAAGGCGGAATAATGACAGCGGGCTCCCCGGCGCCAAACAAATAAATAAATGGGATCTCTAATCAAATCTGGGGATGATGTATGCGGCGAGGGATGTTATTAGGTGACGTGACGCCAGCCAGTATTTGTCCTTTTTCTCCTTCGGGTTTAAAGAACTGAAGACTGAAATCCAAAGCAAGTCTTTCGATATTCGCAGATGGTTTGGAAATGAAGGTTAGAAAATGGCCTGGAAAGTTAATAAAAGGTTCCATCCTGTCCACGGTTTGACCCCGGAACAGACTAAAGTGCAAACAAATGTTCCACCCTGGCCAGAGTTTGACCCTGGAACAGATTAATGTGGAAATAAAGGTTCCCTCCTTGCCACGGTTTGAACCCGGAACAGATTAAAGTGCAAATAAATGTTCCATCCTGGCAACAGTTTGACCCTGGAACAGACTAAAGTGCAAACAAATGTTCCACCCTGGCCACAGTTTGACCCTGGAACAGATTAAAGTGGAAATAAAGGTTCCCTCCTTGCCACGGTTTGAACCCGGAACGGATTAAAGTGCAAATAAATGTTCCATCCTGGCAACAGTTTGACCCTGGAACAGACTAAAGTGCAAACAAATGTTCCACCCTGGCCAGAATTTGACCCTGGAACAGACTAAAGTGCAAATAAATGTTCCATCCTGGCCAGAGTTTGACCCTGGAACAGATTAAAGTGCAAACAAATGTTCCACCCTGGCCAAAGTTTGACCCCAGAACAGACTAAAGTGCAAATAATTGTTCCATCCTGGCCACAGTTTGACCCTGGAACAGACTAAAGTGCAAACAAATGTTCCATCCTGGCCACAGTTGGACCCTGGAACAGACTAAAGTGCAAACAAATGTTCCATCCTGGCTAACAGTTGGAAACTGGAACAGACTAAAGTGCAAACAAATGTTCCACCCTGGCCAGAGTTGGACGCTGGAACAGACTAAAGTGCAAAGAAACGTTCCACCCTGGCCAGAGTTTGACCACAGAACAGACTAAAGTGCAAACAAATGTTCCACCCTGGCCAGAGTTTGACCCTGGAACAGACTAAAGTGCAAACAAATGTTCCACCCTGGCCAGAGTTTGACCCTGGAACAGATTAAAGTGCAAACAAATGTTCCACCCTGGTCACAGTTTGACCCTGGAACAGATTAAAGTGCAAATAATTGTTCCATCCTGGCCACAGTTTGACCCTGGAACAGACTAAAGTGCAAACAAATGTTCCACCCTGGCCACAGTTTGACCCTGGAACAGACTAAAGTGCAAACAAATGTTCCACCCTGGCCACAGTTTGACCCCAGAACAGACAAAAGTGAAAACAAATGTTCCACCCTGACCAGAGTTTGACCCTGGAACAGACTTAAGTGCAAACAAATGTTCCATCCTGGCCACAGTTGGACCCTGGAACAGACTAAAGTGCAAACAAATGTTCCACCCTGGCCAGAGTTGGACGCTGGAACAGACTAAAGTGCAAACAAACGTTCCACCCTGGCCAGAGTTTGACCACAGAACAGACTAAAGTGCAAACAAATGTTCCACCCTGGCCAGAGTTTGACCCTGGAACAGACTTAAGTGCAAACAAATGTTCCATCCTGGCCAGAGTTTGACCCTGGAACAGACTAAAGTGCAAATAAATGTTCCACCCTGGCCACAGTTTGACCCTGGAACAGATTAAAGTGGAAATAAAGGTTCCCTCCTTGCCACCGTTTGAACCCGGAAAAGATTAAAGTGCAAATAACTGTTCCATCCTGGCCACAGTTTGACCCCGGAACAGACTAAAGTGGAAACAAATGTTCCACCCTGGCTAGAGTTTGACCCTGGAACAGACTAAAGTGCAAACAAATGTTCCACCCTGGCCACAGTTTGACCCTGGAACAAACTAAAGTGCAAACAAATGTTCCACCCTGGCCAGAGTTTGACCCTGGAACAGACTTAAGTGCAAACAAATGTTCCATCCTGGCCAGAGTTTGACCCTGGAACAGACTAAAGTGCAAACAAATGTTCCACCCCGGCCAGAGTTTGACCCTGGAACAGACTAAAGTGCAAACAAATGTTCCATCCTGGCCAGAGTTTGACCCTGGAACAGATTAAAGTGCAAACAAATGTTCCATCCTGGCCACAGTTTGACCCCGGAACAGATTAAAGTAGAAATAAAGGTTCCACCCTGGCCAAGGTTTGACCCTGGAACAGACTTAAGTGCAAACAAATGTTCCATCCTGGCCACAGTTGGACCCTGGAACAGACTAAAGTGCAAACAAATGTTCCACCCTGGCCAGAGTTGGACGCTGGAACAGACTAAAGTGCAAACAAACGTTCCACCCTGGCCAGAGTTTGACCACAGAACAGACTAAAGTGCAAACAAATGTTCCACCCTGGCCAGAGTTTGACCCTGGAACAGACTTAAGTGCAAACAAATGTTCCATCCTGGCCAGAGTTTGACCCTGGAACAGACTAAAGTGCGAACAAATGTTCCACCCCGGCCAGAGTTTGACCCTGGAACAGACTAAAGTGCAAACAAATGTTCCATCCTGGCCAGAGTTTGACCCTGGAACAGATTAAAGTGCAAACAAATGTTCCATCCTGGCCACAGTTTGACCCCGGAACAGATTAAAGTAGAAATAAAGGTTCCACCCTGGCCAAGGTTTGACCCTGGAACAGACTTAAGTGCAAACAAATGTTCCATCCTGGCCACAGTTGGACCCTGGAACAGACTAAAGTGCAAACAAATGTTCCACCCTGGCCAGAGTTGGACGCTGGAACAGACTAAAGTGCAAACAAACGTTCCACCCTGGCCAGAGTTTGACCACAGAACAGACTAAAGTGCAAACAAATGTTCCACCCTGGCCAGAGTTTGACCCTGGAACAGACTAAAGTGCAAACAAATGTTCCACCCTGGCCAGAGTTTGACCCTGGAACAGATTAAAGTGCAAACAAATGTTCCACCCTGGCCAGAGTTTGACCCTGGAACAGATTAAAGTGCAAATAAATGTTCCACCCTGGCCAGAGTTTGACCCTGGAGCAGACTAAAGTGCAAACAAATGTTCCATCCTGGCCACAGTTTGACCCCGGAACAGATTAAAGTAGAAATAAAGGTTCCACCCTGGCCAAGGTTTGACCCTGGAACAGACTAAAGTGCAAACAAATGTTCCACCCTGGCCAAGGTTTGACCCTGGAACAGACTTAAGTGCAAACAAATGTTCCACCCTGGCCACAGTTTGACCCTGGAACAGACTAAAGTGCAAACAAATGTTCCACCCTGGCCAGAGTTGGACGCTGGAACAGACTAAAGTGCAAACAAACGTTCCACCCTGGCCAGAGTTTGACCACAGAACAGACTAAAGTGCAAACAAATGTTCCACCCTGGCCAGAGTTTGACCCTGGAACAGATTAAAGTGCAAATAATTGTTCCACCCTGGCCACAGTTTGACCCTGGAACAGATTAAAGTGCAAATAAATGTCCCACCCTGGCCAGAGTTTGACCCTGGAGCAGACTAAAGTGCAAACAAATGTTCCATCCTGGCCACAGTTTGACCCCGGAACAGATTAAAGTAGAAATAAAGGTTCCACCCTGGCCAAGGTTTGACCCTGGAACAGACTAAAGTGCAAACAAATGTTCCACCCTGGCCACAGTTTGACCCCGGAACAGACTAAAGTGCAAACAAATGTTCCACCCTGGCCACAGTTTGACCCTGGAACAGACTAAAGTGCAAACAAATGTTCCATCCTGGCCAGAGTTTGACCCTGGAACAGACTAAAGTGCAAACAAATGTTCCATCCTGGCCAGAGTTTGACCCTGGAACAGACTAAAGTGCAAAAAAAATGTCCATCCTGGCCACAGTTTGAGCCTGGAACAGACTAAAGTGCAAGCAAATGTTCCATCCTGGCCACAGTTTGACCCTGGAACAGACCAAAGTGCAAACAAATGTTCCACCCTGGCCACGGTTTGACCCCGGAACAGACTAAAGTGCAAACAAATGTTCCATCCTGGCCACAGTTGGACCCTGGAACAGACTAAAGTGCAAACAAATGTTCCACCCTGGCCAGAGTTTGACCCTCAGAACAGACTAAAGTGCAAACAAATGTTCCATCCTGGCCACAGTTTGACCCTGGAACAGACTAAAGTGCAAACAAATGTTCCACCCTGGCCACAGTTCGACCCTGGAACAGACTAAAGTGCAAACAAATGTTCCATCCTGGCCACAGTTTGACCCTGGAACAGACTAAAGTGCAAACAAATGTTCCACCCTGGCCAGAGTTTGACCCCGGAACAGACTAAAGTGCAAACAAATGTTCCACCCTGGCCAGAGTTTGACCCCGGAACAGACTAAAGTGCAAACAAATGTTCCATCCTGGCTAACAGTTGGAAACTGGAACAGACTAAAGTGCAAACAAATGTTCCATCCTGGCCACAGTTGGACCCTGGAACAGACTAAAGTGCAAACAAATGTTCCACCCTGGCCAAGGTTTGACCCTGGAACAGACTAAAGTGCAAACAAATGTTCCATCCTGGCCTCGGTTTCACATATAAGACACATTTTGTATATTTTGCATTAAGCATCAGATCTGTATTGCTGATACCAGACTGACTCTTACTAAGTATCGTATCAGACAGATGATGAGTGATATCATACGTGACTACTCTCAGGTAACGAGCATGAATGAATTAATCTCCGTGATTAATGTGATTCATTCGTCATGTGTTGACTTTGACATTCAAACTCGTCATCAGTCAGCATCCAGTATAGATCATGTTCCACTTTACTGTTATCTAATCGCCTCCTGCTGGCCTGTATCACCTCTGGGTGTCGTCCACTTGGGAGATCGTGCACCTTTCAGTCAGATCACCTTTTTTGTTGTTTTTTGTACTTTTTCTCCCACTTCGATGGCCTTTTTGAGGCTCTGAACGAGCACCAAAACTCACACATTTTTGGAAGCGCAATGTGGAATTTTGCCCGATGGTTTTTGGCCAAATTTTAGCCAAAAAACGTGATCATAATTTAACGAAGTCCACTTAGGGACTTTGACCAACTTCACAGTAGTTAAAATGACAGATACTACACATATAGGCCATGATATATTACAAAGGAACTTTGTCCATGCACTCGGATGTGGGCGGAGTATAGCGCCAAACTTTGCTCGATGGTTGTTTGCCAACTTTCAGAGAAAAATTAGGTCTTACTTTAAAGAACTCTTCTTAAAAAACGTTGACCCAATGAGTAGTGGTTAAAATGACAGATACTAGACATATAAGCCACGATAAACTGCGAAGTAACTTTGCCCATTCCATAAGATGTGGGTGTGGTATGGCCTCAAACTTTGCTCGATGGTTTTTGGCCAACTTTCAGCCAGGTTGTACTTTAAAAAATTGGCCGAATGAGTCGCAGCTAAAAAGACATATACTAGACATATAGGCGATGATATACATGTATTACAAAGGAGCGGATGTGGGCGGAATTTAACCCCAAACTTTGCTCGATGGTTTTTGGCCAACTTTCAGAGAAAAACAGGGTCGTACTTTAACGAACTCTTCTTAAAAAACTTCGACCCAATGAGTGGTGGTTAAAATGACAGAAAGTAGACATATAGGCGATGATAATTAGCAAAGGAACTTTGCCCATTCCATACGATGTGGGCGGAGTATAGCGCCAAACTTTGCTCGATGGTTTTTGGCCAACTTTCAGAGAAAAACAGGGTCGTACTTTAAAGAACTCTTCTTAAAAAACTTCGACCCAATGAGTGGTGGTTAAAATTACAAATACTAGACATATAGGCCATGATAATTGGCTAAGGAACTTTGCCCATTCCATACGATGTGGGCGGAGTATAACGCCAAACTTTGCCCGATGGTTTTTGGCCAACTTTCAGAGAAAATCAGGGTAGTACTTTAACAAACTCTTCTTAAAAAACTTCGACCCAATGAGTAGTGGTTAAAATAACAGATACTAGACATATAGGCTATGATAATTAGCGAAGGAACTTTGCCCATTCCGTGGGATGTGGGCGGAGTATAGCCCCAAACTTTGCTCGATGGTTTTTGGCCAACTTTCAGAGAAAAACAGGGTCGTACTTTAACAAACTCTTCTTAAAAAACTTCGACCAAATGAGTAGTGGTTAAAATGACAGATACTAGACATATAGGCGATGATTATTAGCGAAAGAACTTTGCCCATTCCATAGGATGTGGGCGGAGTATAGCGCCAAACTTTGTTCAATGGTTTTTGGCCAACTTTCAGAGAAAAACAGGGTCGTACTTTAATAAACTCTTCTTAAAAAACTTCGACCCAATGAGTGGTGGTTAAAATTACAAATACTAGACATATAGGCCATGATAATTGGCTAAGGAACTTTGCCCATTCCATACAATGTGGGCGGAGTATAGCGCCAAATTTTGCTCGATGGTTTTTGGCCAACTTTAAGCAAAAAACGGGGTCCTACACTAACAAACTCTTCTTAAAAGGCGTTCGACAAATGAGTGGTGGTTAAAATGACAGATACTAGACATATAGGCCACGATAAACTGCGAAGGAACTTTGCCCATTCCATAAGATGTGAGCGTGGTATGGCTCCAAATTTTGCTCGATGGTTTTTGGCCAACTTTCAGCCAGGTTGTACTTTAAAATTGGCCGAATGAGTCGCAGCTAAAATGACATATTCTAGACATATAGGTGATGATAAAGATGTATTACAAAGGATCGGATGTGGGCGGAGTCTAGCGCCAAACTTTGCTCGATGGTTTTTGGCCAACTTTCAGAGAAAAACAGGGTCTTACTTTAAAAACTCTTCTTAAAAAACTTCGACCCAATGAGTGGTGGTTAAAATGACAGATACTAGACATATAGGCCATGATAATTAGCGAAGGAACTTTGCCCATTCCATGGGATGTGGGCGGAGTATAGCCCCAATTTTTGCTCGATGGTTGTTTGCCAACTTTCAGAGTAAAATTAGGTCTTACTTTAAAGAACTCTTCTTAAAAAACTTTGACCCAATGAGTGGTGGTTAAAATGACAGATACTAGACATATAAGCAACGATAAACTGCGAAGGAACTTTGCCCATTCCATAAGATGTGAGCGTGGTATGGCCCCAAACTTTGCTCGATGGTTTTTGGCCAACTTTCAGCAAGGTTGTACTTTAAAATTGTCCGAAAGAGTCGCAACTAAAATGACATATACGAGACATATAGGCAATGATATACATGTACTACAAAGGATCGGGTGTGGGCGGAGTATAGCCCCAAACTTTGCTCGATGGTTTTTGGCCAACTTTCAGCGAAAAACGGGGTCTTACTTAAACAAACTCTTCTTAAAAACGTTGGACAAATGAGTGGTGGTTAAAATGACACATACTAGACATATAGGCCATGATAAATTGCGAAGAAACTTTGCCCATTCCATACGATGTGGGCGGAGTATAGCCCCAAACTTTGCTCGATGGTTTTTGGCCAACTTTCAGGGAAAAACAGGGTCATACTTTAATAAACTCTACTTAAAAAACTTCGACCCAATGAGTGATGGTTAAAATGACACATACTAGACATATAGGCGATGATAATTAGCAAAAGAACTTTGCCCATTCCATAGGATGTGGGCGGAGTACAGCGCCAAATTTTGCTCGATGGTTTTTGGCCAACTTTAAGCAAAAAACGGGGTCCTACTCCAACAAACTCTTCTTAAAAAGGGTTGGACAAATGATTGGTGGTTAAAATGACAGATACTAGACATATAGGCGATGATAATTAGCGAAAGAACTCTGCCCATTCTATAGGATGTGGGCGGGGTATAGCGCCAAACTTTGCTCGATGGTTGTTTGCCAACTTTCAGGGAAAAAATAGGTCGTACTTTAACAAACTCCTCTTAAAATCTTTGGAAAAATGAGTGGTGGTTAAAATGACATATACTAGACATATAGGGAATGATAAGTTGCAAAATAACTTTGCCCATTGCTTAGGTTGTGGCCGTGGTGTATTGCCAAACTTTGCTCGATGGTTGTTTGCCAACTTTCAGGGAAAAACGAGGTTGTACTTCAACAAACTTCACCTAGGAACTTTGACCAACTTAACAGCATTTAAAATGACAGATACTAGACATAGAGGCGATGATAAATTGCTAAATCACTTTACCCATTGCGTACAATGTGGGTGTGGGGTATCACCAAACTTTGCTCGATGGTTGTTTTCCAACTTTCAGGGAAAAATGAGGTCATACTTTGAAGAACTCCACCTGGGAACGTTGACCAACTTAACAGCAGTTAAATTGACAAATACTAGACATATAGGTGATGATATATAGTGAAGGAACTTTTTTTATGCAATAGAATGTGGGCGTGGTGTAGCACCAAAACTTAGCTTGATGATTTTTGTTCAACTTTCAGCGAAAAACCCGCTCTTACTTCAACAAACTTTTTTTTTTAAAACGTTGACCAAATGAGTTGCGGTTAAAATGGCAGATACTGGACAATGAAAAACTGCGAAAGAACTTTGCCCATTTCATAACAAGTAGGCGTGGTATAGCCACAAACTTTGCTCGATGGTTCTTTGCCAACTTTCAGCGAAAAACAAGGTTGTACTTTAACAAACTCCTCTTAGAAAACTTTGGACAATTGACTTGTGGTTAAAATGACATGACATATAGGCGATGATAAATTGCAAAATAAGTTTGCCCATTGCCTACAATGTGGGCGTGGGGTATCACCAAACTTTGCTCGACAGTTGTTTGCCAACTTTCAGGTTAAAAATAGGTCGTACTTTGACAAACTCCTCTTAAAAAACTTTGGACAAATGAATGGTGGTTAAAATGACAGATACTAAACATCTAGGCGATGATAAGCTGTGAAAGAACTTTGCCCATTGCATAGGATGTGGCCTTCGTGTATTACCAAACTTTGCTCGACAGTTGTTTGCCAACTTTCAGTTTAAAAATAGGTCGTACTTTGACAAACTCCTCTTAAAAAACTTTGGACAAATGAATGGTGGTTAAAGTGCCAGATATTAAACATCAAGGCGATGATAAGTTGTGAAAGAACTTTGCCCATTGCATAGGATGTGGTGTATTGTCAAACTTAGCTCGATGGTTGTTTGCCAACTTTCAGGGAAAAACAAGGTTGTACTTCAACTAACTTCACCTAGGAACTTTGACCAACTTAACAGCAGTTAAAATGACAGATACTAGACATATAGGTGATGATTTATGGCGAAGGAACTTTTCTTATGCAATAGGAAGTGGGCGTGGTCTAGCCCCAAACTTTGCTCGATGGTTTTTGTCCAACTTTCAACCCAAAAAATAAAAACGAGGTCGTCCTTTCAACATGTATTACCTGGCTCCACAAACGCAGATATTGATCAGAATTGCACGAAATGATCACGATGACACTGGATGGGTCACTTCCTATCCAAAGTGGGCGGAGCCTGGCGGCGAAAACTGCTCCAATCGCCATCCAACTGTCATAAGTGGACTTTCAGGTCGGGGTCTGAGCCCGACTACATTTTGATACCAGTACTGCCCCCTTGTGGTGGCAAATGATCAGAGTCATAACTTCCTTCCACATTCTTCAATTATCAATGTTATTCCCTGTGGTGATGGCCTCGTCGCTCTCCTCCTCCTCGACAACAACAACAACACCCGTCGACTCCTGAGCGGTTTCTCTCCTGTTGCACTTCCTCGCCGTGCCAAAGACGTCATGAAAAATAAATGTGGGACACAGAGTCTTGTTCCGCAGCAGCTGTGGACTTGATCGGAAAGCTTTGTTCACACGCCGCGTGAGGCGGGAAGGCGCTTTCCCTTTGATGCTTACACCACTAGCTCCGCCTCCAATTAACTCAAACCCCAGGTGAACCACCGGTTACTGCTCCGATACCGGAATCACACATACTGGTATCATTTTCTAGTGTGTGATGTTAGCAACCGATCCCAATTCAAACTGTTCAGCCTATTAGGGGAATTGCGAGCTTTTCTTTGACACATTTCAAAACATTTCCAGATTTCCTAGAATTACAGGTTTTTGGAAGATATTTCAAAACAAATTGGCCATTCCTCAAACAAATTGGCCATTCTTCAAATGAATTGGCCATTTTTCAAACTTCCACCATTTCCACATGTTTCACCCTATTCCAACCATTCCACCTTCAACATATTTCACCATTCCGTAAATATAAACTTGCCCTTTTCCAAGTTAAAAAAAAATCTAGGATTTCCCAGAATTCCAGATTTTCCGGGACATTTCAAAATGAATTGGCCATTTTTTAAAACTTCCACCATTTCCACATGTTTCACCCTATTCAAACTATTCCACCTTCAACATATTCCACCATACTGCAAATCTAAACGTCCCCTTTTCCAATTAAAAAAAAAAAAATCCAGGATCTTCCAGAATTCCAGGTTTTCTGGGACATTTCAAAACAAATTGGACATTTTTCAAACTTCCACATTTTTCAACTTCTTCAAACCATTCCACCTTCGACATATTTCACCGTTCTGTAAATATAAACTTCCCCTTTTCCAAGTTCAAAAATGTTTTCGAGGATTTTACAAAATTCCAGGTTTTCCAGGACATTTCAAAATGAATTGGCCATTTTTCAAACTTCCACCATTTCCACATTTTTCAACCTCTTCAAACCATTCCACCTTCAACATATTTCACCATTCTGTAAATCTAAACTTCCCTTTTCCAATTAAAAAAAAAAATCCTGGATCCCCCAGAATTCCAGGTTTTTTGGGAAATTTCAAAACAAATTGGCCATTTTTCAAACTTCCACCATTTCCACATTTTTCAACCTCTTCAAACTATTCCACCTTCAACATATTCCACTGTACTGTAAATCTAAACTTACCCGTTTCCAATTAAAAAAAAAACAATCCAGGATCTTGCAGAATTCCAGGTTTTCTGGGACATTTCATAACAAATCGGCAATTTTTCAAACTTCCACCATTTCCACATTTTTCAACCTCTTCAAACCATTCCACCTTCAACATATTTCACCATTCTGTAAATCTAAACTTCCCTCTTTCCAAGTTACATGTTTTTTCCCAGGATTTCGCAGAATTCTGGGTTTTTCGGGATATTTCAAAATTAATTGGCCATTTTTAAAACTTACACCATTTCCACATGTTTCACCCTATTCAAACCATTCCACTTTCAACATATTTCACTGTTCTGTAAATATAAACTTCCCCTTTTCCAAGTTCAAAAATGTTTTCTAGGATTTTACAAAATTTCAGGTTTTCCGGGACATTTCAAAATTAATTGGTCATTTTTCAAACTTCCATTATTTCCACATTTTTCAACCTATTCAAACCATTCCACCTTCAATATATTTCACCGTTCTGTAAATATAAACTTCCCCTTTTCCAATTAAAAAAACAAATATCCAGGATTTCCCAGAATTCTCGGTTTTCCGAGAAGTTTCAAAATTAATTGGCCATTTTTCAAACTTCCACATGTTTCACCCTATTCAAACTATTCCACCTTCAACATATTCCACCATACTGTAAATCTAAACTTCCCCTTTTCCAATTAAAAAAAAAAAAAAATCCAGGATCTTCCAGAATTCCAGGTTTTCCGGGACACTTCAAAACAAATTGGCCATTTTTCAAACTTCCACCATTTCCACATTTTTCAACCTCTTCAAACCATTCCACCTTCAACATATTTCACCTTTCTGTAAATCTAAACTTCCCTTTTTCCAAGTTAAATTTTTTTCCTGCGGATTTCCCAGAATTCCGGGTTTGTCGGGACTTTTTAAAATGAATTGGCCATTTTTCAAACTTCCACAATTTCGACATCTTTCACCCCATTCAAATTTTCCACCTTCAACATATTCCACAATTTTCCAATTTCCCCCCAAAAAACTCAGGATTTTCCAGAATTCCTGGTCTTCCAAGCCTTATTTCCACCCTTTTTTGTGGGCGATTACTCCTTACACATTTTTCAACGCATTTCAACCGTCAAAACATTCCTCTTCATTTGGACAAAAAACTAAGTTGTTTTTTGAACTGGAAAAATTCCCGGTTTTCCCGAAATTCCAGGAATCCCGTAATACCTTTTTTCAATTCAACATGTCACTAATTCAACATTTTTCGACCGATTTGAAAAATTCCAACACCAACCATTTCACCTCATTCAGATATCATAAAAAAATGTCTACCATTTTTGAAAAATTCCTGCTTTACCTAAAATTTCCAATTTTTACTGGGATTCCAATATAAATCAATGGGGCATTTTTCCAAGTTCCACAATACCCACATTTTTCATCTGATTCAAACTCTTCCAACTTGTGAATATTGAACCTGTTTCACAATTGTGGACTCTACTTCAACTCAACAATTAAAAAGATAAATAAATTGTGTTAGATGTAAATATAAACAGAATATAATGATTTGCAAATTATTTTCAACCCATATTCAGTTAAATGCACTACAAAGACAACATATTTGATGTTCAAACTCATAAACTTCATTTCTTTTCGCCAATAATCATTAACTTAGAATTTCATGGCTGCAACACGTGACAAAGTAGTTGGGAAAGGGCATGTTCACCACTGTGTTACATCACCTTTTCTTTGAACAACACTCAATAAACGTTTGGGAACTGAGGAAACTAATTTTTGAAGCTTTGAAAGTGGAATTCTTTCCCATTCTTGTTTTATGTAGAGCTTCAGTCCTTCAACAGTCCGGGGTCTCCGCTGTCCTATTTTACGCTTCACACATTTTCCATGGGAGACAGGTCTGGACTGCAGGCGGGCCAGGAAAGTACCCGCACTCTTTTTTTTACAAAGCCCCAAGTTGTAACACGTGCTGAATGTGGCTTGGCATTGTCTTGCTGAAATAAGCAGGGGCGTCCATGAAAAAGACGGTGCTTATGTTGTTGCAAAACCTGTATGTACCTTTCAGCATTAATTGTGCCTTCACAGATGTGTAAGTTACCCATACCTTGGGCACTAATGCACCCCCATACCATCACACATGCTGGCTTTTACACTTTGCGTCGATAACAGTCTGGATGGTTCGCTTCCCCTTTGGTCCGGATGACACGATGTCGAATATTTCCAAAAACAATTTGAAATGTGGACTCGTCCGACCACAGAACACTTTTCCACTTTGCATCAGTCCATCTTAGATGATCTCGGGCCCAGAGAAGCCGGCGGCGTTTCTGGATGTTGTTGATAAATGGCTTTGTTTTGCATAGTAGAGCTTTAACTTGCACTTACAGATGTAGCGACCAACTGTATTTAGTGACAGTGGTTTTCTGAAGTGTTCCTGAGCCCATGTGGTGATATCCTTTTAGAGATTGATGTCGGTTTTTGATACAGGGATGGAAGGTCACGGTCATTCAATGTTGGTTTCCGGCCATGCCGCTTACGTGGAGTGATTTCTCCAGATTCTCTGAACCTTTTGATGATATTATGGAGCGTAGATGTTGAAATCCCTAAATTTCTTGCAATTGCACTTTGAGAAAGGTTGTTCTTAAACTGTTTGACTATTTGCTCACGCAGTTGTGGACAAAGGGGTGTACCTCGCCCCATCCTTTCTTGTGAAAGACTGAGCATTGCTGAGATATAAATACTAATTATACACTTATAATATATACAAACGTTCGTAGCTTGTCCTGAATAATTTGGAGGCAATCCTCCTTTTTTTCATCGTCCCATTTACTCTCCATCGGCAGCAAAACAGGCCCAAAACATAATACTATCACCACCATGCTCGACGGTAGTCTTGGTGTTCCTGTGATTAAAGGCCTCACCTTTTCTCCTCCAAACATATTGCTGGGTATTGTGGCTAAACAGCTCATATTTTGGCTGCAAAATTAGGTAAAATGATAAGCATGCTAACTGTTAGAATGCTAGCATCAGCTACAATGTTAAGCGTGCTAAAATTAGCATGCTAACAGTTAGCATGAGTCACATACCAACGTATATGACTCTGGGGTAAACGATTGTGAAATAAGCCAATATAATTAGCATGCTAATGTTAATATGCCAGCACGTTAACATAGATATGTTATTAGTTAGCCTGTGTCATATGCTAAGTCACATGACTTTGGGGTAAAATTTTGCAAAGAAAGCCAAACAAATTAGCATGCTTACATTAGCATGCCATAATTAGCATGCTATTAGTTAGCATATTTAATCTGCTAAATTATATGACATTGGGGTAAAAAGTTGAAAAATGAGCCAAACAAGTTAGCATGCTAATGTTAACATGCCAGTGGCTAACATTGGTTTGCTATTACTTAGCCTGTGTCATATGCTAAGTTACGCAACTTTGGGGGTAAAATGTTGCAAAGAGAGCCAAACAAATTAGCATGCTAATGCTAGCATGCTAACAGTTAGGATGATTCACAAACCAATATATATGACTATGGGGTAAACGATTGCGAAATAAGCCAATATAATTAGCATGCTAATGTTAACATGCCAGCACGCTAACATCGATATGTTATTAGTTAGCCTGTGTCATATGCTAAATTACACGACTTTGGGGTAAAATTTTGCAAAGAAAGCCAAACAAATTAGTATGTTAACATTAGCATGCTTTTAATTAGCATGTCTCATCTGCTAAGTTATATGACTTTGGGGTAAAAGGTTAAAAAATGAGCCGAACAAGTTAGCATGCTAATGTTAACATGCCAGTGGCTAACATTGGTTTGCTATTACTTAGCCTGTGTCATATACTAAGTTACGCAACTTTGGAAGTAACATGTTGCAAAGAGAGCCAAACAAATGAGCATGCTAATGCTAGCATGCTAACAGTTAGCATGAGTCACAAACCAATGTATATGACTCATGCTAACAGTTGGCATGAGTCACAAACCAATGTATATGACTATGGGGTAAACGATTGCGAAATAAGCCAATATAATTAGCATGCTAATGTTAATATGCCAGCACGCTAACATAGATATGTTATTAGTTAGCCTGTGTCATATGCTAAATTACACGACTTTGGGGTAAAATATTGCAAAGAAAGCCAAACAAATTAGCATGCTAACATTAGCATGCTAGTAATTAGCATGTGTCATCTGCTAAGTTATATGACTTTGGGGTAATAAGTTGAAAAATGAGCCAAACAACTTAGCATGCTAATGTTAACATGCCAGTGGCTAACATTAGTTTGCTATTACTTAGCCTGTGTCATATGCTAAGTTACGCAACTTTGGGGGTAAAATGTTGCAAAGAGAGCCAAA
This sequence comes from Nerophis ophidion, assembly GCF_033978795.1. Classification (NCBI taxonomy): domain Eukaryota; kingdom Metazoa; phylum Chordata; class Actinopteri; order Syngnathiformes; family Syngnathidae; genus Nerophis; species Nerophis ophidion. Next base: position 82,671,046 of record NC_084612.1, on the reverse strand, counting down.
CAAATTAGCATGCTAATGCTAGCATGCTAACAGTTAGGATGAGTCACAAACCAATGTATATGACTATGGGGAAAACGATTGCGAAATAAGCCAATATAATTAGCATGCTAATGTTAACATGCCAGCACGCTAACATCGATATGTTATTAGTTAGCCTGTGTCATATGCTAAATTACACGACTTTGGGGTGAAATGTTGCAAAGAAAGCCAAACAAATTAGTATGCTAACATTAGCATGCTTTTAATTAGCATGTCTCATCTGCTAAGTTATATGACATTGGGGTAAAAGGTTAAAAAATGAGCCGAACAAGTTAGCATGCTAATGTTAACATGCCAGTGGCTAACATTGGTTTGCTATTACTTAGCCTGTGTCATATACTAAGTTACGCAACTTTGGAAGTAACATGTTGCAAAGAGAGCCAAACAAATGAGCATGTTAATGCTAGCATGCTAACAGTTAGCATGAGTCACAAACCAATATATATGACTCATGCTAACAGTTGGCATGAGTCACAAACCAATGTATATGACTATGGGGTAAACGATTGCGAAATAAGCCAATATAATTAGCATGCTAATGTTAATATGCCAGCACGCTAACATAGATATGTTATTAGTTAGCCTGTGTCATATGCTAAATTACACGACTTTGGGGTAAAATGTTGTTAAAGAAAGCCAACAAATTAGCATGCTAACATTAGTATGCTAGTAATTAGCATGTGTCATCTGCTAAGTTATATGACTTTGGGGTAAAAAGTGGAAAAATGAGCCAAACAAGTTAGTATGCTAATGTTAACATGCCAGTGGCTAACATTGGTTTGCTATTACTTAGCCTGTGTCATATACTAAGTTACGCAACTTTGGAAGTAAAATGTTGCAAAGAGAGCCAAACAAATTAGCATGCTAATGCTAGCATGCTAGCATGCTAACAGTTAGCATGAGTCACAAAGCAATGTATATGACTATGGGGTAAACGATTGTGAAATAAGCCAATATAATTAGCATGCTAATGTTAATATGCCAGCACGCTAACATAGATATGTTATTAGTTAGCCTGTGTCATATGCTAAGTTACATGACTTTGGGGTAAAATGTTGCAAAGAAAGCCAAACAAATTAGCATGCTAACTTTAGCATGCTATTAATTAGCATGTGTCATCTGCTAAGTTGTATGACTTCGGGGTAAAAAGTTGAAAAATGAGCCAAACAAGTTAGCATGCTAATGTAAACATGCCAGTGGCTAACATTGGTTTGCTATTACTTAGCCTGTGTCGTATGCCAAGTTACGCAACTTTGGAAGTAAAATGTTGCAAAGAGAGCCAAACAAATTAGCATGCTAATGCTAGCATGCTAACAGTTAGCATGAGTCACAAACCAATGTATATGACGCATGCTAACAGTTGGCATGAGTCACAAACCAATGTATATGACTATGGGGTAAACGATTGCGAAATAAGCCAATATAATTAGCATGCTAATGTTAATATGCCAGCACGCTAACATAGATATGTTATTAGTTAGCCTGTGTCATATGCTAAATTACACGACTTTGGGGTAAAATTTTGCAAAGAAAGCCAAACAAATTAGCATGCTAACATTAGCATGCTAGTAATTAGCATGTGTCATCTGCTAAGTTATATGACTTTGGGGTAATAAGTTGAAAAATGAGCCAAACAAGTTAGCATGCTAATGTTAACATGCCAGTGGCTAACATTATTTTGCTATTACTTTGCCTGTGTCATACGCTAAGTTACGCAACTTTGGGGGTAAAATGTTGTAAAGAGAGCCAAACAAATTAGCATGCTAATGCTAGCATGCTAACAGTTAGCATGAGTCACAAACCAATGTATATGACTATGGGGTAAACGATTGCGAAATAAGCCAATATAATTAGCATGCTAATCTTAACATGCCAGCACGCTAACATCGATATGTTATTAGTTAGCCTGTGTCATATGCTAAATTAAACGACTTTGGGGTAATATGTTGCAAAGAAAGCCAAACAAATTAGCATGCTAACAGTAGCATGCTATTAGTTAGCATGTTTCATCTGCTAAGTTATATGACTTTGGGGTGAAAAGTTGAAAAATGAGCCAAACAAGTTAGCATGCTAGTGCTAGCATGCGAGCATGCTAACAGTTAGCATGAGTCACAAACCAATGTATATTACTATGGGGTAAACGATTGCGGGAGAAGCCAATATATTTCACATGCTAACGTTAGCACGCTAGCATGCTAACGTCAGCCTGCAAAGAGTTAAGATGTTGAGACACTGTGTGGCTTTCTTCTGCAAACGAGGTGATAATTGGTGCCATGGAGGCGAGAAGGTGAAGAAGTCAGCGGACAATTAACACGACTCGACACAAGACGGACAATCCCCCCCCCCCCCATACTCTGCGCGGACTAATAACGTATGGCGACTTTTTAATGAAAGATCTTCAAATTAGACACCGGGCCTATTATGCGGGGCGGTCCGCCAGCTATTGGGCGGCGTGGAGAGCCATTAGCGCGAGAAATAGGAGAGGAAAATACCCTCCCCGAGAAATGACCTCAGGTGAAAATGAGATAACTTCTCTCCTTTATGGCCGCCACAATGCGGCATTATCAGCCAGAAAGGGCAGGAGGCAGGCGGAGGTGGGGGTGTAAGGGTGTGGGGGTGTAGGGGTGTGGGGGTGTAAGGGTGTGGGGGTGTGGGAGTGTGGGGGTGTGGTGGTGTGGGGGTTTAGGGGTGTGGGGGTGGGGGTGTGGGGGTGTGGGGGGGTGTGGGGGTGGAGGCGTAATGTCGAGGGAGGGATCTCCATTGATGGATCAATCCAAACGCGGAGGAGCTGGGAAGTGACAGCACCCGAGAGAGAGGAGGACCCGCCGGACGGAGATAAGAGGAGTCGTTATTCCCTCAAGTCCAATAATCCTGTGAAGACTCGTCCTCTGCCCTCCTGGGGTTAGTGGACTCCTAATGGTTCTGAGGAACACTTCAGCATGGAGGTGTTGATTTTTGGGAGGATGACATATTTTACCCTGGAAAATATCACAAACCCCGTTTCCATATGAATTGGAAAATTGTGTTAGATGTAGGGGTGTTAGGTTTGGGGTGTGGGGGTGTGTGGGGGTGTGAGGGTGCGGGGGTGTAGGGGTGTGGGTGTGGGGGGTGTGTGGGTGTGTGGGTGTGGGGGTTTGGGGGTGTAGGGGTGTGGGGGTGTGGGGGTGTGGAGGTGTGGGCGTGGAGGCGTAATCAATCATTCAATCAATGTTTATTTATATAGCCCCAAATCAGAAATGTCTCAAAGGACTGCACAAATCATTTCCACTACAACATCCTCGGAAGAACCCACAAAAGAGGAGCTGGGAAGTGACAGCACCCGAGAGAGAGGAGGACCCGCCGGATGGAGATAAGAGGAGTCGTTATTCCCTCAAGTCCAATTATCCCGTGAAAACTCGTCCTCTGCCCTCCTGGGGTTAGTGGACTCCTAATGGTTCTGAGGAACATTTCAGCATGGAGGTGTTGATTTTTGGGAGGATGACATATTTTACCCTGGAAAATATCACAAACCCCGTTTCCATATGAATTGGAAAATTGTTTTAGATGTAGGGGTGTTAGGTGTGGGGGTGTGGGGGTGTGTGGGTGTGGGGGTGTGGGGGTGTAGGGGTGTGGGTGTGGGGGTGTGTGGGTGTGTGGGTGTGGGGGTGTAGGGGTGTGGGGGTGTGGGGGTTTACGGGTTTGGGGGTGTGGGGGTGTAGGGGTGTGGGGGTGTGGGGGTGTGGAGGTGTGGGCGTGGAGGCGTAATCAATCATTCAATCAATGTTTATTTATATAGCCCCAAATCAGAAATGTCTCAAAGGACTGCACAAATCATTACGACTACAACATCCTCGGAAGAACCCACAAAAGAGGAGCTGGGAAGTGACAGCACCCGAGAGAGAGGAGGACCCGCCGGACGGAGATAAGAGGAGTCGTTATTCCCTCAAGTCCAATAATCCTGTGAAGACTCGTCCTCTGCCCTCCTGGGGTTAGTGGACTCCTAATGGTTCTGAGGAACATTTCAGCATGGAGGTGTTGATTTTTGGGAGGATGACATATTTTACCCTGGAAAATATCACAAACCCCGTTTCCATATGAATTGGAAAATTGTGTTAGATGTAGGGGTGTTAGGTTTGGGGTGTGGGGGTGTGTGGGGGTTTGAGGGTGCGGGGGTGTAGGGGTGTGGGTGTGGGGGTGTGTGGGTGTGTGGGTGTGGGGGTTTGGGGGTGTAGGGGTGTGGGGGTGTGGGGGTGTGGAGGTGTGGGCGTGGAGGCGTAATCAATCATTCAATCAATGTTTATTTATATAGCCCCAAATCAGAAATGTCTCAAAGGACTGCACAAATCATTTCCACTACAACATCCTCGGAAGAACCCACAAAAGAGGAGCTGGGAAGTGACAGCACCCGAGAGAGAGGAGGACCCGCCGGATGGAGATAAGAGGAGTCGTTATTCCCTCAAGTCCAATTATCCCGTGAAAACTCGTCCTCTGCCCTCCTGGGGTTAGTGGACTCCTAATGGTTCTGAGGAACATTTCAGCATGGAGGTGTTGATTTTTGGGAGGATGACATATTTTACCCTGGAAAATATCACAAACCCCGTTTCCATATGAATTGGAAAATTGTTTTAGATGTAGGGGTGTTAGGTGTGGGGGTGTGGGGGTGTGTGGGTGTGGGGGTGTGGGGGTGTAGGGGTGTGGGTGTGGGGGTGTGTGGGTGTGTGGGTGTGGGGGTGTAGGGGTGTGGGGGTGTGGGGGTTTACGGGTTTGGGGGTGTGGGGGTGTAGGGGTGTGGGGGTGTGGGGGTGTGGAGGTGTGGGCGTGGAGGCGTAATCAATCATTCAATCAATGTTTATTTATATAGCCCCAAATCAGAAATGTCTCAAAGGACTGCACAAATCATTACGACTACAACATCCTCGGAAGAACCCACAAAAGAGGAGCTGGGAAGTGACAGCACCCGAGAGAGAGGAGGACCCGCCGGATGGAGATAAGAGGAGTCGTTATTCCCTCAAGTCCAATAATCCCGCGAAGACTCGTCCTCTGCCCTCCTGGGGTTAGTGGACTCCTAATGGTTCTGAGGAACACTTCAGGATGGAGGTGTGGATTTTTTGGAGGATGACATATTTTACCCTGGAAAATATTCCAAACCCCGTTTCCATATGAATTGGAAAATTGTTTTAGATGTAGGGGTGTTAGGTGTGGGGGTGTGTGGGTGTGGGGGTTTGGGGGTGTGGGGGTGTAGGGGTGTGGGTGTGGGAGTATGGGGGTGTAGGGGTGTGGGTGTGGGGGTGTGGGGGTGGAGGCGTAATGTCGAGGGAGGGATCTCCATTGATGGATCAATCCAAACGCGGAGGAGCTGGGAAGTGACAGCACCCGAGAGAGAGGAGGACCCGCCGGATGGAGATAAGAGGAGTCGTTATTCCCTCAAGTCCAATAATCCCGTGAAGACTCGTCCTCTGCCCTCCTGGGGTTAGTGGACTCCTAATGGTTCTGAGGAACATTTCAGCATGGAGGTGTTGATTTTTGGGAGGATGACATATTTTACCCAGGAAAATATCACAAACCCCGTTTCCATATGAATTGGAAAATTGTTTTAGATGTAGGGGTGTTAGGTGTGGGGGTGTGGGGGTGTGTGGTTGTGGGGGTGTGTGGGGGTGTAGGGGTGTAGGGGTGTGGGGGTGTGGGGGGGTGTGGGTGTGGGGGTGTGAGGTTGTGGGGGTTTACGGGTTTGGGGGTGTAGGGGTGTGGGGGTGTGGGGGTGTGGAGGTGTGGGCGTGGAGGCGTAATCAATCATTCAATCAATGTTTATTTATATAGCCCCAAATCAGAGAGGACTGCACAAATCATTACGACTACTTCTCCTCGGAAGAACCCACAAAAGAGGAGCTGGGAAGTGACAGCACCCGAGAGAGAGGAGGACCCGCCGGATGGAGATAAGAGGAGTCGTTTTGGGGTGTGGGGGTGTGGAAGTGTGGGGGTGTAGGGGTGTGGGGGTGTAGGTGTGTGGGGGTGTGGGGGTGTGTGGGGGTGTGGGTGTGTTGTGGTGTGGGAGTGTGGGGGTGCGGGGGTGTGGGGTTGGAGGCGTAATGGCGAGGGAGGGATCTCCATTGATGGATCAATCCAAACGCGGAGGAGCTGGGAAGTGACAGCACCCGAGAGAGAGGAGGACCCGCCGGATTCAGATAAGAGGAGTCGTTATTCCCTCAACTCCAATAATCCCCTGAAGACTCGTCCTCTGCCCTCCTGGGGTTAGTGGACTCCTAATGGTTCTGAGGAACACTTCAGGATGAAGGTGTTGATTTTTTGGAGGATGATATATTTTACCCTGGAAAATATTACAAAGCCCGTTTCCATATAAGTTGCAAAATTGTGTTAGATGTAAATATAAACAGAACACAATAATTTGCAAATGGGGTGTGGGGGTGGAGGCGTAATGGCGTAATCATTAACTTTAGAATTTGATGCCAGCAACACGTGACAAAGAAGTTGGGAAAGGTGGCAATAAATACTGATAAAGTTGAGGAATGCTCATCAAACACTTATTTGGAACATCCCACAGGTGTGCAGGCTAATTGGGAACATGTGGGTGCCATGATTGGCTATAAAAACAGCTTCCCCAAAAAATACTCCGTCTTTCACAAGAAAGGATGGGGCGAGGTACACCCCTTTGTCCACAACTGTGTGAGCAAATAGTCAAACAGTTTAAGAACAACCTTTCTCAAAGTGCAATTGCAAGAAATTTAGGGATTTCAACATCTACGCTCCATTATATCATCAAAAGCTTCAGAGAATCTGGAGAAATCACTCCACGTAAGCGGCATGGCCGGAAACCAACATTGAATGACCGTGACCTTCCATTCCTCAGATGGCACTGTATCAAAAACCGACATCAATTGCTAAAGGATATCACCACATGGGCTCAGGAATATTTCAGAAAACCATTGTCATTAAATAAAGTTGGTCGCTACATCTGTAAGTGCAAGTTAAAGCTCTACTATGCAAAGCGAAAGCCATTTATCAACAACATCCAGAAACGCCGCCATCCTCTCTGGGCCCGAGATCATCTAAAATGGACTGATGCAAAGTGTTGGAGCGGTGTTGGAGCCACTATGGATTGAACTTTCACAGTATCATGTTAGACCCGCTTGACATCCATTGCTTTCGGTCCCCTAGGGGGGGGTTGCCCACATCTGAGGTCCTCTCCAAGGTTTCTCATAGTCAGCATTGTCACTGGCGTCCCACTGGATGTGAATTCTCCCTGCCCACTGGGTGTGAGTTTTCCCTGCCCTTTTGTGGGTTCTTCCGAGGATGTCGTGGTCGTAATGATTTGTGCAGTCCTTTGAGACATTTGTGATTTGGGGTTATATAAATAAACATTGATTGATTAATGGCGGTCTTCTTCTTGGAGATTGCAGGAGGCCTGGGAGACGGGCCAATGGACTTTCTCTTACAGCTCTCGTAGGATTCGTCTTAGGTCCCTCCGAGTATGCTGGAAAGTCTGGGATTCTGCAACCTGAACTATGATAATGAGAGAACAACGGAAACAAGGCTCAAGGCTCGCTTTGATGCCGAGTATTCATTGTTTTACGTTGACGGGGGTGTGTTCGATACCTGTCCAACAACCGGTCAACCAAAACCGGCCCCAGGCCTGAATGAATGGGAGGATTGGGTCAGAAAGAGCATCGGGCACTAAAACTAAGCTAAACAAATCATACCATTGATTCGCCGTGGCGACTACCGAGTCCTTGTACTTCCAAAGTCCTATTAAGTCCTCGAAGGACATCAAGAAGTGCCCGAACCAGGGCATGCAAAACCTCCAAAAGGTCTATTGAGTTTGTTCCTTCAATTAGTTTCGATTTTTTTCATTGTTCAGCTTCAATAAAAAAAGTTGAGCAATCTCTGAGATATCAATATGTTCATGTCAGCCTGTAGTTGTCGCCATGGGAACATTTTACCGCCGTGTGTGTGTGTGTGTGTGTGTGTGTGTGTGTGCACGGGGGCGGAGGGGTTGGGGGGTTGGGGGACGGTGGGGGGGGGCAAGCGGTGGATGTCGATGAGCCGTATAAGGGCAGCCAGGCGGAAAGCGACGGCGAATGAAAGAGCGGAGCGCGGTTTTGAGAAAGGTTGTAAAAATTAACGGCGCCCTGCCTATAACTCTGTCACGTAAGTGCTGCGTTCGAGTGCCTCTGTGCCTTCGGCCGCTCGCTGTTTGATGAGCACGGGTCTCTTTTTGATGGACTGAGGAATTGCACCGTTGGAGACTCGGACAATTAAATATACAGTAACACCGCAGAAAATGTTCCACAGTTTGCGACAACTTCCGTTAGAAGTACTAGAAGTTCGACGAATCAAAGAGCAAAATAATTGAAAAGTCAAACATGTTGAATTGATTTTGAGGATTTTAAGTGACCGGAGTCCAGTCATTTTGCATAGGATGTTAAAGACTGTGGACCAGCTCTATACTCTGGGCAGGGTTCTTGAGGGTGCATGGGAGTTTGCCCAACCAGTCTACATGTGCTTTGTGGACTTGGAGAAGGCATTGGACCGTGTCCCTCGGGAAGTCCTGTGGGGAGTGCTCAGAGAGTATGGGGTACCGGACTGTCTTATTGTGGCGGTCCGTTCCCTGTACGATCAGTGCCAGAGCTTGGTCCGCATTGGCGGCAGTAAGTCGAACACATTTCCAGTGAGGGTTGGACTCCGCCAAGGCTGTCCTTTGTCACCGATTCTGTTCATAACTTTTATGGACAGAATTTCTAGGCGCAGTCAAGGCGTTGAGGGGTTCCGGTTTGGTGGCCACGGGATTAGGTCTCTGCTTTTTGCAGATGATGTGGTCCTGATGGCTTCATCTGGCCGGGATCTTCAGCTCTCACTGGATCGGTTCGCAGCCGAGTGTGAGGCGACCGGAATGAGAATCAGCACCTCCAAGTCCGAGTCCATGGTTCTCGCCCGGAAAAGGGTGAAGTGCCATCTCCGGGTTGAGGAGGAGACCCTGCCCCAAGTGGAGGAGTTCAAGTACCTAGGAGTCTTGTTCACGAGTGGGGGAAGAGTGGATCGTGAGATCGACAGGCGGATCAGTGCGGCGTCTTCAGTAATGCGGACGTTGTACCGATCCGTTGTGGTGAAGAAGGAGCTGAGCCGGAAGGCAAAGCTCTCAATTTACCGGTCGATCTACGTTCCCATCCTCATCCATGGTCATGAGCTTTGGGTCATGACCGAAAGGATAAGATCACGGGTACAAGCGGCCCAAATGAGTTTGGGTCTCTCCCTTAGAGATAGGGTGAGAAGCTCTGCCATCCGGGAGGAACTCAAAGTAAAGCCGCTGCTCCTCCACATGGAGAGGAGCCAGATGAGGTGGTTCGGGCATCTGGTCAGGATGCCACCCGAACGCCTCCCTAGGGAGGTGTTTAGGGCACGTCCAACCGGTAGGAGGCCACGGGGAAGACCCTGGACACGTTGGGAAGACTATGTCTTCCGGCTGGCCTGGGAACGCCTCGGGATCCCCCGGGAAGAGCTAGACGAAGTGGCTGGGGAGAGGGAAGTCTGGGCTTCCCTGCTTAGGCTGCTGCCCCCGCGACCCGACCTCGGATGAGCGGAAGAAGATGGATGGATGGATGGGTTAAAGACTCCCTTTTAATGCTGACAGTATTAGCACTTATTGCACAGTCCGGGATATAAAATTGATATCTGCAGGTAAAGTCCCCCCCAGAATAGACACAGTATTGCATCAGTACATGTTTGAACACCTACTTTTTATCTCCGAAATGTGACATACGGAAGACTGGTAGTTTCCCATTGCATGCTTTGTATTTTGGTAGCTTCTTCATCCCGAATCACGATGTTTGTGTGTGCATATTTTGAAGGAATGACCAAATATGTCGTAGCAATACAACTAAAGATGGGGTCGGTCTGCATATATTTCCAAATGTTGGAATGTGAGGATGGTGTGAATCTCTATACTCAAACTAACTGTCCAGACTTCAAAGGAGAAATATTTTTGGTCAGCGTTTGGATAAAAAAAAAATGTAAAAGACTCAAACCAGATCGGAAGTTACCTAAGTTGATCACTTTGGGGCAATCCCAGGCCTTTTTAAACTGTTACTATTGGGAATTGTACTCGTTTTTAAGTCACCAATTTGCTGATTTTTTGTCGAGGAAGCCAGTTAATTTTCACATCTGGTAATCTTCCAAATCCAGTAGGAATCACCGGTAATGACTTGTTGTGATTTGAGTCAAAACACGACTTTTTATTGCAACGCTAACAGAAGGTAACCGATGTGAAAGTACACAGAACTTCTAGCCACAGGCTAATTTGCAAACCCAGTCCCCGGTTAGGCTTCTAAAGAAACAATTGGGAAAAGTGGAAAAAACACATATAAAAAGAAAACAAAATACCGATTAAAAAAATGATAATTATTGGCCCCATTTGTGCATACAACACTCAGTTCTAGTCCTCACACTTCAGATTTTCCTTAAGCCCCTTTGTCAGTTTTGCGGAGAAAAGTTTTAATGTCCGACTGTGACTTGAACTTCTCACCAATTTGTCACGACGCTAACATACGTTAACCAATGTGAAAACACACCAGACTTCTAGCCCTCGTTCCTGGTTACGCTTTTAAAGAAAAACATGAGAAAAGTACAAAATACACATACAGAATGATACAAAATAAAAATACATTTTGTGCACACTACACCCAGTTCTGGCACTCACACTTCAGATTTTCCTAAAGCCACTGTGGAGAGGCGCGTGGTATGCAGGCCTGCCGCGGATCGGGTTGTGTAAGGACCGGCCTCGAAGCACAGCTGGCAGGTGATTGGATTACCCAGCTGGGAATGATCATCCAATCACCTGCCATGCTTATTAGCAGCAGCCGGCACGAGACACGCTTGTTGGGACACACAGGCATGCAAAAACCAAAACAGACTAAAAAGTCGCCGAGCGGAGTGCTGACCTGGTGTGCAACCTAAATAAAAAAGGGGTTGTTATGGTCAAGAGAACCCACAGGGGGGCAACATCCACAGCCACTTTTTCGGTTTTCTGGAGAAAAGTTTAATATCCGTCTGTGACTCAAACTTCTCACCATTTTGCTGTGTTTTTTTTGTCGAAGAAGTCAGTTAATTTTCACATCTGGTAATCTTCCAAGTCCATTAGGAATCGTTGGCGTCTCCTCCCGCCACGACTTGTTGTGATTGCGCAACAACGGGCGAGCGATAAGCTCGTTTTCGGAGTAATTTGTGTCACAAAGCTACTTTTTTTCATGGCGCTAACCTACGTTAACCGATGAGAAAACACACCAGACTTCTAGCCCTCATCCCCGGTTAGGCTTTTAAAGAAAAAAATGAGAAAAGTGGAAAATACACATACAGAATGATACAAAATAAAAATACATTTGTGGAGAGGGGCGTGGTCTGCGGGGGCGTGGTCTGCGGGCCTGCTGCGGATCGGTTTTTGTAAGGACCGGCCTCGATGCACATCTGGCAGGTGATTGGATTACCCAGCCGGGACTGATCATCCATTCACCGGCCATGCTTATTAGCAGCAGCCGGAACGAGACACGCTTGTTGGGACACACAGGCATGCAAAAACCAGAACGGACTAAAAAGTCGCCGAGCGGAGTGCTGACCTGATGTGCAACCTAAATAAAGAAGGGGTTGTTATAGTCAAGAGAACCCACAGGGGGGCAACATCCACAGCCACTTTTTCGGTCCTGTGGAGAAAAGTTTAATATCCGACTGTGACTCAAACTTCTCACCATTTTGCTGTGTTTTTTTTGTCGAAGAAGTCAGTTAATTTTCACATCTGGTAATCTTCCAAGTCCATTAGGAATCGTTGGCGTCTCCTCCCGCCACGACTTGTTGTGATTGCGCAACAACGGGCGAGCGATAAGCCCGTTTTCGGAGTAATTTGTGTCACAAAGCTACTTTTTTTTACGGCGCTAACCTACGTTAACCGATGAGAAAACACACCAGACTTCTAGCCCTCGTCCCCGGTTAGGCATTTAAAGAAAAAAATGAGAAAAGTGGAAAATACACATACAGAATGATACAAAATAAAAATACATTTGTGGAGAGGGGCGTGGTCTGCGGGGGCGTGGTCTGCGGGCCTGCCGCGGATCGGATTTTGTAAGGACCGGCCTCGAAGCACAGCTGGCAGGTGATTGGATTACCCAGCTGGGACTCATCATCCAATCACCTGCCATGCTTATTAGCAGCAGCCGGCACGAGACACGCTTGTTGGGACACACAGGCATGCAAAAACCGAAACAGACTAAAAAGTCGCCGAGCGGAGTGCTGACCTGGTGTGCAACCTAAATAAAAAAGGGGTTGTTATGGTCAAGAGAACCCACAGGGGGGGCAACATCCACAGCCACTTTTTCGGTCTTGTGGAGAAAAGTTTAATATCCGACTGCGACTCAAACTTCTCACCATTTTGCTGTGTTTTTTGTTTTTTTTGTCGAAGAAGTGACTAATTTAATTTTCACATCTGGTAATCTTCCAAGTCCATTAGGAATCGTTGGCGTCTCCTCCCGCCACGACTTGTTGTGATTGCGCAACAACGGGCGAGCGATAAGCCCGTTTTCGGAGTAATTCGTGTCACATAGCTACTTTTTATCACGACGCTAACCTACGTTGTGTGAAAACACACCAGACTTCTAGCCCTCGTCCCCGGTTAGGCTTTTAAAGAAAAAAATGAGAAAAGTGGAAAATACACATACAGAATGATACAAAATAAAAATACATTTGTGGAGAGGGGCGTGGTCTGCGGGGGCGTGGTCTGCGGGCCTGCCGCGGATCGGATTTTGTAAGGACCGGCCTCGAAGCACAGCTGGCAGGTGATTGGATTACCCAGCTGGGACTCATCATCCAATCACCTGCCATGCTTATTAGCAGCAGCCGGGACGAGACACGCTTGTTGGGACACACAGGCATGCAAAAACCGAAACAGACTAGAAAATCGCCGAGCGGAGTGCTAAATAGTAAAGGGGTTGTTATAGTCAAGAGAACCCACAGGGGGGGGCAACATCCACAGCCACTTTTTTGGTCTTGTGGAGAAAAGTTTAATATCCGACTGTGACTCAAACTTCTCACCATTTTGCTGTGTTTTTTTTGTCGAAGAAGTCAGTTAATTTTCACATCTGGTAATCTTCCAAGTCCATTAGGAATCGCTGGCGTCTCCTCCCGCCACGACTTGTTGTGATTGCGCAACAACGGGCGAGCGATAAGCCCGTTTTCGGAGTAATTTGTGTCACAAAGCTACTTTTTTTTACGGCGCTAACCTACGTTAACCGATGAGAAAACACACCAGACTTCTAGCCCTCGTCCCCGGTTAGGCTTTTAAAGAAAAAAATGAAAAAAGTGGAAAATACACATACATGGCGTGGTCTGCGGGCCTGCTGCGGATCGGATTTTGTAAGGACCGGCCTCGATGCACAGCTGGCAGGGGATTGGATTACCCAGCTGGGAATGATCATCCAATCACCTGCCATGCTTATTAGCAGCAGCCGGCACGAGACACGCTTGTTGGGACACACAGGCATGCAAAAACCGAAACAGACTAGAAAATCGCCGAGCGGAGTGCTAAATAAAAAAGGGGTTGTTATAGTCAAGAGAACCCACAGGGGGGGCAACATCCACAGCCACTTTTTTGGTCTTGTGGAGAAAAGTTTAATATCCGACTGCGACTCAAACTTCTCACCATTTTGCTGTGTTTTTTTTCTCGAAGAAGTCAGTTAATTTTCACATCTGGTAATCTTCCAAGTCCATTAGGAATCGTTGGCGTCTCCTCCCGCCACGACTTGTTGTGATTGCGCAACAACGGGCGAGCGATAAGCCCGTTTTCGGGGTAATTTGTGTCACAACGTGACTTTTCACAAACAATGAGCCGGTCTTTGCAAACACACACACAGAAAAAAAAAAAGAAAAAAAAAAGTATCCCAATCAAGCGTCATTTACATGAGCTGCCGACGACCTTCATTCGACTTTGGTATTCACATTTGGGGGGTGGGGGGGGGGGGGGGGGAGCGGACACGAGCGTATTACCAGAGCACGCTGATGCATTCGTAATGGAGGGAGCGGAGGAGGAGGAGGGTGGTGGTGGTGGTGGTGGGGGGGGGGGGGTGGCAGACTGGAGGAGAGAAGGGGGAAAAAAAAGAAAAAAAAAGCAGTGGCAAATGGAAAAAAGATCAATTCCCTGCAGCTTGGCACGGCGTGATGGATTTGACATTCATCAATGCCCTGTCAGCTAATGCATTTGCTTTTATATTACACCTGAGATTTGCTCCTGCTCGCTCCCTCTTGTTCCTTCTCCCCGCCTTTTTTTTTCACCACCTCATGAAGCCCGGTTAGAAAATCCTGAAATAATGTGGGAGTTAATTTCACAGGTTTTGGGCTACGGGGGGCGATTGGGGCGATAAATAGCCCCTGTTGCCGGGCAGATTTGCATGGAGGCCGTTGTTTTAATCCCGCGCGGATTCTCTTTGTTGCGTCTTGACAACGCTCGCAATTTGCGCATCTGAAGATGTAGAACACCTTTTTTTTTTTTTTTTTCCTTCCTCCCCCTCTCCTGGGGACGCTCCCAAAAGTCTCAAAGACCTGAGGGAGCTCGGGGAGGGTGGAGAATCTTTTCCTTGGGAAAATAAACGAGTGTATTGACCCAAATATAAAACTACATACGGTACTTTCGGCACGTGGGGAAGGTTAACTTCGATAGTGCCCAGGAGAAGCTGGAGCTGGAAAACCATGTGTGTTTTTGGTCTTGTTATCTTCGTCCGGACAGGACGACACGGCAGATGCCTTACTTTATTACAAGCAGGTGTCCTTATACAGGACTGCAGTACCTGGAGGAGGTCAAGACACACATAAAATGAGGCACTCCTAACCTGGTGAAGCCAAACCATCAGTTTTTACTCCTGGGGACGCTCCCAAAAGTCTCAAAGACCTGAAGAAGCTCGGGGACCTGGAGAATCTTCTCTTTGGGAAAATAAACGAGTGTATTGACCCAAATATAAAACTACATACGGTACTTTCGGCACCAAAGGAAGGTTAACTTCAATAGTGCCGAGGAGAAGCCGGAGCTGGAAAACCCGCGGTCAAACGCCACGTGTGTTCTCGGTCTTGTCATCTTCGTCCGGACAGGACGACACGGCAGATGCCTTACTTTATTACAAGCAGGTGTCCTTATACAGGACTGCAGTACCTGGAGGAGGTCAGGACACACAAAAAATGAAACACTCCTAACCTGGTGAAGCCAAACCATCAGTTTTTACTCCTGGGGACGCTCCCAAAAGTCTGAAAGACCTGAGGGAGCTCTGGGAGGGTGGAGAATCTTCTCCTTGGGAAAATAAACGAGTGTATTGACCCAAATATAAAACTACATACGGTACTTTCGGCACGTGGGGAAGGTTAACTTCGATAGTGCCGAGGAGAAGCTGGAGCTGGAAAACCATGTGTGTTTTTGGTCTTGTTATCTTCGTCCGGACAGGACGACACGGCAGATGCCTTACTTTATTACAAGCAGGTGTCCTTATACAGGACTGCAGTACCTGGAGGAGGTCAGGACACACAAAAAATGAGGCATTCCTAACCTGGTGAAGCCAAACCATCAGGTTTTACTCCTGGGGACGCTCCCAAAAGTCTCAAAGACCTGAGGGAGCTCGGGGAGGGTGGAGGATCTTTTCCTTGGGAAAATAAACGAGTGTATTGACCCAAATATAAAACTACATACGGTACTTTCGGCACGTGGGGAAGGTTAACTTCGATAGTGCCGAGGAGAAGCTGGAGCTGGAAAACCATGTGTGTTTTTGGTCTTGTTATCTTCGTCCGGACAGGACG